>NC_081568.1:18027891-18172074 GCF_022355385.1 Mustela nigripes
GTGTGTGTGTGTGTGTGTGTGTGTGTGTGTGTGTGTATTTATATGCCATTGAGTTTTGGGGGCTTTGTTTAGCTCACTGACGTGGACATTTATGGAACAGACTATCTATACTTGTCTTTTTTGTACTGAAAAGGGAAAAATAAATGTGGGTAGAACATAGATGTACTGATGAGGATAGGATCAAATGGAATTTAAAAAAAAAATTATTGAGGATTTCTCTACCAGGTGATATTACAAGAAGTAGTCATTACTGTTACATGAAGACATATATGGCTAAGTAATTCCATTATATATATATGTGTTATATACATGTACTATGTGTGTATATTCCATTATATTCCATTATACCTGCATTTATATATAATATTATTATATATAATAATATATAATTTATTGTATTATACATCATATTATTATATATAAATGCATATATGCATAAATATACACATGAACACATAAATACGCATAAATATATACACACATATAAATATACATACACAAACACACACATATATATATATTTATGATACAGTCCTAGAAAAGGATGAGAACTGGGGTGCCTGGGTGGCTTAGTCAGTTAAGCCTCTGCCTTCCACTCAGGTCATGATCCCAGGGTCCTGGGATTTAGTCCCACATCAGGCTCCTTGCTCAGTGGGGAACCTGCTCCTCCTTCTGCCTGCTGCTCTCCCAGCCTGTGCTCTCTGTCAAATAAACACAATCTTAAAAAAGGATGAGATTTTACCATTGGTGCCAACATGAATAGAACTAGAGGGTATTATACTAAGTGAAATAAGATAGACAAAGACGAATACTATATGATTTCACTTATCTATGAAATCTAAAAAGTGAAACGAATGAACAAACCAAAAATGCAGAAGCAAATGCATAAATGCAGAGAACAAATTGGTAGTTGCCTTCTAGAAGGGAGGGGAATGAGGGGATGGTTAGAGTGAGTGAAGGGGAATGGGAGATAGAGGCATTCAGTCATGAAATTAATAAGTCATGGGGATGAAAGTTACAGCATAGGGAATATAGCCAATGGCTATAATAGTAATAGTGATGGATGGTAACAAATGATAGCTGTACTTGTTGTGAACATAGCATAATGTATAGAGAGGTTGAATCACAATGTTGTACACCTGAAACTAATGTAACATGGTAACATGGTAACTATACTTTAATAATAATGATAATAATTACAGATGAATGTCAAAATGTTTCTGAGTATTAGCTATTTAATGAAGGCTACTTGGAGGATTTTGTTTCAAACCTTTAACTCTTGAAAATTCTGATGTTTCAGTAAATATTTCATGAGGTACATGACGTGTATTTCACTGTATCATTCATGCCTTGTTTCATTGATGCTTCATGATTTTGGACATTTTAGTAATAATTATTTTTAAAGTATGTAGGTAAGTTCTTAAGTGAAAGAACAATTTATTTGAATTTTATCGGGGGAGAGTATAATCAGTCAGGAAACACACTCACTAATCTTGAGAATATACCTTAAACTTACCTGGTCCCTCAGTCTTTTCTTGGAGAAGACAAGGGAAGTTGGACGGCTTTATTTCACAATCCTTCCCGGGCCAAAAAATCTGCTGTTCTTCATATTTATTCTGAGCATGAACTGGGCATAGAATCATGGGTTCTACGTGAAATCAAAGATTTACAATCTCTGACCCTAAAGAGAGCATGGCTAGGCAAAACCAAAAATCTGTATACCAGATAAGGAGTAATACGTGTTAAATTGTGTGGAATGGAACAGAACACCTATATATGTCTTTTGTGTCCTGAGAAGGGAAAGATACACGTGGGATGGCATAAAAGAATAAATAACAATGACAAAAATCCTCTGCATTCATTTTAAGAAGATAAAATAAGAATGGCTAATGTTTGAAGAATACTCCCTTGGCTAGCAGGAAGGTTCCTCTACCTCCACTCCGGGTTGGTCACACACGTGGAATTTAATACATCACAGCCAAACAGCATTATTGATATTTCTGCTTAATGAAGTGCCCTTTGCTGAGAATCTTGCCCCTTGCAGTCTCAGATAAAAAGAAAGATAAATTCAATTCTTATATTTGAAGAACAAGGTTATTACCTTTTCTTCTAAAAACTTGTTAGGATAACATACTGCTCAATAGAACTAAAATAATGACTTTCTCATTTTTTCTGTGATGTGTGAGATCAGTAATTGTTAACTATTTTCCTATTGCAGCTCGTGTCACACCATCAGAAAAGGGATACGGGAGAAACTGAAAAGCAACTGATAGATGCTAATATTTTGAATATATCATTACTTATAGTATAGATGATGGAAAAGAGGCTTCTTCTTCTTCTTCTTCTTTTTTATTTTTTTCCTGTCGTGACTTAGCACAAAATCTATATGTACTCAGAAATTAATTTAGGTTACCTATACATATTCACCAGAAAGAAATGAGGGTACAACTTGCTGTACGTGATTGTTGGATATCAATTTAATGACTAAAATTCCCATATATATATATATATATATATATATATATATATATATATATCGTTTTAATGTTTCTTTCTGTTCAGTTCTGCCACATTGTCAAAACGATAAAGGTCATTTGTTCTCCATACCTCAGAAGTGTAGAACTAAACTTTGTATTATCTTAAATGGTTACTGTAGCATTTAGAGAAAGGTAGGCCCCTCATTTACAGTGTGCAGCTTAGCTTTCAAATAATGAAGAGCAGACATCTTTCAACCCAGGGCAGACACTAATATGTTCAATGTTTCAGATATATGTAGGAGATTTCAACACTTAGATCAAAATCATTTTTAGTTAGAGGTTAGTTAGATGAGACCAAAAAGACTCAGAGTATTTTAGAGTTTTTTCTTTTTTCTTTTTTTTTTTTTCCTCCTTGATATGTTTTGGGAGATATCCCCAAATTTAGACACTTGACAATCCAATATTCTTTCCATATCCCATGTCTTTACATAGTTGATGTCCTATTAGCAATTCTACTTCCCTCTCTTTAAGCATAAATTTCTTTGGCCTCTCTTATTCTTTTTAAGGAATTATTTCTTAACTCCAGATTTTATTGCTCTCATTATTGACCTAAAATTTACTGCTCTTTTAAGTCCCAGGTCTATTTCCTTGTATCTTTCTTCCTTGTTATAGACGTTGTCTTATTTCTTTTAATTATACACATAAAACATGCATCCATAGTCTTAAAAAATTACAACCAATTCTATTTACTCTAATTCGCAAATCCCATTCACTCCATTCCTCAGACACTATCAATTTTCTGACCCATTTATTGCTGATCTTTTTCCAATATGGTCTTATAAAAAATACAATTCTGACTTCTTCATTAGTTTTCCTTAAATGGTGTCATGATATACATATTATTCTGGAATGTACTTGCTCACTTGCAATATATTTTGGGTTTTGGCAGTACAAGTAGACTATCTGTATAAATATTTCTCTAAGGTATAAACTAGGATGTGGTCTTTTAATCAAGTACAATTTATATATGAATAAATGCAGCCTAGTAACCCTCCTGTATGGCTTATAAATATATACACTGCCACCAGTTCCTTTTAGAGAATATTCAATTCCCACCACATTTTAACATTTGATATTATCAAACATCTTAATTGTTTTTATCTGATATTGCAATAATACTATTTATATTGTTTTAATTTGCATTTCCCTATTTTAATAATACTGAATACATTTCCTTTGTTTGCAAGTTATTTCTTCTTTGTGATTTTCTTGCTCATAATTATTGTCCTTTTTAATTACTTTGGTGTTTTTGTTTATTTTTATTATTACTTATACATATCTTTGTATATTCTAGATACCCATCTTTAGATAGCTTTACAGAATACCTTTAGCTTATTCTGGTTTGTCATTTATATTTCACTTTATATAATCGTTTAAATTCTGAAGTTTTAACATTTATCCAACTATTCCTTAAGTATTTTGTTCCCACATCTTACTGTAGACCATGTAAATATGTGTATATGAGGGGTATGTGAGTATAAATGTGTTTCTGATCATTTCCTTGATTTCTGCTTATACTTAGGCTTTTTTTTAAATTTAGTTTAATTTTATTTATTTATTTGACAGACAGAGAGATCACAAGTAGGCAGAGAGGCAGGCAGGGAGGGGGAGAAGAAGGTTCCCTACTGAGCAGAGAGCCCGATGCGGGGCTCAATCCCAGGACCCGGAGATCATGACCTGAGCTAAAGGCAGAGGCTTTAACCCACTGAGCCACCCAGGTGCCCCTATACTTAGGTTTCTGGCCTTTACTGATACATAAATACATTGATGTAACAATATTATATTGTTGCAATATTTTAATTTCTGACAGAGCTAATGTTATCTGACCTTATTTTCCATAATTTTCTAGCAGTCCTTTTATATTTATTATTACGTATGGATTTTGGAATAATTTCATGATAGAAACTATTCATTAGGTTTCACTGAAATTGATAGAATATTTTGGGAGTAATTAATACATTTTTTTAGTTTTTTTTAATCTTACAATTTCGAGGTAGATGGTAATATTACCATTTTGACACTATAGTGGATACCTTATTGACTATTTTCATTCTTTACTGTAGTGGCTAGGCCACAAGTAGAAATTGAATATCATTGAAAATTTAATGGAAAAGCTTTTACTATTTCACAAATAGACATTATGCATGCCATACTTTTCTCATGAATATATAGTTTATCAACTTTGATAAATATCCTTATACTTTTGTCTTTAATAGTCATCTGTTTGATTGCTTGTTAGAATTCAGACTAAATACTGTATGTCAAAAACTATTTTTGATACCAATTGAGATGATCACATTGGTTTTCTCCTTTAGTCAAAATGGTAAATTACATCATATGTTTGCTGATATTGAACTGTCTTGACTTCCTCAAAATGCAGATATGAAATACAGATTTGTAGGATATCTGTCTTATGTTTTATTAGTTATTATTGGTAATATGAAATTTCTGGATTCAGTATCTAAGCATATATGACTGTCATGAATGCAAATACATAACACTCAATCTCCTTTGCTTTGACCTAATGCTGGGAGTGATGGGAGCAGTCAGTAGCTGCCCCTTTGTGGAGTTCCTCAGCAGTGGTTACCTCATCCAAGGATAAAGTGTTAAAGGTTGACACCCTCCAGACACTGGCAGTGGCAAGAGTAAGAAGCCCGGTCCATTTCAGACCAATATTAGAAAACTCAGCTAAACCATTTGGATTCCAAACTGCCCCATTGGGTTCATCTGAGACTGTTGTTCAGACATACTTCACAGCTGAACCTTTCCCTCTGCATTGCTACTTCTTCCCCATTCTTTCCATTGGAATTGGTTCCAAGGCTACTCTGCTAGTAAGCATTCACACAGAGTAATCTCCAACTCAGGGTCAGCTTTACAGAAAATCCAACTTGTGAGAGTTGATGTCAGAAGTTGTCTCAAAATTAGGTAATGAGATATGATCTGGGACCTAGGTCACTCAATATCAAGCTGAAACTGGAGACCCCATTACCAGGGGAGAATTGGATAATATAGCTTGGGAGGAAATACATTAACTGGAATGACGTACAGGAATGTAACATATATGGGAATATGTTAATAATAAAGATAATGGCATTGGATGGACCTGAATACATTGAACCGATCCTAGGAAAACAATATGAAAGGCCAGAGTAATTAACAAGCAACTTCATACCAAATATGAAAGTCAAAAAGTCTCTTCAGTATAAATGGGCTCTAATCTCTAGTGAGAAGGCAGGCAGATAGAGAACTTGGTTCAAGACTTATTTTTGAGTTAAACTATAGCCCCAAGCAAGTTGATTATCCAAAGTCAACAACCTCTTGGGTAAGAATGGGACTCGATACATGGATGCAGATATCAATGTTAACTCCCTGACAGATCAACTTATAGCAATAGAGACAAATAATGAAGCCTGAAATGACAGCATCTTTGTGAGGTCTAATCAACCCCAGGGTGGGCAAGTTGACTATTGAATCCTTTTCTCCTTGGAAAGGCCAGGGGTTTACTCTAAAGAGTTAACAGCTTTTCCAAATATGGAATTTCTTTTCAAAATCCAACTATTTGAGGGTTTACAAAGGGTTAATTCCATTGGAACCACATCTTAACTTCAGAGAACACACTTTTCAGAAAAGGAAGAATAGAAGTTAGTCCAATGCTATTGGATGCATTAGCTGTAATGCATATCAACTGCTAAGAAGCTGCCAGTCTAATAGATGATTGGAACATCTTACTGAAAGCATATTTGACCCACCAGCTCAGAAGTATCAGAAATGATACAACAATGAGGAGCCATCCTCCAGAATTCAGTATACACATTGAATAAAAAACCTTTGTAAGATTTTATGTCTTCCAAAGGAAAAATATATAATTCCATGAACCAAGAAATGGAAGGAGTGTCCTGCTTAAGTGTACCTGTCCATCATCCACTTGGAGAATGTATCTTCTCTGTCCCATAACTGTGGTCTTTAGAGGTTTTGATGTCATGGGCCACAAAAAGGAAAATACTTCTACCATGAGACACAAGAGACCCATTTAACCTTACAACTGCCTCAAGGGTGCTTTGGGCACCTTACGTCTAAGGATAAGTAGGAAATAAGAAAATATTGTCTTCACATCTGGAATATATCCTAATTATCACAAAAAGAATGAACTGCTATTAAAAAAATGAGGATAATACATTTGAAACAAACAATCTACTTGGGGACTTTTTCCTCTTCCTTCTCTTATTGTGATGGTAAACAGACTTGTGTAGCTACTTTATGCTTTGAAAAACAAGGTCATGACATGAGGCTCAATCCTTTGGAACTGAAGTTCCGGGTCAGTCTAGAAGTAGGACACAGAATCCAGAAGAAATATTATCTGAGTATGTGAGCCATCTAGGTTAGATAGTGGAGGAAGGAGATGGTGAGCATCTGTGGCAGTGCCAAGATCAGCTCTAGCAGTGGGAATGTCTTCCATTTACTACCTTTATCTTGGAAAGGGAGGACCACTTGAGTCGTGTAGGAGCTCCTCCTCAAAATTACATAGATAGGAGGACTGGGTTGGGATTGAAGATGTGCCATCCAATCCTCTTTCAAGGAGAAACGTGTTGCCCAGATGCTGGGAGTGCAGACAGCCTTTGGCTGTCAAACCCTTCAGGGATTTCCTCAACTGCAAATCCACTTCACCCAAGGTCATGCCTTTCCTGGACAATCCAAATGCAATGACTATTAGAGGCAGGTGTCCAAAGACCAGGGCATTTCAGTCCAATACAGTACAAGATAGCTGAGGTAGATTTTTAGTTCCAGAGCTCCCCATCAATTCACCTGAGATTCTAGTTCACATGTACATCATAGCTCATCCTCCCTCTCTGTCCAATCCTCCACTCCCATAGTCATTGATCCCAAGATCATTCACTAATAATCTCCCTCCTAACCAAACACCATTTCAGAGTCATTTCCTGGGGAAACTAATTAACAACAAAGATAATGATCTATATTTACTTTCTTTGTTGTTCAACTCTAATTTTATTTCCTGCATATTTAATAGATTTATTATAGAAAATATGAAACATATACAAAATAAACTGGAGTAAAGAACCACTATATACCCATTATCTACTACCAAAATTATGCCATCCTTTAAAAACATATATACCTTGGGACACCTGGGTGGCCCAGTTGGTTAAGCTTCCGACTTGGGCTCAGGTTATGATCTTATGATCCTGGTGTCTGGCTTTGCACTCAGCAGAAAGTCTGCTTTTCCTTCTCCCTCTTCCCCTCCCACAGCTCATTCTCTCTCTTCTTCTCTCTCTTTCCCTCCCCCCACAAATATGTAAATAAATAAAATCTTTTAAAAAATAAAGCATACATATCTCTAGTCATCTTCTCCAGTTTTGTTATCATAGATATTCTATACCTACAAAATGAGGTGGGTAATTCTCTTTTCTTCTATACTTTAAAAAAGTTTGTATAAGATAGTAATATAGGCTGAATTGTGTCTTCTCCGTATTGAAGCTCTAACCCTCAATGTGATTATATTTGGAGATTGGGCCTATAAGGAAGTAATTAAAGTTAAGTGAGGTTACTAGGGTGGGGCCTAATCCAACAGAATTAATCTCCTTACAAGGAGAGACAGCAGGAAGCTGTGTGTTTGCATAGGTAGGTGTGTGTGTGTGTGTGTGTGTGTGTGTGTGTGTGTGCGCAAGTGCACACGTGTGTGTGTGTGCATGCGCGCGTGTGTGTACACACTGAGGATGGGCCATATGAGCGCAGAATCAGAAGGTGGACATCTGTAAACCAGAAAAAGGGCTTTTACTGGAAACCAGCTGGTACCTTGATCACAGAATTTCCGCTTTCAGAACTGTGAGAAAATTAATTTCTATTGTTCAAGCCAGATAGTCTTTGGAATTGTGTTATGGCTGCCTGAAGAGATTAATCTAGATTTTGGAACATAGAGGTACTATAATAAATACCTAAAAATGGGGAAGTGATTTTGCAGCTGAGGAAGAGGTAGAGGCTGGAGGAGTTTTGTGGAGCACGCCAGTCAAAATCTGGGTTGTCGCAAAGAGGTTATAGGTAGAATACAGATGTTAAAGATCCATGTTCTAATGGGAGCTCAGAAAATAAAGGGCTTGGGGAGAGGGAGGTTGAGGCATTGAGAAAGCCCCCAATTTCTTAAATAATTCATAAATAATTATGAATGTAATATTAGTAGAAATATGGAGGTTATAGTTCATTATAGTGAAGTCTCAGATGAAAATAAGGATAGGATATTGAAAAATGGAGTAAAGGTGATCCCTGTTTTAAAGAAGAACTTGGCAAATAACTTGGCTTATTTGTGTTCTAATGTTTTGTGGAAGATAGAACTTATGAACAATGAAATGGTATACTTAGCTGAGAAGATTTCTAAGTGAAAGATTAAAGGTATAGCCTGGGTCTTCCTGACTGCTATTAGCAAAATATGAGAGGAGAAAGACAAAATGAAAAGAAGTTATTAAATGGAAGGCAACCAGAACTTGAAGATCTAGAGAATTCTCAGCATAGTCATGTTGCAAAAAAAACTGGGAAAACCTGTACTGAAGACAGCCCTAGGGGTATAACTAGACAACCGTTTGGTAAAGAGGTTAGTGAGAGAGTGAACTATGAATTTCATCAGCTGTGTCACCAGAAACCAGGAATAAAGATGGGATTGTACCAAAACACCACCACTCTGGACCTCAGCAATAGAGACTCTGCCAGTTTGGATCAAAGGGAACAGGACAAAATGGTAGAGTTGTTTGGTTGCAAACATGCCTCATCCTCCAGAAAAGGGGAAAGTTGACCCCAAAGGTGATTCAGAGACCAATGAGGCTGTCACTCCCACCACAGGCTCAGGGGTCTAGGCTTAGATTTCAGTGAATGACAGGGCCCTTGCAGTGAGCCCCATAGGCATGGCCGCCCTGCACAACCCCGGGGGTGGGGGGGAGTGGACAGCAACCCAGAGCCACCATATTGGATCTGGAAGGCAGAACATTACACCAAACAGATTGTTCTCCAGCCCTCAGAAGTAATGAAATTTGCCTTGCCAGGTTTTGGACTTGTTTAGGACCCATTACCACTTTCTTCCTTTTAGTTTCTCCTTTCTGGAAAGGAAATCTTTATCCTACGTCTGTTCATCATTGCATTTTGTAAATACATAACGTGTCTGGTTTTAGGGGTTCATACCTGGAAAGGGATTTTTCCTCCGAAGGTATCAAACCTCAAATCTCACCCATGTCTGATTTAGAAGATGTTTAGGTGAATGTTGACTCTGGACTGTAGAGTTGATGCTGGAATGGGTTTAGATACTTTGAGCTGTTGGGAGGAATGGATCAATTTTTGCACTTGAGGATATGAATTTAGAGGGCAGGGATGAATGCCATGGACCAGATCGTGTCCCCCTAAGTTCATATATTGAAGCCTTAACACCCAATGTGACTGTATTTGGAGACAGGACCTTTAAGGAGGTAATAAAAGTTATGTGAGGCCATAAGCTTGGTTTCATAAGAGGAGACACCAGAGAACTCTCTTGCTCTCTCTCCATGTGCGTGTACCCATGAAATGCCATGTGAAGATACAGTAAGAAGGTATCCAGCTGCAAGATGGGGAGAGAGCTCTCACCAGAAACTGACAATCCTACACCCTGATCTCAGACTTTCCAGTCTTCAGAACTATGCGAGTAAATTACTGTTGTTTAAGCTACCCGGTCTGTTGTACTGCATTACGACAGTTCCAACTGACTAATAGGGGTTAGAAGTATCCTTCAACCTTGTAAAGAATGTTCTTATAATTCTGGTGCTTGCTTCCTTTTGGGAAGCTGGGACATTTGCTCTTATTCAATTTTGCAATTTTTAGGCATTATTCTCCTTGTTTAGTTGACATATATTTATTGAAATCAAATTATAAATCAAATTTTATTTTTTAAAACCTAAGCATCATTATGAAGCCCTTGCACTGTTATTATCATATGTTTATTGTTATAAATTATCATATGTTGTTATTCATATGCTTATTTTTGTCCTTTCTCAGACTTTTTTCCATGATCATTCTTTAATATGTTGTCATTTATTAATACTTCAAAGAACTACAATTGATTGTACTAATCAACAACTTTAGTGTTCTTTGCTAGCTTGTTTGTTTATTGTATTGATTTCTGTTGTATCCTTTCATTTATTTTTTTCTTGCTTCTGTTTTCAAATTTATTGTTGACCTTTTCCAATTTAAATTATTAGTATAGCCCATCCTTGTTTTTTAATTAATTTATTTGGAAATATGCTTTCTCAGAGCACCATTTAAAATTTTTTCTTTTGGATTATGACTGGTAGAAACTCATTATATTTTCACCTAAAATATATTCTACTTTTATTTCCTTTTTAAGGCACATATTTCTTAGATTTTTCCTGCTTCCCAGGTTCTTTAAAAATATATAACATATTTTGATATCTTATTTCATTACATCAATCATTCCATAAAAACCATAGAAGATTGTTTGCTTCATTTTTTTTTTTAAAGATTTTATTTATTTATCTGACAGAGATCACAAGCAGGCAGAGAGACAGGCAGAGAGAGAGGAGGAAGCAGGCTCCCCGCTGAGCAGAGAGCCTGATGCGGGGCTCGATCCCAGGATCCTGGGATCATGACCTGAGCCGAAGGCAGCGGCTTAACCCACTGAGCCACCCAGGCGGCCCTGCTTGATTTTTTTTTATTTAATATCAGCCTAGGGCATGGACAAATTATGTCAATGTTTTTAGTGAATCTATAAGTTAATACTTCATACCTGGTTTGGTGTCTAAATACTCATATTAATTTAAGTCCCAGTTCAATACAAAGACTATGTATTCTTAATTCTTTTTTTCCTGTTACTGTCACAAATTTTTAAAAGCTGTTATGAAAGTGGATTTAGCACATCAGAACAGAATACCGTTGTCCCTCTGGTCTTCCTGCTGAAAGCATCTGCCTTCATGTGTCAGGCTCTGGATTGGAATCAGCTTTTGGTGGCTGATAAATGGCTAAACATTGTCAGGAGAGATGTTTGACAGTTTTTTCCCTAAAGTGAAGCATTCCTGTATAGGATCATTGCTGGGAAAAAGAATTAAAACACAAAAGAGGTAATAACATAGGGGAAAAAAATAATCAAGAGGTGAGAGGTAGGGATCAAAGCTGAACCCAGCAAGAGAGAATTAAAAGAGGGAAAATAAGTAAGAACTAATAAAGTCAAATTTTAGCATCCAGCTCAAGGGATTTATCTTCCAAAAGGAACTGAAATGGTTTGAAGCCTGGACTAGAGATAAATTTGAGGGAACAGGGTTGAGGGTCAATTAGAGGTTGGGCAAGAGATTAGGGTACAGGCACGCCTGGTTGGCTCAGTCCGTTAACCCTCTGCTCAGGTCATGATCCCAGGGTCCTTAGATCAAGTTCCACATTGGGCTCCTTGCTTGGTGGGCTGGGAGCCTGCTTCTCCTTCTCCCTATGCCTGCTGCTCCCCCTGCTTAAACTTGTGCTTTCTCTCTCTCTCTCTCTGATAAATAAATAAATAAATATCAGAGTACAAAGGGGCACACAAGAATTCTTCCAGTGAGCTTTCGGCATTAGATTTCACATTTCAATGTATTTGTTCCATGAGTTTATTACCAGTGCTTCTCACGTTTTAACTTGACTGTCCATCAGTTGGGAATCACATTCAAATGCAGATTATGATTCTTTAGGTATGGATTGGGCCTGAGATTCTGAATTCCTAGAACATTCCCAGGAGATGCCTGTCCTGCTGGTCTGCGAGCACTCTTAGAGCAGCAAGACATTGCCTCTCATCTGGTATCTCCAAGGTCCTTAACAGAGATGTAGAAAATCAGGAAGGAGGTGATAAGAGCAGCCTGTACCCTGGGGCACATTTGGTATAGAAAGATTAATTTGTAGATTCTGGATCTTCACTTTTTCAACATTGGGAGAGAAACATACTGGGAGACATGCTGGCAGGACACAGATTCTTCAGAGAAGTGTGCTGTTTCTTATTTCTCTGTTAGAAAAACTGGAATCAGAGGCAACTCTCCCTTCCACCCACAGAACATGTGTTCCTCTGAGTGAGAGGGAGGCTGAAGCTCTGGGCTCCTTAGTTCTAGCGTTAAAAACCTCCTGATCTAAAATAAATCCTGAAATATACTACAGTTTACAGAAGGAACAATACAGCTGTGCTCCCTTTTGAAGTGAGTACCAGCCACTGGTTAAAAAATAATAATAATCAAGATAGTCAAAGGAATTAATAAAACAAATCATCATTTCTCATAGTTATTTCTCTATTGAATATTGTCTTTATATTCAGAATCACTACCCGCCAATTTATTTATTTTCCGTTTTCTCATGTTTATGAATTTTTTTTCTTCACTAGGATTCAGAAAATATGTTGATAGTCTCTTTTTAAAAATGAAGATACTTTTGAAACAGTTTAAGGAAATGAGATCCCTAGAATTTTTATGTGAACCATAAACTATACACCTAGAGAAGAGTTTCTAAAACATCCTTGAATGTATCTTACACTGGGCTCCTAAATCAGGAGGACGTTTTTAAAGATAATAATAATGCACATTGTTCTTTACATTGAGACATTGCAAGAAAACTGTGTAAATCAAGCTGCATTTCATTAACAGAGCATCTAATGTATATATTTATAAAGACACAAGATGATACAGTTTAAAGCAGCTCTAGCATCTACCCATCTGAAATGCTTCCTATGGCTGCTAAATGTCCTTTAAAATCCAGTTACTTTACTCTGGAGGAATCCTAATATCCCTGAAGGTACTTGAAGGATAGAATTGAGAAACATGATACTGGGCACCTCAGCATGATGCGCTAATCTCGGGGATCCTGAAATCTACTGCCCTTTTCTATTTCAGTGTGAGGCTAGGATACCCTGCTTTCGGTATCTCGACTCAGGTTTCTCAAAGGGTATATGTCAAATACTCTTAGTGTCCAATCACTCTAAATTGTCCTATGATCCATGTAGTGAGTATCCCAGCCACACTAAGGACTCCTCCCAATCATAATCCTGTATGTGAGCAAGAGAACAGTGATGGGAATACAAGCGAGTTTAAGTCTTCTTTGAGAAACCATTGTGATTTCTATGTCAAAATCATTTAACTTGACCTGTGGATAACTTTTCTTTGTTCTACTCCTCTCTTGTTTAGTTTAGACTCTCTAGTTCTTCTCAAAATGATTATTTCAAGTCAATTGTTTATTTACAACATTAATATTGTACACTTTAGTTATTATGCACAATTGTCTTCTGTAACAGTGAAGTCTTTCTTCTGCACCATGACCTGGTTCTAGATCATTGCTGTGTTGTTTTGCAATTTCAGTGTGGTACTTACTGGAAAGAAAATGGAATCCCTGCACTTTTACTTACTAGTAATATGAAAAGACAGACCATTTAATCATTCCGTGCCTTAATTTCTCCATCTATATAATAGAGATAATTGGATTTTTTTTCATAGGATTTTTGTGAGAACAAAAATCAAGTAGGAGGATACTACATACATATATACATAGAATTGGTGCAGTATCAATATAGTTTCTTTGTATCTTATGTTTGTCGGGAGTTCTACTGTAGCTTTTGCAAATATGCAGTCAGAGAAGATGGGTTGGATGAATTCTCCAAAGCTAGGACTCTAGGGCCTCTATAATGAATACTTCATGAGTTAATATAATCTACAAATATTTGTTTGATTAAGTTACCCTCTTAGACTAATCCAGTTTACCAATGATTATATTTATGACCAAAAATATCAAATGAATCTACCACTTAGTTAAATCTCCTGAACACTCGGAACTAGGCCAGGACCAAATTGTGACACTTCTAAATTTCAATGGTGATTTCTGTATTTACCACATTAATGTATGTAGATGAAAGAATGGCTATATTGACATTCTATGCCCTATAGAGATCAGATGGGATTAAAAAAAAATGCATGGAAATTGACCAATAGCCAATTGGTCTATTTCCTAAGTAATGTTAAAAATTTTTGTTGTCGTTTTTACTCAGTTAAAAAATTGAAGGTATTGTTCTGTTAAAACATAGTTTGAATTTAAATCAAACTCAGTGTGCATTTACCATGGAAATACTTGTTTTCCACACTCTGTGTTGAGATCTGTTAACCCATAGAGGATATCAAGGTCCAATTTTAAAAGGTTTACTTTTTATGAGATATAATGAACATGAACACCAGAGGGCACTCATACTTAGAACTGAATCCAATGAGGACTTCACTGCTCCAGTAGAAACCAAAAGGACCAATTATTCACACCTTCAAATTGTTGCATGACACAGTCTGTTACTAATGTATCAGTAATAATATACTCACTGGCAAAATGAAACTCAATTTCCTCTTATTCAAGGCTCTCCTCAAAGAGGTCATAAACACAAACCCCTCAAAATTTCTTGTTTTGTTCTCCAATTCACATTAATTACTCTGTTCGAAATATCCTTCTTACCACTTTCATTAGCTTCCTCTATCCAAATTTCACACGACCAAAGCCATAGTTCATATTACATTTTCTGAAGCATTTTTGGAAGAGGTTTTCGGTTGTTATTGTTGTTAGTTGGTTTGTTTTCTAAGTATTTCCTTTTGCATCAAAAAACTTTTCACCTTAGAATCCCACCATTCTTTCTTCAAATAAGGTAGCTTGGTATGAGAAATTTGAAAGGTTGTGATTATACTAAATAATGTAAACTGAAAGTATCACATTACGTGTCTCATCATTTGGACTGAGATATATACAGACAAAGGCGGCATTAGGTATCGTTACAAGGATAGAAAAACACAAAATATGGCACTCAGCCAAGTTCTTAGGAAGTAGGTAATCAATAAGTACATTATAAGTAAAGTGATAAATCATGACATAAGTGAAGCCTATTAAGAGGGTGCGAAGGGTACTTCAGAAGGCAGCTGAATCATCGTTAACAATGGAGCACTAGATTTGGCAACAAATACCCAGGCTGCTGAGAATACAGACTTCTTTTTATTTTTTAATACAGTTGCCACAGTTAAGTGTCCTGTTTCCTTCTGGATTCTAAGACTCCATACTCTACTAAAATTTCCTCCCACTTTATTGGTTATTTGTTCTTTATCTATTTTGCTGGCTTATAGTAGCATATCTAGTTTGTTGGAATATCCCACTGTATCACACTCTGAAAAGTGAAGATTTCCAGGGCTTCATCCAGGGCTGGATTCTTTTCTACCTAGATTCCATTCCCTACCGAGCCCCTTTTCTGTGAGCATGAAACATACATAGCCAACTGTTTTCTTAATATCTATTCTTGGAAGTACCATAGCAATAGCCAAAAGAATATGTTCCAAGGAAAATTTATTTGATCCCTGAGTCAGTCTCTTCACGTCCCCATTTCAAATCCATGATTTTTCTGGTCTCCTCTTCTTGGAGGGAAACATTTGCTACCTTCTTTCTTTCTTCCTCTCTTTCTTTCTTTCTTTTTTTTTTTTTTTAAAGATTTCATTTATTTATTTAACAGACAGAGATCACAAGTAGGCAGAGAGAGAGGAAAGGAAGCAGGCTCCCTGCTGGGCAGAGAGCCTGATGCAGGGCTGGATCCCAGGACCCTGGGACCATGACCTGAGCCGAAGGCAGAGGCTTTCACCCACTGAGCCACCCGAGCACCCCATTTGCTACCTTTCAGCTCTTCTATCCTCCTCAAATGATTGATCAGAAAATCCTTGATTTACATCCTAAACTTTCCTCAAATCAGATCATTTTTCTTCTTCTCTCTTCTATTCCCCTGTGCCCATGTCTTCTCTTGCCTAATGTACTAATATACCTACCTCATTCCAGTACTCTTTTCTCTACTCCCAACTCATCAATATGTAGTAGCTTGAATCATATGTAGTAAATATATATCTCATTATGTCAGCCAACTAAATAAAACATTTCTGTGGCTGAATTTATAATGAAACAAAACTCTCCTGCCATGACCTATGTGGTCCTATGTGATTCCCCCCCCACGCACACACACAATTCTAACATCATTCTGTCCAGCTTGACTGCTCACGATTAGCCCAGCCATGTTGTGAGTCTTTCGGTTTCTGGAATACTTCAGGGTATTTGCACAAGCTCTTCTACCGACTGTAAAACTCTTGTCCTAGAGTTTAGGATTGCTGGCTTCTTAGCATCCTTTGGAACTCAGTTTAAAAAAGTAGTCCTTCAGAGATTCATTTCCTGACCACTCTATCTAAAATTCCTCAGATTAACCACAATCACAACATTCTATTCATTTTCTTCAAAGCAGTTACCATAATTGTAACTTAGTTATTTGTTTGCTAATTTTGTTCTAATCTACCTACCCCAGCCTCCTTTAGACCCTAAGCTCTAAGGAGCTTTGTCTTATTCATCACCAGTTAGCCAATAGCAAATGGAGTACTGAGAACATAATATCTACAGTGTCGTTCCTAGAAAACATATCACCACATTGTAGATAATCAATAAGGTTGATAAGATCATACATAAAATTTTGTATCTAGGATATGTTTGAATTCTTGCCCCAGGAATGTTTAACTCTCTAAAACATCCCTTTTTTTTTTTTTTTAATTATTTCTGAGAGAGGGTTATTTCTGAGGCTTTTCATTTATTAAAAAAAAAAATCTATATGATCAAATGGGCATGTTCTGCAATGATTCCTTTCCTTATAACATTGACCTAATATTACCTATCTTATTGGCTTGAAGGTAGAATAAAATCATTTAATATGAGTTGAGTATGGTAGTAACTACACAAAATGGACATTCAATAAATATCTGCCATGATGACGATAATGATGACGATGATGATGATTATGGTATTTTTTTAGATGAATATGACAAGTTCTGGTGACTTCCCTCAAAGTAAGTTGTGGGCATCAGGGTCTGCTTCGCGGATGAGCAACTTGTTGAATCATACAGAGCCCTGCCCTTAGAATGGTCATCATTGGTATAATGTTCTGCTGCCACTGCCTTGAGATTGATAATTTTGACCTGAATTTTCATTTTCATTGTACCCCACAGATTGTTTGGACAGTCTTCATGGGCACAATATCAAATTTTTTTTTTTAAGATTTTATTTATTTATTTGACAGACAGAGAAATCACAAGTAGGCAGAGAGGCAGACAGAGAGAGGAAGGGAAGCAGGCTCCCGGCTGAGCAGAGAGCCCAATGCGGGACTCGATCCCAGGGTCAGGATCAGGGATCAGGGTTGACCTGAGCTGAAGGCAGAGGCTTTAACCCACTGAGCCACCCAGACTCCCCCAATATCAAATTCTGATATTTCATTAAAAACATTGTTAAAACATTGTTTTAAAATTAAAACATTGTTTCTTAAAATCCCCCCAAAACAAACAAACAAACAAAAGCACACTGTTTCTAATTGCTAAAGTGATATGGGCAGGCATACCACAATGAAGACAAGGTAAATCATATAAACAATCATTGCTTTTCTTTATATTGGTAGCAATGAAGCTCCATATCCAAATTCATAACTTAGTTCTTACAACTTGAAATAATACATTTCCGTGTGCTAATTTCATCATAAGCCTTTTCTTATTCTTCTACTGTTGTCTCCACATTAACTTGAATTTTAATTTTAATATGTTACATGTTACTATATGTTTTTATAAAAGCTTTCTTTAATGTTCCTTGGAATGAGGCCATTAAAAAAAAAAGCATTGAAGGGTATGACTTGTATAACTCTTATCATTTTTTTCATTTTAAGGTTTTAAATATATATATTTAATATATATTTATATATTATATTATGTATAATTATATATGTTTATTTTATATATTTATTATATATTTATATATTACATGATTTTATATATGTATATATACATAGATAAAATCTTCCTCTCTCCTTCAAAATTTTTATACTATATTGACAATAACTCAATTTTTCAAAGGCATTAATCAAATAGGTTCATAGGAAAGAGTCTAATGAGTTTGAGGTGAAGGTGAATCAGTGTTCTGGTGCTGATCAATCTGCAAAAGAGTCTACAGCTTGAATGATAAAAAATAGTGCATGTATTTTCTTTTAATCAGATCACCAATTGGTTTACAATACATGGACATGAGTGAAAGAACCTTGAGATTGTTCTCTCCTATCTAGGACATTTTTTTTTTTTTTTTTAACCTTAGTGACTAAGTACATGCAATGGAGCAGACTTCCCTAGAATTTCCATAAGAACTATGCAGCTTATCAGTGGGGCCCATGACTCTTAACCTACATCAGGAAAGCATTATTGTATAACAAGATAATATTTGGTTTATGTATCATCTAAAAGGGTATTCTTACCTATCTAGTATTTTTTAAAGCAAGGATCAGCAAACTTTATCTATAAAAGTTTAAATAGTAAATATTTTAGTTTCTATTCCAGATTGCCTCTGTCTCAACTACTCAGCTCTGCTATTGAAGGATAAAAACACCCATACACTATATATGAATGAAAGGAAATGATTGTGTTCCAATAAAACTTTATTTAGAAAAACAGATACAGGAACAATGAGTCATGGTTTGCATTAAATGGTTAATTAACTACTCCTGTATTAAAGGATATTTATTACTATGGAAAGCAAGAATATGAAATAAAGAATGTCAAAGACAACTAGATCTTAGAAATCTTCCATGTTCTTGACACGAGTCATTTGAGTAGTATACATATGGACATGAGTCTATTTTCGCAATAGCCATAGCTCAGAACAAATTTGGGACTCCTAATCTGGAATTGAAAATAGAATCAATTTGTGAACCACTCAAGAAAATCCATTTCACTACTTTGTAGTAAAGCTACATTTGGGGCAGAAAACACTATTACCCAGCTTAATGACACATCTCATTATCCAAAATTGGCTAGAATGAATTTGTCCAATTTCAAAAATCAACTGTACCAAGGAAAGATAAAGACTGATTACTATTGAATCTCCAAAGAGAAGTTTCAGGTTAAAATCAATTCAATGTAATTTAGAGTCACATCTTGTTTATTCCTTATTTGCATATATTCAGTTAGAAACGGTGGCAATACATTTAAAAACTATTTTCGTGGCAAAGAGGAGGAAAAGTGACGCCTATATTGATAATGTAAGGTTAAGATGTGACATGGCTGGTAAGTTATTGTAGTTGCATAGTCATGAGAAATAAAACCAAGAAATGCAAAATAAGTGCAATTTTACCATCTTTTTTTTCCCCACGAAGGAGCTTTTAGTTTGATTTAGCATGGCTTCATGTCTAAACTGGCAAATGAAAGAATAGACAAGATCTTAACAATATTTCAAAGGACAGGAGTGACAGAGGACTATATGGAAAATGAGGGTCAATTGATAGGGAAGCATGTGACAAAGAGTTGACTGGATTATGTCAAAAGTGATGTTTGCTAAATGTCTTTACTTCACAAGAAAGCACTTGGCTTATGACTGACCAGTTTCCCTAAAACTATTTCCTGGATTCTTTGTGTTTCAATTATTTAAAGAAATGACCTGATTCTTAGCAGGCTTTTCTTGACAAAAACATTCTTCCAGCTTGCCAGATGTGTAACATATTTGAATTAATGGTTCTTATTCAAGAAGTAACACAGTGCCTATTATTGTTTCTAAAAGAGGTGTGTGTGTGTATATTTGTGTGTGTGTGTGTGTGTACACGTTTGTGTTTGGAGGTAAAGGGAGAAGTAGAAAAAAATTCTAAAGATAATGCAGAAAATAAGTGATTTTCAGATTCTAGTAGCATAATCTCAGATATTATATCTGTATAAATCTGTCACTTCACTTTTGTTCCATAGTTATTCTATTAGTGACTTCAATACGGACACAATCTTCTTTCCCAGAGCTTGAAACTCACACAAGGTACCTATCACAGGACACGCATTGGAAAACATATTTTAATAGACTCAATGATAATAATAAGAAAACAAATAAACAAACAAAGCAAAATTAAAAACTACCTGGTAACTTTCTTTGATAGAAAAATGAATATTTAAAAGTAAAGCTGCAAATTCTGCTCCTCAAGCATGGGATCCCAAAATAAGTCTCAGAATTTTCTCTCCTTCTGTGCTCCATTTCAGTAGATTTTTACTCAGCCAGAAAAATCTCTGCAGCACTTTTTTTTTTTTTTTTTTTTTACTCTCTTTTCCTTTAGTGGTCTCTAGTCAAAGATACTCCACTCAGAATATGCCATGAATTCACACTCTGACTCCAATATTTTTCTACAACATGACTGAATTTCAAGGTCCTGGGGAACCCCACAATCAAAATTGCAAATCCGACTAAATGTTTAGTTTTCATATTCGACAGACTGTAGTCAAAAGCCTATTGTCTGTTTCACTCATTAACATAAACCCTCCCCTATGATGTCATTCCTTTTCAATATTTTCAGATTTCTCCTCTATATTTATAACCTATTCCAGAAAACCAGCTGATAGAGGGAAAGAATTTTAAACAAATAGTTGGTGTCATTGAAAATTTATGGTGAAATGGAACCACTTTGCACCATTATTCAATTAAATAGAATTTATATTTCTGCATATTTGAAACAGGAATCAACCAATCATCTTTGTTTCTTAATTCAATTGCTGAGTTTATTCCTTACATATCCTTCTGAAAAGATCTATATACTTATAGTTTTGTTTAGTAAATAACAATAAAATGAAATTGTGTGTGTGTGTGTGTGTGTTTGTGTTTACACAAAGTGGTCTAGGTTAGGCAATGGTAACTTATTTCCTGATGAGGCAAGCATTAATATTTGTCATTTAAATCTTGACCTGCCCTATTTGTGATTGAGAGTTTAAAAATTTTTTTGCAAGATAAGACAGTAATACCACCTTACTACGTTAAAGACACCTATTAGTCATGTCCCAGGCAAATCGGGATTTATGACTCAGACATAATTCTTCCAAATATGCCTGCTGTTCATAAAAAGGCAGAGATATATGACTCAAAAATAACACCACGACAGAAATAATTTTGCACTTAGCTTTGCCACATTGACTTTCCACTGGAATGTATGGCAAAATCTCCACGGTTTATGAATAGGCTCTTTTCAATAGTACAGATGTATATCTCCAACTTCTAAATCAAGCAAATCCCCGAGACAAATAAAACAAATGATCAGCTCCAGCACAGGCAAGGGGAGATGTATATACAAGAACTATGCATTAAAGATTGATGGGGACCCACACAGACTTTTAAATGTCCCACTGCTGATGTTTACTGTGCCTTAAAGAGAAGGTTAAGAATGTCACATATCACTTGAAAATGATTAAGTTGTTCTATTCATCTGACAGAGTCTCATTCCCTATGATCAACTGTGGAGAAACAGCGTAAAGTTTTTGAGGGGAGGTGGAGAAGATATGGACAGAATATAGTGCACCTAAAGTAAGTCTTTTTCCCTCAAATCTGTACAAATATTGCCAAGAGCATGGCAAATCATCATGCTTTGTATACACTGATTGCTCAAGGTAACTTAAGATTCCAAATTTCATTAAGGATGGCAGCAATACAATCCTCTTTTCTCTGTGGACTATCAAATCTTTCAACTTAAATATTTTGGGATTTTAGCAGGCATCAAAGATGTAAATGAAATTTTGCCTCCAAGATACATTCTTTGCCCTTGAAGAATGATCAAAGTTCTACTTGTTTATAAATTAAAATCAATCAGATTTTCCAAACTCCAGGGGCAATAATTCTATCATCCCCCCGGTCTGCCTTTTTAAATCATCCGTAAGACTCAAAGATACCCATTTTTTTCCCAGAGAAACATAAGCAGTGCATTATGCCAGGAACGACCAGCAATCCCGACACCCACAGAAGAAAGACTACTCCAGATTTGCTGTGCAAGAGAGAAGGCAAGGAGGTCAACGCTCAGAGATGAAGACCCTTTTGCCTTCTTCTTTGCTCCTGCTTTTATTGGTCCTGGAGGATAGGCACAAATCCTTATCACTGTTTCTCAAGCACATGATCCGTGACAAGGGATCTTACTGGAACTAGGAGAATCTGTTTATGGGAAAGATACACTATGCTAATCAGTGCCCTCTACCTGTTTTGCTAAACATAGCCTAAGGGACAATGCTTACATCTCTTAGATCACAGGGTGGCTGTTTGGGCTAAGAAAGTTTAGGGGAA
Source organism: Mustela nigripes (assembly GCF_022355385.1). Taxonomy (NCBI): domain Eukaryota; kingdom Metazoa; phylum Chordata; class Mammalia; order Carnivora; family Mustelidae; genus Mustela; species Mustela nigripes. The sequence continues at coordinate 18,050,562 of NC_081568.1, forward strand.
GGCAGTTCCCTAGGGCATTCCAAGGGCAGAGAGGTCATGCAGGCCTCCACATTCCAAAGACCTAAGCCCTTCTCCTGAAACATTCCCTGCCTTCAGAGGCCTCATTTTAGCAAGCCAGGTGTTATGGATGACTTCATACTTTACATTTACCCCAATAGCATTCGGTGAATATTAAAATGTGGATCTTAAAAGGCACAACTTCCATTATAACCAAATGATTTACTTAATACCCCATGCCAGGAATGGTCCAAAAGGGATTATTACGTTAAAAAGAAAAACAACATGCTCTTATAATATTGTTGAAAACTATCACCAGTTGCTAATTAGGCATATTAATATTATACTCTCACTATGCTTCAAAATAAGAGATTTATTCTTTTTTCTAAGAGTCCTAGGAAAGAGTCCATGTTTTTTAAAAATGTAGTGTTTGTTTTCTGAACTCTCTTATTTCCTGTGCTATGATAGAGAGCCTCAAACAGTTGTGTTTTTATCGTGAATTTCCCTCACAAATTTTTCCAGAAAGTTTAAAAAGTGGGTCAGATGAACAATCAGGCATAGGAGGGAAGGTTTTCTCAGAGTAAAGAGAGTAAACTGATTCAGTTCATGTTATGTGCTGTGCAATATCCACCTTGCCTCTGTCAAGATGTGGACTGAGATTTAATAAGATTGTAACTCTGGATATCATATATCGGAAGTATGATTGTCACCTGATATTTATTAACCAAAGTTCATGCTTAAAGATCCCTCATTTTTTTTTTCCTTAAGATTTTACTTATTTATGACAGAGAGAGATAGCGAGAGAGGGAACACAAGCAGGAGGAAGCTAGTGAGGGAGAAGCAGGCTTCTCCCTGAGCAGGGAGCCCAATATGGGGCTCGATCCCAGGACCCTGGGATCATGACCTGAGCTGAAAGCAGAGAGTTAATGACTGAGCCACCCAAGCGCCCCAAAGATCCCTCATTTTGTCTGGGTTGACTGTGTGCCCAAGCCATATACAGTGAATATGGTATCATGTTGTGTTTCCACCAATAATGACTGGCCTGGGACACCTGGGTGGCTCAGTTGGTTAAGCAGCTGCCTTCGGCTCAGGTCATGATCCCAGCGTCCTGGGATCGAGTCCCACATCGGGCTCCTTGTTCAGCGGGGAGCCTGCTTCTCCCTCTGCCTCTGCCTGCCATTCTATCTGCCTGTGCTCGCTCTCTCTCCCTCTCTCTCTCTCTGACAAATAAATAAAAATCTTAAAAAAAAATAATAATAATAATGACTGACCTGTCAATCACCTGTCAGTTCTTTACTTTACCCAACTGTTCCGTAGTTGATAGGAGGGTAACTCAGATAGAATCAATGAGATATCAGGGAAATTCTGTTGGGGATATCCTAGAAAAAAAAATATTTTTCTAGTAAAAAGGGACAGATGATAGTTGGTGACATTTCTTCTCCTCTTCTTTCTTCCTGGAATCTGAGCATGATGGCTAGAGCTACAGGGTCCGTATTTTAACCATGAGGTCCCATGCATTAGAGCAGAACACAACATGGAAGAGTCAGTAGTCAGAACAAAAGTCTTTGTGCCCTGATGACACTATTAGCAGCTGTGCTATTGACAGCAACCATGATTTCTAGATTTCTTTTAAAGTGACAAAAATAAACCTTTACTAACTTAAGCCCATTAAATAGATAGGCAGTATTTTGCTATTGTAAGCATTGCTAACTCTTGCATCCTTTGGTTAGAAACTGAAACAAAATGAACTTCATGCAAACGTAGTTACCTGAGGATGAAAGATAATGGTGGTCTTTAACGTGGTCACTTATATACTATTCTTCTGGACTCCTGGGGTGCCCTGGGACTCAGTGGGGTGAATGTCTGACTCTGGATGTTGGCTCAGGTCATGATCTCAAGGTGGTAGAATGGAGCCCTTGGTAGGCTTTGTGCTCAGCAGGGATTCTCCTGGGGATTCTTTCTCTCCGTCTCCCTCAGCCTCTTCCCTCCCAGGTGCTCTCTTTCTAAGTGAATAAGTAAAATCTTAAAAAAACTCTTTTGGGTTCTTGGACCCAATTTCAATGTGTGTATCAGGGGGCTTCCCATGCAATACCAAACAATTCTTGGATACCAGCAACGTATCTGAGAATTCAACTCAATTCTTACATTATGAAAATAGCATGAGATTCCCTGAAAATAGCATGAGATTCCCCAGGTCAAGGGTTCTGTCTTACAAGTTGCCGCCCCCTGCCTGCCTTTGCCAGTCATAAGCCAGGTTGTTCCCGAGCTTCTGACTGAAAGGCTATAAATCAGAGCTCCCACCACCACCTCCTGGGGTTCTGTTAATTTGCAACAGCAGCTCACAGAACTCAAAGAAATATTTTGTTTATTGGACTACCAGTTTACTATAATAGGATATATGTAAGGACCTATTTTAGTCAGAGCACTTCCATCCAGGTTAAACAATAACCTTGTTGTTTAACCCTTAAACTGTCCCTGCTCCCCTTCCCCAGGGGACTGACTTAAAAAAAAAAGTCCCAGAAACCAGCCCCAGGTAACAAAGCCCAAATACAAGGTTGGGTCATGCCGGGGGGGAGACATCCAATGAGGGGCGGGGGGAGTGCTACTGTCTCCCTAGTTACCAAGGAGTATGGGCCCCACCCTTTGCAAGCCTTTTGGGTGCCAATTCTGACCAAGGTGATAGGCTAATTCAAATATCCACTAGGGTAGCTTGTAATTCAATTGGTCACCTAGCATCACTGTGCAGCTTTCTCTGTGTGTTACAATTTCATTGGCCACCTGTGCATGGCCAGGCCCAACCGCATGGCCTTTGCCCTTAAAAGCTAGTCTGTGAAGCAGAGAGAGGTTGCTCTCTCTTGTAAGAGGCGTGGGCCTGAACCTTCGGTTTGATTCTTGATGCTTGGCGCGAAATAAAGTTTTGCTTGACCTTCTCTTTGTATCAGTCTCATCCTTTAATCACAGACCCACTATTGATGGACCTAACATATATAACTTAGGAACAGCCAGGTGGAGGAAATGCGTAAGGCCAAGTATGGGAAAAGGGTAGGATGCTTCTATGCCAGTTCTAGCTGTTCCACTGTCCCCTGGATTTCCACAGGCTCAACACAAAGGCTCTATGAGCCCTGTCCTTCTGGGTTGTGTGAAGCCCTCAGTACTTCGGCAGAGCTGATTCAATCTTGGGCCATGGGCCTTTGATTCAACCTATAGCCTTTCTAGCCTTCACCAGAGATCACGGGGCGGGACTAAAGTTCCAACCCTCTCCTCACAGAGTTGGCTCCACTGGCAATCAGCCCCAACCCTTAGGTGCTTTTCTAAAGGTCACCTCATTAATATAACAAAAGGACACTTTTTTAACACTCTTTTCCCTTAAGAAATTTCTAAGGAATTGAGAGTTGTGAACCAGGAACCATAGAGGAAGACCAAATATTTGGTCTATATTTGTGAAGTATATATTTAGATATGCAAAATATATATTTGGTCATTGGAGTGATCAAATGTATAGATATATGTATATATATTTCTTATAAATCACAATATTGCACATATAAATAGAAAATAATTGTTTTGCTACTAGTTCCCTCTATCAAATATTAAATTGATATACAAAATTATAATTTCTATTTAAAACTAAAATAAGTTATAACAGTGTATCAGGAATATATTTATTATAAGAATTAAAAATGAGGTAAGATTGGATATACAGATTGAGTGACTTTCGAATAAACAAAAAACAAAACAAAGACTCTGTGACACTTGTTTTTTTTGTTTTGTTTTTTAATTTATTTGACAGAGATCACAAGTAGGCAGAGAGGCAGGCAGAGAGAGAGGAGGAAGCAGGCTCCCTGCTGAGGTGGGAGCCCAACGTGGGGCTGGGATCATGACCTGAGCTGAAGGCAGAGGCTTTAACCCACTGAGCCACCCAGGCGCCCCTGTGATGCTTGTTTTATCCTGACCTCAGATGAGAAAGAACAGAGGAGACACCATTAGAATCTCCTTACTTCTGAGTGTTATTTTTATTTTTTACATTTTATTTTTAAGATTTATTTATTTATTTGTCAGAGAGAGAGAGAAGAATGAAAGACAGAGTGAAAGAGAGCATGAGCAGGGGGAGCAGAAGGCAGAGGGAGAAACAGGCTTCCTGAGGAGCAAGAAGCCCAATGTGGGAATCGATTCCAGGACCCTGGGATCATGACCTGGGGTCATGGCAGCCATTTAACTGACTGAGTTACCCAGGTGTCCCTATCCTTGCTTCTGAGTTTAATAATCATCTAGAAGCTTTTTCTATACAATACAAAATACAAAAGGAAATAGGAAATACAAAAGGAAAAAATACAAAAGGAAAAAGGAGTATTGTGCTATATTATGTTGTGAATAAGATAAATAAGTGTACTATGGTATTTCTCTATTTTTCAAGGATATTTTTTGAGGAAAAAAATGAACAATTCAGGTTTTTATTCCCCCCAAGGGAAACTTTTTCATGTAAATATAATGCATCATAGACCAGACTCTGCTCTGTAAGTTTTGAATATACAGCCATAATCTATTGTCTACAAAAACATAAACTCTAAAAATCAATATCAGATCAGTATACAGCCAGGGACAAATACAACACATGTATTTGTGGTATGAAAAAATATAAGAATTGTACATATTGTAAAATATTGGTAGCTCAAGAACTATCCCCAATGAAAATATATTAAACTGTATTTTCATGCACCAAATATGTACAAAAATATAATTTATTTTTATTTATTTATTTATTTATTTATTTATTTTAAAGATTTTTACTTACTTATTAATTTGAGAGAGACAGGGTTACCAAGAGAGCACAAGCAGAGGGAGGGGAAGAAAGAGAAGGCAGCTCCCTGCTGAGCAAGGAGCCCCATGCTCAATTCCAGGACCTTGGGATCATGACCTGAGTTAAAGGCAGATGTGTAACTTACTGAGTCACCCAAGTACCCCCAAAATATCATTTAAAGTTGGTACAAGTCAAGGTGCCAAAGCTGCATAGTTATACAGTTATAATGAGGGGTTATCAAGACCATCTCTACTTTTGATGATTTAATAAGAGGACTTAGTACTCAACATATTATTGTACTCATGGCTATGTTTTCTACAGTTAAAAAACAACAACAACAAAGGAAAATGAGCGAAGGGGAAAGGCATTTAGGGTGCACTCCAGAAGAAATCACTCATAAGCTTCCGAAGGTCATTTTGCAGCGAAGTCCCACAGCAAACTCTTAATTTCCCCAACTGCAAGGAGCAATGAGGAGGCAACAGTGGAAAACCTTGTACACCCAGAAAGCACACCGAGGCTCGGTTTCCAGGGTTTTCACTAGGGGTTGACCACATGTACCATATATGTACCTACTTTCAGACTCCCAGCAGGAGAACAAATGTTCAGTATCATCTGTAGTGTTTGATAGACCATGTAGTCACACTAAGTCTTTCTTATCTGTTCTGGGAATGATTTAGAACCCTAAGAAGTACAAGCCCCCAGGAACCAGCCAGGGACCAGACTTGTAAGAAAGACCATCAAAAAACAATCAAGTCAGCTACGTTAAATCTTTTCTGTACCTCACAAAATCCAATTTAAGAATCTATTTATTTATTTATTTATTTATTTATTTATTTATTTATTTATCTGGCACAAAGAGATCACAAGTAGGCAGAGAGGCAGGCAGAGAGAGAGGGGGGGGAAGCAGGCTCCCCAGTAAGCAAAGAGTCTGATGCGGGGCTTGATTCCAGGACCCTGAGATCATGACCTGAGCCGAAGGCAGAGGCTTAACCCACTGAGCCACTCAGGCACCCCAGAAAACCTATTTCGAAGCATTAATTTTTAAAAGAAATTCCAATGTCATTCCCATACATGTAATAAATCATGTGTATTTTGAATATTTGGACACTAGGCTCCAAAAAAACTGAATTAATACCAATAGTACCGTGTATACAATTATGATCACAGCAATACATCAAAAAACCAACATGTAAAAATATATCATGAAAGTTTTAATCTTCACCATAAAAACGGAGAAAGTCCTTATCTTAAAACAGCAAATATAATGATCTTTAATAGCAAGAAATCTAAATGACTCACTTCTTTTCATTACTCTTTGGTAATTCTCTTCATGCTTTCTTATTTGTCTTATAACCACACATTTCATTGAGTCAATAAAACTCATGAATATTATTTGTTATTAGGTAAACTAGTTTATTTATTTATTTGAGAGAGAGAGAGAGAGAGAGCATGAGCAGTGGGGAAGGGCAGAGGGAGAGGAAGAAACAGACTCCTCAATTAGCAGGGACCCCAATGCGGGACTCTGATCTCAGAACTCTGGGATCATGACCTGAGCCAAAGGCAAACAATTAATCCACTGAGCCACCCAGGCACCCTGGATAAATGGAATTTACGTCTGTTTTTTTTTTTTTTTTTAAGATTATATTTATTTATTTGACAGAGATCACAAGTAGTCAGAGAGGTAGGCAGAGAGAGAGAGGGGGAAGCAGGCTCCTTGCTGAGCAGGGCTCAATCTCAGGACCCTGAGATCATGACCTGAGCAGAAGGCAGAGGATTAACCCACTGAGCCACCCAGGTACCCCTCATTAACCCATTTAAACTGTACAATTTATTCATATATTTATAGAGTTCTGCAAACATTACAACCATTTTAAATTATTTCATCACCCCTAAAGATCCTCATGCCAATTTGTAGCCTTTACCCATTATTTCCTGAAGTGTTCCAATGCCTAGGCAACCAGTGATCACTAATCCACTGTCTTTGTAGATTTACATATTCTGGATATTTCATGTAAATTGAATTATACAGTGCAGTGGTTTTTTTTTCTTTTTTCTTTCTTTCTTTTTTTTTTTTTTTTGTGATTGGCTTCTCTTCCTTAATGTAATGATATTAAAGTTCAGATGTAGAAGTGCCCCATTTTTGGTAATGTTAAATAATAGTCCACTGTAAGAATATGCTACATTGATAGGAACTGGGTTGTTTCTACTTTTTGGTGAGTATCATCGATACTACTATGAACATTTCTGTGCACAATTTTGTGATGATGTATATTTTCATTTCTTTTGAGTATTTCTGGGTCATATGGCAACTTCATTAACAACATTCTGAGGAACTGCCAAATTGTGTTACAAAGGAGCTGAACCAGTTTATATACCCACCAGTTGTGTACGAACTTTGCAATTTCTCTGCATCCTCACCCATACTTCTTCTTTTGTTTATAGCCATCCTGATGGGCATAAAATGTTATTTCACTGGGCTCTGGTTTGCCTTGTCTTGACCTCTAATGATATCGGACTATGTTTCACATTTATTGGCTATTTACATACCAGCTGTGGAGGCATGCTTTTTCTGATTCCATGAGTTGTCCTTTGACTTCCTTCCTTTTTTAAATATTTTATTTATTTATTTGACACAGGGAGAGGGACAGCGAGACAGGGAATACAAGCAGGGCAATGGTAGAGGGAGAAGCAGGCTTCCCACCAAGCAGGGAGCCTGATGTGGGGCTTGATTCCAGAACCCTGAGATCAGGACCTGAGCTAAAGGCAAACACTTAGCAGGTGCCCTGTCCTTTTACTTTCTTAACAGTGTCTGTTCAAGTACAAAAATTTTAATTTTGACAGTTTATCTTTCTCTCCCCTTTTTATTTTACCGCTAATTTTAGTGTCATATCTAATAAGTCTCATTGCCTAACCCAAGATCACAAAGAGTTATTCCTGCATTTTCTTCTAAGAGGTTTATTGTTTTGCACTTTACTTTGAGGTATATATCCATTTTGACTTTGTTTTTGTGTATGCTGTGAAAGAATTTTTTGTATGCCTATCAGGATTCTTTTGCATGTGGATATCCAGATGTCCCACATCATTGGTTGAAAAATTATTCTTACCCATTGAATTGTGGAGCATCCTCGTCAAAAATCAATTGACAATACATGTAAGGCTTATTTCTTGACTCTCAATTCTACTTTTTGATCTCTATGTCTAGCCTCCTACCAGCACCAAACTGTCAATACTGCAGTGTTATCATAAAGTTTGAAGTCAGCAAGTGCATGTTTTTCAACTTTGTTCTTTTTCAGAGTTAATTTGGCTCTTCAGGGCACCCTGCTTGTCCCTATCATTATTAGAATCTACTTGTTGGATTCTGGGGAAAAAAGCCAGTGTAATTTTGATGGGTTGTACATTTCATCTGCAGATCAGTTCAAACTGTTGTGTACTCTGAAATCTGACTGAATTCGTTTATTAGTTGCAATGATTTTTATAGGATATCCTTGGGATTTTCTATATGCAAGATCATGCCATCTCAAAATAGACATAGATTTGCATCTTCCTGATCAATTTGGATGACTTAAGTACTTTGTCTTACCTGCCTGTCCTAGCTAAGATCTCTAGTACAATGTTGATTAGAAGCTGTCAGGGGACCCATCTTTGCCTTACTATGGTAGCCAGAGAGAAAGCATTTAGGCTTTCACGTTGAGTGTGGTATTAGCAGGTTTTTCATAAATGTCCCTTCTTAAGTTGAGGATTTTTTTCTTCTATTTATTTTTTTACCTTATTTATAATTGTGTTTTAACATAAAGAGTTGTTATATTAGGTCAAATGCTTTTCCTTCACTTATTTCCCCTTTATTTTATTGCTGTTGCATATTACATTATGGATTTCCACATGCTAAAACAATCTTTCATTTTTCAGATAAATTCAATTTGGTATATAATCCTTTTTATATGTTGCTCTGGATTTCTGGATTTGAGCATCTCTGTGTCTATTGGCCTTCACTTTTGTTTCATGTTCATTTGTCTGGTTTTGGTATGAGTCCTACTAGATATATGGAATGAGTCAAAAAATGTTACTCCCTCTTATATTTTTGAAAGATTTACAGAAATACTCTTATTAATTCTTGTTTAAAGGTTTGGTAAAATTTACCAAAGGAACCATCTGGGCTTGGACTGTCTTTTGCAGGGATTAAAAAAAATAATAATTACTAACTCAATCTGTTTACTTATTTGAGGCCTGTTCAGATTTTCTATGTTCTGTCCAGATTTTCTAATTCTCCTTGAGGCAGTTTCAATAGCATGTGTATTTCTGTAAATGAGTTCATGCCACCTCAGTTATCCAATTTGTTGGCTTACGGTTGGCCTACACTTGTCTTATTCTGTCATTATCTTTACTTGTATATCATCAACGGTGATGTCCCTTATTTCATTCTTTCTAAAGATTTATAAACTTTGTTGACCCTTTCAAAAAACCAATGTTTGGTCTTATTGACTTTTTTCTATTGTTTTTCTATTCTCTAATTCACTAATTTCTGATCTAATCTTAATAATTTTGTTGCTTTGCATCCATGGGGTTGCGTGTTAAGGTAGCATGCTAGTTTTAAAAGTGCTTTCTTTCCCCCTAGTGCGTAGAGTGGAAGGTTGTAGTATTGATTTATGCATTTTTTTCTTTTTTAGGGGTGCCTGGGTGGCTCAGTAGGTTAAGCATCCAACTTTCTTTTTTTTTTTTTAATTTAATATATAAGGTTTTATTTACTTATTTGACAGAGAGAGAGAGATCACAAGTAGGTAGAGAGGCAGGAAGCAGGCTCCCTGCTGGGGAGAGAGCCTGATGCAAGACTAGATCCCAGGGCCCTGAGTGCATGACCTGAGCCAAGGCAGAGGCTTAACCCACTGAGCCACCCAGGCGCCCAAGCATCCCACTCTTGATTTGGCTCACATACCTATCTCAGGGTTGTGAGATGAAGCCCCGTTTGGGGCTCTGCTCTGGTCATGGAGCCTGCTTAAGATTCTTGTTCTCTCTCTCCCCCTCCTACTCCCCATCTCTCTCTCCTTCTCTTAAACAAACAAAAAACTTTAATATAAATGGTCACTACCTACATTTCTCTTTAAATCCTGCTTTACTTGCATCCTCTCAGTTTTTATATTTTGTGTTTTCATTTTAACCCATCTCACATTATTTTCTAATTCTTCTTATGATTTCTTTGCTGAGTCACTGGATTTTTAAGAGTGCGTCGTTAAACTTCTACAAAACATAGTTAGCATGAATTTATTGAGGCTTGTGTTACTACTTATTCTGGAGAGTTCTTTTTTATAAGTGCTTGAGAAGACTGTATTACACCATTGTAGTTGATGGAACAAAGATCAAAACAAAAAAATTTCTCTTTTAAACAAAGAAGGGATGGAAGTAAGAATAATAATTGTCTTAAATTCCAGAAAAAAAGTGCCATGAGAAGAAGAGAGAGATTATTGGGCTTCTGAAAGACCTTCCAGGTGAAAGTTCTGTGACTCTTGGACGTAATCATGGTTTCTGATGATATTAATCTGTGTCTGCTGAAAAGGATAATATGATGCAATTATTGGAGATGATAGTTAATCTTCTGACTAGAAAAGAAGGTCAATTGAATGGTTTTTCTGGAGACTTTGTTTGCCTGTGAAACACATTTTACAATTGAAGGGTGAAATCACTAGAGATTTCCACCACCTGATTTAACTAGAGTGGGAAGCTCAGTCAGTAATTCAGAATAACACAGGGACCTATGGCCAAAGATTTCTATATCCAGGGGCTCCTGGGTGGCTCAGTGGGTTAGGCCTCTGCCTTCACCTTGGGTCCTGATCTCAGGGTCCTGAGATCAAGCCCTGCTGGGCTCTCTGCTCAGTGGGGGCCTGCTCCCCGAACCCCCGCCTCCCTCCCCTTGCCTCTCTGCCTACCTGTGATCTCTCTCTCTGTGTCAAATAAATTAATAAAATCTTAAAAAAAAAAAAAAAAAAAGATTTCTATTTCCATGTGGAATACAACAGGGAACCAAAGGGAGTTAACCTTTCAAAACTTAGTAGAAAGGAGAAGACTTTCTTAACTGATAGGAAATCTATTAGCCTTTAGCAAGAAATGGATCACTTTTTATGAGGTAACAAGGCTGTTTCAATATTGGTTTCCTTAAATCTGTTGGTGTAACAATTAGGTGTATTCATAAGAATTAAGGATCATGTTAGAGATTCTGGACTTTGGGTACTGAAATACCAATAACCTCTAGACATATTGTGTGCTATTGCTTTAAAATTTCATTACAAGCACAGGATACTTTGTATCAAAATAGTAAACACTGGTGTGCACTAGGTTACAGTAATCCATCATCTGGAAAAAGTTCATTCTAGACCACCAATTACTACTACATTCACAGCCTTCTTACTTTACATGTGAACTGTGTTGAGCCCAGGTTCCTGGACTCCCTAGTGTGTTACAGCCATTTCCTTATGGTGTGACTCTAAACGAGGTTCACTGTAGGTGTGGGGGAAGGAAGGCACAAGAGTGGTTGGAGGGAAGCTGCGTTACACTTTGAGGGCAGATCCATTTTTTTTTTAATTTTTTTTATTTGAATATGGCCGACAAAATTGTATTAGTTTTAGGTATAAAACATAGTGATTTGACAAATGTCTACATTATGCTATGATCACAAGTGTAGTTCCCATCTATCACCATACAATCTAGATTACATTCCTTATGCTGTGCCTTTCACTCCTATGACTTGTTTGATAACTAGGAGCCTGGATCTCCCACTCCTCTTGATCCATTTGCCCATCCCCTGACTTCCCTGGCAACTAGCAGTTTGTTCTCTTATTTATAGGTCTGACTCTGCTTTTTTTAGTCATTTTTATTTAGATTCCACAGGTGAGTGAAATCATACGGTATTTGCCTTTTTTTTTTTTTTTTTTTTGGTATTTGCCTTTTTCAGTCTGACTTATTTCACAGAACACCCACGAGGTCCATCCATGTTCTTGCAAATACCATCATCTCATCCTTTTTTATGGCTGTGTAGAATGCATATTACGTGTCTGTGTGTGTGTGTGTTTCCTTATCCATTTCTCAATAGAAGTACACTAGAGCGCTTCCATACCTTGGCTCTTGTAAAGTGCTACAGAAACACAGGACTGCATATATCTTTTTGAACTAATGTTCTTGTTTTCTTTGTTTAAATACCCAGTAATGAAATTATTGGATCATATGGTATTTCCATTTTTAAGCTTTTGAGGGACCTCCATACTGTTTTCCACAGTGGCTGTACCAATTTACATTCCCTCTAGCAGTGTACAAGTGTTCATTTTTCTCCACAGCATCACCAAGGGGGCAGGGAGAGGTCAGAGGGAAAGAAAATCTTAAGCAGTCTCCACGCTGCCCAATACAGGGCTTGATCTCACAACCCTGATATCATGACCAAAGTGGAAATCAGAAGTTGGATGCCTAATCAACTGAGCCACACAGGCACCCAATCACCAAAACTTTATATTTCTTGTCTTTTGGGTTTTAACCATTCTAACAAGTGTAAGGTGATATTTCATTGGGATTTTCATTTATATTTCCCTGATGGTTCATGATTTTGAGCATCCTTCATGTATCTATTAGCCATCTGTAAGTCTTAGGAAAAATGTCTATTCAGATTGTATGCCTACCTAGAAAGCAGATGGACCTACCTTCCTTCCTCCCTCCCTTCCTGCGTTCCTTCCTCCCTTCTTTCTTTCTTCTTTCCTTATTCTTGGAACATATGTTCATAGAGAAATACATCCAGGCTCCATGATCTCAGATACACTGAATTCTGGTCTTTGGTAAATGGAGTTAATCTCGTCTAAAACATTAAGCATGCTGTAAATCCAGGCCAGTCCCTAAGGAGCAACTGGGGGTATAAACTTGAAAATAGAAAACATCAGTGATTCTAGTTGAATGTGGGGAGAAAAAGAAGGTTTGGCCTGGAATATCTTTTCAGTTTAGATCAAAAAAATAATTTAACTGTATTTCCAACTTTGAATAATGCCCAACTTCCTGGTATTGCTAATTCTGACTTTATTTAAATTCTGTAATCCTCCTCCAAATGAGGCCAATATAATATCTAAGCAACACAAGGAGTGTTATCTAATATCGAGTTCTCTTTAAGATGTATACTTGGAATCCCAGCGAAATACAATCACTTTCCTAAGTTCGATGCATTATTTGTGATACTTGAGAAAAAGTGCTCTTTTTTAGAGTGTGCAATATCTTCCCTGTATTTTCCTTTCTTTATCTCATTTTTTATAGCACCTTGTAAGGTTATCTCTCCTAGAATCTCCATAGTAAATACTGTGTGTGTGTTGATAGGTATGTTAGTCTGTTCAGGCTGAGAAAAGAGAATAGTACTGAGTGGGTGGGTGATTTAAATGACAGAAATTCGTTTTCTCACAATTCAGAAGCCTTAAAGTCTGAGGTTTAGGTGCCAGCCAGGTGGGTTTCTTTCCGGTTTGCAGTGGTCTCCTTTCCACAGTGTCTTCACATGGCCTCTTTTCTATGCCCTCTCAGAGAGGGAGAGAGGGAAGAGGGAGATCTGGTGTCCTCTTCTCTTCTTTTAAGGACACCAGTGCTATTGGGTTAGGGCTCTACTCTTATGACCTCATTTAACTATAGTCACCTCCTAGGCGGCCTTACCTCTAAGTACAGTCACATGGTGGTTCAACCTCAACATTTGAGTACTGAGGGACACATAATTCAGTTCATAATAGTAGGTATAGATAGACGCTCCAGTGGAGCAACACTACATAGGGCAACACTATAGGGCAACATTATTTCTCAATGCCAGAGAAATGGGAAGTTTCTGATAAAATCTGATGGAAGGAATGGAACAGATATAGAGAAAGAGTAAAACCCACAAATAGGTACCATGCTGGTGAAACAACTAAATTGTAAATTTCTGAAAGCAAGCTTATGTTATTTTAAAAACATTTTCCTTTAAGTTAGATAGTTGCACTTATCCTAAAATTATATATGTAAAATGAAAGTGCTAATAAATGTAAGGTCTCTTCAGAATAGGCAAATCTCAATTTGAAACAGCAGAAAGACATAGAGGCTAAAAATTAGTTAATGTAGAATTAGTGGGAAAAATGATTTCTAAATCACAGGGATTGATCTCTTTATTTGGACCTAATTTGGAATATCTGTTCAAACCTAGGGAAACTAAGAACAGCAAGCCATTGGTCTCTTGAATGGCACTGGTGGCTAGAGGGCATTTAATAGGAAGCTGGTGTAAGACTGAGTTAGCCCCATAGAAGATAGCAAAGTCTCCCAATTGATTCCAACAGTACTGACACGTGACGCTCTTTAGCTAAGCTCCAAACAAAAAAGGCCTGGATCAGAAAACACCATTTTTTGCGGAACTTATGGGTGAGTCTCTGAAATAATTTCAACTTCCATATAAAATTGTGCTTTGCTGGAACACTTTCCTGAAGCTTGACCCAGGCTCTCCTTTTTGTGGGTAATTGAGAGCTTGAGTGATGATGTGCTTTTCAATGTTTCTCTGATTTTAAAATATTCACAGCAAACCTTACTGGTACTGGTGCATGGTCATGCCTTTTGCATGTCAATAAGGGACAAACCAGACTGTATCCAGACTAGGAAGGAGTGTGGAAAAATTCAAAGAAGAACGAGGAAAAACACATGGAATGTGGAACCTGAATTAGAGGAGGCAAAATAAGGGGTTGATAGCTGTCAATATGAAAGGCTAGCATTCAGAAGAAACTGCTTTATACGGCAGAACTGGGAACCGGAGTTGGAAATGAAGAGGAGGCAGTTTTCAGCTCAGTTAAGGAGAAACTTCCCAATGTTAGAGTTGTTCATTAATTTAATGATCTGCTTGAAGAGTTCCTGATATGGGATAGTCTCAAGCATCGGCTAGATGACAACTTGATAAGAAATTTAGAAGAGACTCAGAGTGGACTGGAGTTTTATCTAATGGTCTTGGAGAATCAAATCTGTTTATCCTGAGTACTCACAGTGACTCAAAGAAGGCTAACACTTGGCGTGAAAACGGCCATAGGGAACTAATTAATCCAATCATTCATTGCCCACTGTTCTAAGAGGTACAGGGAGTGTATGGAAGACTATTAAGGTTTATCTCTATGTCTTTGATTAATAGGTTATATATAAAGAAATATCTGCAACCAACTTGAAATATCTGCTTGAAAATTGTGGTTTATCTTTACATATACAATAGATTTGTATGAGATTAATATTTTTTTCTGGTGAAATATACAGCAAGCAAAGATAAAAATCAGTTTAGCTCTTCTCCAAAACTTTACAAATACTGGATAATTGGTCATTGCCCTAATAGATTTTAGTTACACCTTTCAGATGAGAATCTTTAAAAGCAGAAGCATATACATATATATATATATATATATATATATATATATATATATATATATATTTAGCACCTTGTAAGGTTATCAATAAATCAGTGCTCAATAAATGTCCCTTAAACTGAATTGATATATAATCTATTCTGTCTTCTTACAGATATAATTTATTATATCAATATTATTAACAAAAATAAGGAAATAGAATCTGACCTACAAGCACTGCACACCTGAACAGCAAAAGTATTTTGGGTCATATAATTGGTAAAATCCAGACTCACCTATGCCAATGCCATTATTAATTCTTCAGTACGGAAAACAGCTGCGGGCTACAGAAAGTAATTCACTCTAAAAAACAATGAGAAATTCCAGAAAGATTATCAGGAGAGGAGCGATTTTAGCTCAAAACCAAACAGTGGATCCAAGGAATTACAGAACAAATATCTGAAAGCAGAATAGTTTATGACTTATTCCCTGTACATTGTTATTTGGCTGCCTTGTGCTTCTTATGATGTG
The DNA here is from genome assembly GCF_022355385.1 of Mustela nigripes. NCBI lineage: Eukaryota > Metazoa > Chordata > Mammalia > Carnivora > Mustelidae > Mustela > Mustela nigripes. The sequence continues at coordinate 18,066,234 of NC_081568.1, forward strand.
CGTGTTTGTGTGCTAACAGCCACTGATTATTATTAGTATATTTTTTTTTCCTGCTCTTACAAACCAACAAATAATTTAGCTGTCCCTCCTGGAGAGCTGTTGCGGGATGCAAAGAAAATTTTCCATTGTATCCCCTTACCATTGCAATAGAATTGTGAGCTTGGACGTTTGGTGACTCCTCTACACCCCCAGGATAATGTATTTATCTGGAGCATCACCAGCACAGTTTTAGCAAAAGAAAATCTTTCAGTGATCCTGAATATTGTCCTTTTTTCATTACTTCATTTTTTAAAGTTGAAAGATAAAAACAGGGGCACCTGGGTGGCTCAGTGGGTTAAAGCCTCTGCCTTCAGCTCAGGTTATGATCCCAGGACCCTGGGATCAAGCCCTGCATCGGGCTTTCTGCTCTGCTTTCCCCTCTCTCTCTGCCTGCCTCTCTGCCTACTTGTGATCTCTGTCTGTCAAATAAATAAGTAAACTCTTTAAAAAAATATATGATGAATTTTACTAGAAAACAAGGAAATGAAATTAATAAACAGAATTAGGGGTTCATGTATGAACAATGGTCATGATGGTCATTCTGTAAATATATGAATAAACTGTACAGTTTAAAGGGGTTAATGGCGGATACCTGGGTGGCTCAGTGGGTTAAACCTCTGCCTTGGGCTCAGGTCATGATTCCAGGACCCCGGGATCGAGCCCCGCATCGGGCTCTCTGCTCCGCTTCGCCCCCTCTCTCTGCCTGCCTCTCTGCCTACTTGTGATCTCTGTCTGTCAAATAAATAAATGAAACCTTAAATAAATAAATAAATAAATAAGCAGCTTATGTTATAATCGAGGCCTAAAGCTATGTTGGGAGAAAGAAAAATAAACCTCTCACGTGAAATGTAGCTTAAAATAAATATTTGATCATTACCCAAAGTTCTAAAACTCCTGATGAGATGTGGGAATTTATTCACAGTCATCACAAAAATGCAAGTAAAACCTCCTATTCCAGAAACTAAGGTAAAGGTACAAAGGATAAGTAAGCTTATTTTTGTTTTCTTAACACCTATTTCCCACACAAATGAGAAGGATTGTTTTTGGCATTTTTTCTTTCCAAGTTCCTTCTCATTTTTTAGCCAAGCAAATCTCTAGCAGCCAGGCAACTATATGCTGGCCACATTGGGCTGTACATATCCTTTGCACAGGGCCTTAAGAAAGTCAAAACAGGTGGACTGGGGCACCTGGGTGCCTCAGTGGGCTGAGCCCCTGCCTTCAGCTCAGGTCATGATCTCAGGGTCCTGGGATCGAGCCCCACATCGGGCTCTCTGTGTAGTGGGGAAGCCTGCTTCCTTCCTACTCTCTCTCTACCCACTTGTGATTTCTGTCAAATAAATAAATAAAATCTTAAAAAAAACAAACAAACACAGTTGGATTTCCCACTGGTGAGTGTATTACTTGCTACAGCTGCCGTAACAAAATAACACAGACTGGGTATTTTAAATAGCGGAGGTTTTCTTCTTCCAGTGCTGAAGACTAGAAGTTAGAGATGAAGGGGTCAACAAGTTTGATTTCTTGTTGAGGTCTCTCACCTTGACTTGGGCATGCCCATGTTCTCACTGTGTCTCTGATAGTCCTTCCTCTGTGTCCTCGTCTCTCCCATGGCTCTGGGCATCCATATATCGTCTTGTAAGAACACTAGTCAGTTGGATTAGGGCCCACCCTAAAGATTTCGCTTTAACTTAATCATTTCTTTAAAGGTGCTATCTCCAATGCAGTCACATTCCCAGGCTCTGAGGGTTAGGTTTTTCAACACAGGAATTTTGTGGGGGACACAGTTCAGCCTGGAACAGTGAGCTGCCAAACTTCAGCAGGAGAAATCTGGTTAATCATTATGTTTAATGCTTTTTTATAAACAGAAAAATTGTATACTTTTAGCTATGAGGTAGAGTCCCCAGGGTTATGAAGATTGAAGTAAAGAAGCTAAAATAACAATTTGGGGAAGTGCCTCAGTCCTTAAATGTCTGCCTTGGGCTCAGGTCATGATCCCAGGGTTCTGGGATCAAGCCTGCTCTGTGGGCAGACTGCTTCTCCCTCTTCTACTCCCCTTGCTTGTATTCCCTCTCTTTCTGTCAAATAAATAAAATCTGTTAAAAAAAAAAAAAAGTGGAAAGTACCCTGACAGTAATCAATAGAGAAGAAAGAGTATCTTTATTTTAGATGTCATGAATCAGTGACGTATATTACAAAGAATGGGATTTGTGTCACATGACATTTTTGAATCTTTTATACCACGTCCTTGACTTAATTTTGTGATGTTTTCAATTATTAGAGCTTTTCCCAAACAATGTAATTTTACATCTGATAAGAAAGGCATACAATGTCCAATACTTCTAATGTCCCCGGGCTTTTAAAGAATAACAAAACATACAAACATCTAAGAAACTAAAATTACTTGAAAAAGTGTAAGAAAGACATGCTTCGAGGGCATTATCAAATCAAGCCTGCTATGTTGATATCAGGAATTCCATCAGATAAGAAAGTCGCAAGGGTGTGTGTTCCAAAAAGATAAAACCTGAGAATGCTAGATTAAGTAAAAGGTTTTATGTTTCAGAATTTAATACAGTCTATCCCAGTTGCTGTCTGCTTATTTCTCCTTTGAATACAATGGGAATCCACCAAAATGGGGAACAGAGCATTCGTCGCATTTTGTCCCACAACAGAACAGACGAATAGAGTGCCAAAAGCAATGAGAAGGAAAATTATACAACATGCCCCTTATGAATATCTATAAAAATGCCCAGCATCTTGTAGCACACTTAAGTGAAATATAATGAGTAGGAACAGACAATCCATATGCAATCTCATGAATATGCCATTTGGGGAGGGAGAAAGTGTTTCTCAGCTGGAAACAGGATTGCCTTGACCCAGCTGCCCCTTAAGCCACAGTTCTACTGCTTCCCTACCATATAGGATAGAATCTCATATTTGCAAACACATTGTGTACACCCACTATCTCTGTTCAAAAAAAATGCTTATTTTGCAAAAGTTATTATTGTGCCTGTCCCTACACAAAGACAAATTATTCAGATAATACAGTACTGTATCATACAGAAAATCTAAGCTTCCCATTTTCCCTTCCTTCCATGTCCACCTCAGAGGAAATTTTCTGCATTTTAAAATGTATCGTATATGTGTCTAGATATCTAATCTAGATAGGTTTAAATAATCTCTTTATAATCCTATTTCTTAATATGGCAAACTTGGACTTATTTGACTTATTTTGAAAGGAAGTAAATATATTGACTTATTTTGAAAGGAAGGAAATTCAGCACAATTCCACTACCCATAACTTTTCCCCAGTTTTTAGTACCTACAGTACAGTTTATTACATAGGATATCCGTATGCACATATCTGCAACTATAAATAAATGTTTTCCTATTGCTCCCAACGGATATATTTATGTATTTTTAAATTTTCTAAACTTTTTCCCAGTACATATGAGAAATCTTCCCAATTTCCCAATTCTTCACCCCAACCTGTATCAATGATATTATGCGAATTTTTTAATTACTCTTGTCAAGAGATGACATATATCCCCCCAAATTTTGAACGTGGGTCTGGACTCTCTATGGTCAAAAGAACAGTTTTCATTGCACATTAGGGTTAATTCCATTCTTCTTGGAATCCAAGCTTCTTCCTCCATGAATTGTTTTTTTTTTTTTTTTTAATTTTTTGAGTAAATTCTCAGGCAACTTTTCACAAAATTGTGAGAGTCATTGAGTTTCCCATAATAAAAAAAGTCTTCTTTTTATCATTATACTATATTGCTATATTGGATCATTATATTATTCTATATTTCAAATAATGTTCTGATAATTATTTAAAAAGATTCTATAAACTTATGTTTAATATTTTTTTTTGGTGAATAGGTTCAAGTTATTCTGACAATAAATTAATTAATATACTAAATTCATGATTTCTGGGGACTTTTGCAATCCTCTCTTTATCATAAATCTCAGGGAATACCATGAGGATTTCTTCATTCATTGAAGTTGGTCTTGGGTAAGTTTTTTCACTCCATTAATTTTTCTTTATCCTCAGTTTTTGTTTTGTTTTGCTTTGATTTTAAGATTTTATTTCTCTATTTGAGAAAGACAGAGAGCACTTGTGCGAGAGAGAAGGAGCATGAGCAGATGGGAAGGGCAGAGGGAGAGGGAGAAGCAGACTCCCCAGTGAGCAGGGGGTCTGATGCAGGGCTCCATCCCAGGGTCCTGGTTTCATGACCTGAGCTGAAGGAAGACCCTTCACCAATTGAGCTACCCAGCAACGCCAGTTCTTTGTTTGTTTGTTTTTGATAATGTACTTTTCTCTCCATTAAAAAGTATTTTCTACTACTAGGAAATTATATGATTTTGTTTTGTTTTGTTTTGTTTTGGCTCTGCTTCATTAATCTGCAATATCTATTTAGTTTTATTTTTCAGATTTTTTTTTTTCTTCCTTTTTTCTCCCCTTTCTCCCTTTGGGAATGTCTTCTTTATCTTTTGTTGAGTTTGTATGGAGTACTTTCTTTTATCAATTATCACTTAATTTCTGGTTTTTGTCCTATTTTTTTCCTTAGCCTGTATTATATTATAAAAGCAAATAAGATCTGATTAAAAATAATCATTGATTTTCTAATTTCTTGTATAGGTCTTGGATAATTTTTTCCTCTGTGTTGTTTATTCTATTTGTAGACTCTGATATTTTGCTTTATTTTACTTTGTGGTTATAACTATATACAAGTCATATTAATTAGATAGTTTGTTTTCACAAGTATTCTCTGACTTTACTACTGTCTAATTTCTGGTGAGAATGTGTCAAGGGGAATTCACTTTAGGATATACAAGAGGAATATGCGTAAGGTAAGTAATCACTCCTTTCCCTGTCAAAATAGAAACAGTTTTATTCAAGGAATATCACTTATCCTTTGGGGGGCTCAGGGCTGGACAAATTAAATATACACTTTAAATTTTTTTATTTTGGAGCAAATCTCCTACTGCACATAGAATTATGGGAAAATTGGGTAGAGTTGACCAATCCACTCAACTGTGGCAAGATTAATCATCAAGTCTATGAACCTAATTAGTAACACTTTCCTCACACTTGCTCTTGTTTTTTCTAGGCCACTATGCAGAAGGGAGGGATTGAGGGATATAGAACATGAATATAAGGCTTCAGTATGAAAAGTGAACAGCTCACATAGCCATTTCAACATTCTCTTCTCTAAACCCTGAGCTCCTGCAACTGTCACTATGATTACATCTGCCATTCATCCTTCAATAATCTGTTTAAATTTTTGTGTGCTGATATCCACTCCTTCCCAAAGTCAGTGAGTGCTTTGTGTAATTTTTGCTTTTCAGGAAGGGAGGAAAGAAAATGTGTGTGGTTGTTCTGCCGTTTTTCTCAGAGTAATATTCTCTACTAAACTCTTGGTCATCTGGACTCCACCCACAGCACTCTACAATGCCTCACTTTACTTTTATACTGACTCTGAGAGATTTCTCCCCATTATGGTATATAAGAAATGACTCCTCCCTGTTCAAAAGTACTTACTGGCGGTGTCTGGGTGACTCAGTCGGTTGAGCTTCCGACTCTTGATCTCAACTTGGGTCTTCATCTTGGGAATGTGAATTCAAACACTGGGTTGGGCTCCATGTGGAGCCTACTTACAAATAATAACAACAGAAAATTTACTCCCATAATCTCCACCAGTCTGGAAAAGGGTTAATCTGAGTAGCTTTTACCTACTTTCTTGTTTACTATAAATTGCATTGCTCTGGATGTTGAACTTGGCCTAGGTTGATACCCTCTTGAATTAAAGAAGGATCTCTCAATATTGAGTCATATATCTGTATTCCTTTGCTGAAACCTAAAAACATATGCCTGTTCTCATTCTTCTGGCACTGCTCTAAAGTGAAAGAGCAACACAGGAAGATTTAGTAGAAAGACTATATACTGAGTTGTGACAACTGCTGTCCCTACGTTTAGATAGAGGTCTCCACATAGAAAAGTCTGACAATTAGCACTTGATTCTAAAGGAAAATTCAAGTTGTTTATCCCCCCCCCAAATAAATAAAACATAAAATAATTTTCTGTAGGAGACTGGAAAAACTAATGTGGGTGTACCTATAAACAACCTGTTTGTCACTCTGTGTCCAAGCATAGTGGTCAGTCTCTGACTATTATCCTAAAAGGAAGTCTGAAAGTTGACAAGATCTGATGACAAATGTTGAATACAGTCATCTCTCTTCTCTCTTTGTTCTTAAAAATAAATGGATTCATGAGAATTTCCAGATATTTGAGAAAATTCTGATATGTAAAATTTTTTAAAAAATACTAAGATAAAGAAAAGAGAGGTGGCCTTGAAGCAATTTGCAGGAGAGTACATATGAATTAAAAAAAAAAAAAAGCAGAAAATGTTACATGCTAGTACCAGAAAAATTTCCTGAGTTGAAGAAAATTTCAAGGCCTCAAATTGAAAGAACATGGTAAGGTTAGATAAAATGGGTGTAGATAGGTATAGATAGGTAAACTCCAGGTGAAATTTCAGAAAATTAGATAAAGAAAATATCCTAAAGTCTTCTAGAAAGTAAAGAGTTTCCCAACAAATGGACAAGTATCAGACTGGGATCAGAGATATTAAATATGCTCAGCTTTGTTGGCTGAAGACCACGAAGCGACATCTTTCAAGGTGCGAAGGGACAAGACTCATAATGAGTCAAAATGTTAACCAAATATGGAAAAGGAAAAAAAAGACAATTTTTTCACTTTATAGTTCAGAGAATTTACCCACAGTTTTCCTAGAAAAGTATTTAAGGATACATGTAGCAAACTAAGAGAATAAACTAGGATGATATATGTAGCAAAAAAATAAAAAAGAAATAATAATAATAAAAATAAGAGAGTAAACCAAGAAGATGACATAGTATCCAGAAACAGTATAAACAACTCAGCAAACCAGGCAAAGAGAAGCCCAGAATAACAACTCCACTGAAGTCCTTGAACAGGAGGATATATATTTCAGTAAGCAGGTTGCCAGAAATCAATGAAGTTCCTAAAATAGAGAGCATTCCTGAGAGTCTGGCTCACTTCAGACTACGGACTAGTATGCATAGAATATAAGAATAATAAGTTGTCTCGAGGGCATAGTAAGATTAAAAAAAGGGATGGCCCAAATATGAAAGACTTGGTCCAAATTAAAATATGAAATAAGCATACTACTAAGGGGGATATTAATTGAAGTTATTCTGTTGTGTGGGACCAATTACAAGCTGGAAGACATTGCAGTTATGACAAATAAGACATATTTCTTCTCCCAAGATTAAAATTAAAAAATAAATAAGTAAATAAATAAAGGGCCCCTGGGTGGCTCAGTTGGTTAAACCTCTGCCTTCGTCTCAGGTCATGATCTCAGGGTCCTGGGATCGAGTCCTGTATCAGGCTCTCTGCTTAGTGGGGAGCCTGCTTCCCTGCCTCTCTCTCTCTGCCTGCCTCTCTGACTGCTTGTGGTCTCTGTCTGTCAAATAAATAAATAAAATCTTTAAAAGAAAAAAAGAAAAAATCTGCTTAAAAACTGCTTAGGAGTATACAAACTGTGTCGTTCACTGTGGTTGGCCACTAGTCACATAATTTAAACATATATAATTTACCTGAAGGAAATACAATCTGAAATTCAGCTCATCAATTTCACTAGCCACATTTCAAAATTCTCAATAGGCACATGTGACCAGTGGCTACTACACTAGACAGTGAAAATATAGAATGTTTTTATTATCACAAAATTTCTATGGAACAGTATTGATATAGAGTGTTCTACCACTTAAATAAAATTCTAGACATGCAAATCAAACTCTATATTTTAGGTATATTTCTTTCTCTCTCTCTTTTTCTTTATTATGTTATGTTACTCACCATTAAATACATCATTAGTTTCTGATGCAGTGTTCCAAGCTTCATTGTTTAGGTACAACACCCAGTACTCATGCAATACATGCCCTCCTTAATACCCATCACCAGGCTAAACCATCCCCCCCAGACCTCCCCTCTAAAACCCTCAGTTCATCTCTCGAGTCCACAGTCTTCTAGGGTTTGCCTCCCCCTCTGATTTCCCCCAATTCACTTTTCCTTTCCTTCTCCTAATGTCCTCCATGTTATTCCTTATGTTCCACAAGTAAGGAAAACCATATAGCACAGGCTAGGCTGCTATGCAAAATACTATAAACTCCATAGCTTAAACAATAGAGATTTATTTCTCACTTCTGGTAGCTTGGAAGCCCAAGATCAAGACACCAGTGGATTCTGTTGAGAAGCCTCTTCCAGGTTATGGATGCCTTTTTGCTGTATTCTTATGTGGAAGAGAAGAGTGTCCTTAGAAGGACACTAATCTCATGAGAGATTCTCAATTTCCTGATCACATCTAAACCAAATTATGTCCCAGCCCCCCACCCTACCCTACACCCTGTCCAAATTACCATCACAATGGAGATTAGGGCTTTGGAATATAAATATTTGGGCATACATTCAAACCACAGCATTCTACCCCTGCCTCTCTCTCCACACCTCACATTCTTTTTACCTGCAAAATACATTCATTTCATCCCAATAGCCCTACAGGTCTTGTTCCAGCATCAACTCTAAAGTCTCAATTCCAAAGACTCAACTGAAGATCTGGGTAATCTGCAGTGAGGCTAGCCCAGCCCCTAAATTTGTTGGAATCCATTTGGCCTTTTAACAGAAATGGTGGATCATTTCCAATTGCCTTGCGTGCATTCCTTCCTTTTCTTGAAAAACAGCACAACCTGCAGCAGAAAAATAGTTTATCCTTGGGTCCTGCAGAATCTAAGTCCAACAGCTTTCTACCCCCTTCAATTCAAATTGGCAATGCTCCCTCGCAAGGGGCTGAATCAGTCCACGCTACACACCAGAATCATCTCCTTATCCAATGGTCACTAGATCACACCTCAGTGTTCTCCTCAGAACACACTCTCTCATTTCTTTTTCTTTCTTCTTCTTCTTCCTTCTCTTCCCCTTCTTCCCCTTCTTCTCCTCCTCTTCCTCTTTCCCTTCCTCCGCCCCCTCCCCCTCCCGCTCCAGCTCCTCCTCCTCTTTCTTCTTCAGTAGGACAGGCTGAGAATTTCCAAATCTTTAAGTTCTTTTTACTTTTTACGCCTGGGTGGCTCAGTGGGTTAGGCCTCTGCCTTCGCTTTGGGTCATCATCCCAGAGTCCTAGGATCGAGTCCCGCATCAGGCTCTCTGCTCGGCAGGGAGCCTGCTTCCTTCTCTCTCTCTCTCTCTCTCTCTCTGCTTGCTTGTGACCTCTCTCTGTCAAATAAATAAATAAAATCTTTAAAAAAAATTCCTACTTCAATTCATTTCCAGTTTCTGGCATTTAAGCAGTCAGGAGGCTAAGCCACTCCTTCAAAACTTTGCTTAGAATTCTTCTCAGTAAAATAATCAATTTCATCTCTTGCACATTGTATCTTCTTTGCAACACTAAAACACAATTAAGCCAAATTCATTGCCACTTTATGATGAGGATTGACTTTCATCCATTGTCCAAGAAATTTTTCCTCATTTCCATCTGAGATCTAAGCAGAATCACCCATAGGGTTCCTGTTTCTACCTATATTCTGTATATGATTATTTACCTGTTCTCTCGGAAGATGGACATTTTCTCTACCGCTCTCTTCTCTGATTTCTGAGCTCTCACTGGCATCATTATTAATTGCAATCTGAGTTCTTTCTAGCATTCACCTTGAAATTCTTTCAGCCTCTACTCATTACCCAGTTCTAAAGCTACTTCCACATTTTTATCTATTTGTTAACTAGCACTCTACTTCTCAGTACCAACTTCTATATTTATCAGTTCTGGCTGTTATTTCAAAATACCATAGACTGTGTAGCCTAAACAACAAACGTTCATTTCTCACAGTTTTTGGAGGCTGGAAAATCCAAGATCAAAGTAGACTCCTTGTTCATAGACATCTGTCTTCACCTGTCCTCATATGACTTTTCCTTGGGGAGTGCATGGGGGAGAGAACTCTGGCCTTTTTCTCTTCCTGTAAGGATATTAATCCCATCATAGAGACCTGGTCCTCATGACCTCATCCAAACTTAATTACCTCCCAAAAGGCCTACCTCTAAGCACCATCACACTGTGGATTAAGGCTTCAGCATATGAAATTTGATATGAAACTTGAGGCAACACAAACATTAAATCCATAGCAGCATATCCATATCTAAATCTGTAAGTTAAAGTATAAAGAAATGCTTGGAGGTAATAATCACAAACTCAGTGTATCAGTTTACGACTTAAGCTATCTTTATGTCTCTACATCTAGGATGTCTTTATATCTAGATCACACCTATGGCCTTTGGTTCAACTGGGCTTTTTTAATAGATGCTTTACTCTATCCATTTGTCTTATTAAGCTAAGAAAATCTATTATCTTCATTTGCTAAAGAGTCTTCAATTCTTATCTTTTTTTTTTAAGATTTTATTTATTTATTTGACAGAGATCACAAGTAGGCAGAGAGGCAGGTAGAGAGAGAGAGGAGAAAGCAGGCTCCCTACGGAGCAGAGAGCCCAATGTGGAGCTCCATCCCTCGATCCTGGGATTATGACCTGAGCCGAAGGCAGAGGCTTTTAACCCACTGAGCCACCCAGGCACCCAATTCTTACTTTTTTATAAGTATCTTGGAGCCATGCAAAGGGGCAGGACAAATAGTTAGTGAACGAATATCATATAATCAGATATAATTCAAATAGATTAAAAGCCAGCAGGTACTGGGCACTCACCATGAGCAAAGCACTCTGACTACCCTTATTGGACACTGCAAGATCAAAAAAAGATACATTTGATTCTTTTGCTTTAATTCCATTCTCAGGGATTCTCTTCGCTGCGTTTGATGAAGCTCCATGGTGCATCTTTAATGAATAGGATCAAATAAATGTTTTCTTCTGCTCATTTATTTATTCTTATTGCTGTTCTAGCACACACACAAAACAATTATTAGGAGCTAAGTTAGATTGTGTGCGTGTGTGTGTGTGTCAGACATATTCTTACACTTTCCATATATCACAGTATCTAAAATTAACTTATTTTCTAAATTTTTAAAAAAGATAAGTAGTATCCTGTTTGGTGTCTAGCAGCTGCCACCCGAATCACAAATTCTGAGATTTCCTATTCAGTTTGTCTGAAGTCACTGTATCAGCAGAAAAGTTGGGCTTCTACTCATTCATGTGAACAACTTCGTCTGGATTTGGCAATAAGAATGGGAAAAGATGAAGAAAGAAATAATCAATTCGTTAAACAAATATGTAACATTTAACAATGAATCCTGTAGCCTCATAGGAAGTGGTAAAGGACTAGGAGTACACAATATTAGAATTTAGCCAGAGAAAAAAACGAAGACGCATCTCCTTTGCTCTTCTACCGCACTCTCAATTTAGCAATCATGATCCCATAACCCATGAAGGAAAAAGAATAAAAAATAGAAGTTCAGAGCTTTTGGAACTGGATTAACTGTTCGTGTTCCTATTTCAGGTTCTGTTTTAAACAATGAGCATTTCGGTGATGTTGAAGCATATATCCTTTTTTATTTATTTTCTTTTTTTTTCATGCCAGACTCCCTGTATCCCTCTTGTAATCCTGATTATGTATTCAGGAATGAATGAAGGAAAGAAAGAGAGAAAAAGAGGGAAGGAAGAAAGGTAGGAAGGAAGGAAGGAAGAAAAGAAAGAGAATCTTATAGTAACTTTTTGCCTCCAGAGAAAGAGAAGAGCCAGATGTTAAAGGTTGTCAAGGGATTTGCATTGACTTTAACTTGAAGGTGCAAAAGAGGAATTTTATATTTCCTTCTAGGTTAACCATCCTAATTTCAAAGGTTTAATAAATCAGCATATCTGAAATAAAGCTTCTCAAAACATATTTCTTTTCCACTACTGTAATATAATTCTATATCTGATTTCAATTTTATAGTGATTTGTACTATTATTAATACCATATTTTATTGAAACTAGCTTTATATAAACAAAGATTAGAATATAGGGGAGAATTAGAATTTCAGTATTTAATGATACAGTATCTAGGCATATGCATTTAGAAAAGTTTTGTCAAGTTAAACAAGACGTACTTAACCTCTGAATGGCTCATTAGCTCACATACTGGAGTTACAAATTGCAATGGAGGAATTATAATATTCTGCTATGTGGAGTCTATCTTATCAATTATCTCAGTATGTCTTGAGCTTCAATTTAGGACACTAAATAAATCCCCAGCAGGCAACATTCCTGGGGGAAATAATGATGATCAGAACTAATTTTCTGTACTTGGGAAATACTGGGATCCAGAAAATACAGAGCCACCAACATAGTGAATAATTATTGGCATATATCCTGGTTAGTTTTAAGTGATTAATTACATTGTATTAAGACTATAGAAATTAGTGCCATGTTGCTCAACTATTGCCATTTTCATCTCTCTTTGTCCTCATTACACATTAAAACAAAACAAAACTAATCAAAACAAAACATGCATAGCGTTATAGCTAGAGACACTGGCTTTTGAAATTTAAGAGGTTGAATCCCTGATCCACAATTTTCTAGTTCTACAAACTTAACCAAGTTACTAAGCTTTCCATAAATTTAGTTTCCACAAACCGTATATGTCATTATCAATAGCATATCATCATCATTTTCACCATCATCATCATCGTCCTTAATAGTTAAATATAACACATAATATGTGTGCCCTATACCATGTGCCTTGGACCTATCATATATTTCAACTCCATTTATGGTAGAGAGTTCCCAGTCTTTCTGTTAGTGTCTCATATCATGGGCCTGTTGAAACTCTCAGTTTTTCCTGTCTCTGTGCTTTTCCTTAGGAAAGGAAGCTGGCTGAGATGTGCTACACTCAGGGAAGACTCGAGTGATAGGGCTGGGGTGATGTAGGGGTAAAGAGGTCAGTCTCTGGTGCAACTTCACCTTTCCTACTCTGGAAGTCCAATTATCTGGTATAGTCTACCCAGTTCCTCACAAGGCCCACAGTGGGATTGAGCCTCTGCTGGCCGTAGTTTAGTAATACATCTGCAATGACCTTTCTTCCTTCTTAGTCTTATCATCCCTCCTTCCACACCATCTCCGCTTCCTTACTCTTACTTTTTCTCAAATAATCTACCTGCATCCAATTACTTGTCTTTAGTTCTTGTAAGAGCTAGAGAGTTGTTTCTTATCATCATGGTAGTCATCGTCCTCATTGTAATGGTCATCGTCATCAACGTTACCATCATTGTCATCAGGATTACTTGGGTGTTTATTTCCATGTTTCCACATTATTACAAGAAAATATTAATTAATATTTTAGGTGGAGATATCTGTAACTGATATATTTATTTGACACTTTGGAATACAAAACAAGAAAATAAGACAATTGTAAAAGTTGTATAGCTCCTTTGTGGTTGTTTGTGATGCCACTGATTTGAATCACATTAATCAGAATTTGCATAATGTAGATTTTATAATGACTTGCTGAGCTACTGTGATCTTTTTCTTCTTTTCATTTAAGCTTACTGGAATAATGAATCATATCAAATGGTTTACATCAAGAGTATTTTTGGGGAGCCTGGTCGCTGAGTTGGTTGAGCATCCAGCTCTTGGCCTGGGCTCAGGTCATGATCTCAGGGTCATGACATCCAGCGCTGCACTGGGCTCCATGCTCAGCAGGGAGTCTGCTTGAGATTCTACCTCTTTCTCTCTGCCCTTCCTGTGCTTGTTCTCTTTCTCTGTCCCTCTCCTCTCAAATAAAGAAATAAATCTTTACAAAATGTTATTTTTTAAAGTACAGAAATAGGCAAAGTAGTTTTCAAACCCTAAAGCACATTGGGAACCCATATTTTTATAAAACCAGTTGTTCTGATCATTTTTATATACTAGTCATCAAATATCTGTAAGTAGTTGACAGTCATAAAACTATTTATATACCAGAAGATAATAGTTACAGGATATAAAGTATTATATAGTTAGAAATGCTTATTAACTCAGATCAGGCTTCTCCAGGATTATTATATTTCATCTGCTCAGCATTTGGTGACCTTCATTTGCATTCTCATTGCTTTAAAGCACATTATCAATCCAAGTTATATTTAAATTTATTTAATTCTGTTCAATGATGAAAATGAGTTCTTCTATAACTTTTTAATCATTAAAGCTTAATAATTTCAATTGAATCCTATGATATATGAAATGAAATATATTAGAATTTTTAAAAAGCCACTACATAGTAATAGCTTTGAGATAAGTCAGGTGTTGACACACAATAAAATCATTTGGTAAATAATGAGAACATATATTCAATACTAAAGATGAACGTAAAGAACATGAACCACTTAAAATGTTACTGCTATCTGCTCCATAATTTCTCACACAGGTGCCTGCAGTGTACCAGTACTAATCTGCATTCTGTGGATCAAAGAGGAATAAGACAGAGTCACTTCATTTTAGCAGAGCATACTTTATTAGGGAAATAAATAAAAACAACTAATTATATATATATATATATATATATATAAACAAAATTGTGCAATTATAATAACTGGTGATAGTCATGCGAATTTCATGGAAACATTGCATTTGAACTTGATCTTGAAAAATAAGAAGGCAGTTCCAAGTGAAGGTTTTGAGGAGAAAATTCCAGGTTCTGTGGTATCATGGACAGAAGATGTGACAGGGTAAAAGAGATTACCATAACTAAGCCATTGTTCCAGGTTGGTGGAATAGGGTATGGAAACTTCAAAAATCAAGTAGACCATGTTGTCATGGATATTGTATTTTATAGTTACATATTTGAAATTCACCAAGTAGTTAATGAAGAAGCCATTTGAAGATTATAGGTAGACATCCACTTCTTTACTTTATATCTCACTTTTGGATTTCTCAAATTCTCAAGAAGACATTTCTTTGTTTCTTTTTCTCATTTAAATCTCTCCTGAGGTGATGATCACTTCTGATCCCATAGCGACCATCTATCTGTGGATAACTGTGAAATTTACATTTCTACAGAAATATATTTTTTTCCTGAAAGACAGGTACATTACACATCTACTTATCTTCCCACAAAAGTCTAAGAGGAATCTCAAAATAAATATGTTCAAAACTAGCTAATTGACTTTATCCTTAAAATATTTTATCATTGATATTCCCCATTTCAAGAAACTACTAACATCTCACACACACACACACACACACACACACACGCAAATTAAGACTCAAAGGAACTATCTTTAGTTGTTTTTTTTTCCTCCAAAACCCTAAACACCTTATAATCTACCAAAAGGTCCTGATTTCACCATCAAAATCATCATGATCTGGGGGCACCTGGATGGCTCAGATGGTTAAGCAACTGCCTTCAGCTCAGATGGTGATCCCAGGACCCTGGGATTTAGCTGCATTGGGTTCCTTGCTCATTGGGGAGCCTGCTTCTGTTCCTCCTCCCTCCTCATGCACTCTCTCTCTTTCTCAAATAATAAATGTACTCTTAAAAAAAAAAAATCACGATCTCTTCTCTGCTTCATTCCCATTCTCACCACACTTGTCCCTGTGACCACCCTGTCTTCTGGACCGGTAGAAGAACCTCTTAACCAACCTTCCTGCTTTCATGCGTGGCTTCTCCTAATCAATTCTTCACACCATAGCCAAAGGTATTTTTAAAAATATGTTGCAATTTTTCTTATGGCTCTGGCTATTCCTTGGGCTCTACTTTTCTGCCTAAGGTATTTTATGAGTATCTTTTTCTCACAAACAAGGTTTTTGCTAACTTCCTGGGTAGGGTCTTAAACTGCCCTGCCGATTACACTTTTCTTACACTGTCATACTCTGTTTTTACAATAATTTGCCCATTGTTTTATCTTCAGCATATTATTTATAATTAGCTTAAATTATCTCTTTTTACTATATTTTACTATATTTTGTATATTTTACTATATTTTTTATGCCAATTGTCTGCCACCAATTCCCCATTAAAAAACTGAAATGTTAACTCTGTCTGTGTTATTTCACAGCTTTATCTCCAGCATCAAAGAATCACACAAATATTTGTAGAATTAAAAAAAGATTTATACAAGTGACCCCCAAATCAGTGTGACCCCAGACAAACATGAGGCATGAGCTTCAGAGAAAGCTATGACATAGTATTCATTTATATTGGCCAAATGTATATGACAAATGCCAACTGGTAGAAAGCATTCCATAAAGATTTCTGGAAAGACTGAATAGCCTACACTAAAGAAAGAAGAGATACAGAGATAATGTATTTCCAGCAACAACTATACAGCGTGGTAATATTCAAAACATCCTTGTTCTCAGAGAGCAAACATAGATGGCAACTGAATGTTGAGAGTCAATGTGTATCACCAAATGACTTCCACTGTAAGAATAAAGGAGATCCTCTAACAGAGGTCATAAAGTAAACAAGATGAACTATGGCTTCAGCCAAAACAAGGACGCTAATGAGGAAACCAGGGAGAACTCTAGCACAGCACAAAGACCAACAGTCTAATATTAGGCCCCTTTGCCATTCTCAATGAGGAAACAAAAACTTTCCTTTGAACATGCATTTTAGATAGATAGACATGAACATTTGCCATAATCAAGAGAAAGTGAAAATATTTGACCTTAAATAGCTATATAATTTTCTGTATCAAAAAAAAATTATTTTTAAATGATTCCACCTATTTATTTGAGAGTGGGCTAGTGAGAAAGCACAAGGTGTGAGGGAGAGAAGGAGAGGAAGAAGCAGATTCTCCATCAAGCAGGGAGCCCAACACAAGCTGATCCAGGACACTGGAATCAAGACCTGAGTTGAAGACAGACACTTAACTGACTGAGCCACCCAGGCGCCCCCGGATCAAAACTTGTTAATAGAATAGTGGAGCGATGACGATGATGTTGATGATGATGATAATTACGAGTATGACCTCATTGAGTTGTCATGGGAAGTAAATGCTTTGTTCTTATATAGATCACCGAGCAGTTTCTCTCACCCTTCTATCTAACAAATACTTAAGATGTTCTGCAGATTTTGTCAGAAAAAGAGCATAGCATAATCTTTCTGTCAAAAGTCATCCAGAAGCATATACTACAGCAATAACTTTGCCTTGGCTTCAATTAGAAATAAAACCAGTCATTAAGCATTAAAACCACTCACTTGCCTTAATTGCTGTACTTACATGATTTCTCATTATGTTTGACTATCTAGAGACGTTTGCTGATGGAGAAGGACTTTCCTCTTTATGCCTGTTCATCACCTGCTCTGAAACTAATTTGGATTCATAAGAAAAAAAAATGGCAGTTTTTACAGCCCGATTCCCACCCTGTGTAGTTCACAAGATTGTTACGAAATGAATTTTCAACAAACTTGCCGAATTGAGCATTTCTATCACTTCAGACTAATTTAAAGAACGGAGTGCAAGATATTGGTTTACTTACTTATGAATGTGGTCATAAACACAGTTAGTACAGTTAATATTTAAATATAGCCAAGACCTTTTTTTTTTGTTTTTTTGGTGGGATGTGAACTTACATAGAAAATGCCTTACACAGTAAATAGAGAGGTTTTGTAGGCACGCTAAGAGAAAGTGAACTTTTTAACAGACAAATTAGTGAGTGTATCCGAGCCCTGCAGTTAGCCCCTCCCCTCAAGGGCCAGAATTTCAGGAATAGGGATGACAGTCCAATAAGACAATAATTGTTGAAGTGATGATGTTAATATATGGCAGCTATTTTCTGGAACATAAAATAGTCTCTCTGGAGAAATGGCAGTATCTGAGATTTCTTAGAGTGTTTTACCATCCATATCCATACCTCTAGGGAATGCATGTGTTTATTTTAACACTTTTTTTTTTCACTTGAGGACTTGATAAAATATTTACTTTTTGTATTGAGGTATTTAGGCCAACTTGGTTATCTATGATAATCACCTGGTAAAAGGTCAGTTACAAAGACGCAGGAAGTAGAATAGAGGCAGCGAGGCCTTAGGAAGAGTAGACATTGGAAAGAAAGTAATTCAAGAACTGGGCAATATAGGGGAAGCAGAGTAATACCAATTAGAGGAGAATAAGAAGAACTATGATTGGATTTTAAAAATATATCGAGCTTAAATATGTACTGCATTCGTTTTATGAACCTTAAAAACCTTGATAATTTAACCCTGGGAATAACCCATACACATTAGGTAATTCAAAAACTGCAGAACTTGATAGAGGTTTACTCAATGAGATATTAGTGGAGCTACAATTTTATCCTAGGCTTATCTAACCCCAATTGTCATTCTCTTTTCAATATTCAACACCAACTATCGCTAATAGCAATCACACATGGTTAGGGAACAAGTCATAAATTTGAAGTAAAGTAACACTATTCAATCATTCAAGAATATGGTATTATAGAAATAATAGAAGGAGACTTTCAGGAATCTGAGGGTATTCAACAATGCATTCCATGGAGGATTAAAAAATCATTGATTACACTTAATTTGGAAACACTTTGATTATAAACCTGTGACAGATAACTATCATTATTTCCCTAGGAAAGTTTTTAGAGAGTTGCCACAGGCGATTTCAAGTAAACCTTCAAGAAATACTTTCAAATTTTTTGAGTTTTTTTTCAGTTTTTATTACCTTGTATTTCAGGGACAGTAATAAATAGAATTCATATGCTAATGTTAGAAATTCAGAACATATGGTATTGAACAGAAAATACTATTTGAAATAAGTTGAAACCACAAATGTGACATAGCAAATTGTACAGAATTAATGGAATGACTTGAAATGTTCCATACACGTCAATTCATATCTTTGTCCTTACAAAGTTTCTACTCTATAGTCAAACAAACAGTTTATTGAATTTTAATCCAAACTGACTAATGTTGTACACAGTTAACCAATATAACAAGTCTGAGCTAACCACGTATTAACTCCAGCATGACCAAAACCACTGGGCAGCTGTGATGTTAACAGTGATCAAAAGAAAAAGTCTTGACTGCACGGCCTGAGGTTACATTTCAATGATGTATGTAAACTGGGTCATAAAGTTAAAAAATGATAAACTCGGCAGTTTTTTTTTTTTTATTATATTTATTTATTTGACAGAGAGAGAGATCAGAAGTAGAGAGGCAGGCAGGAGGCAGGGGGCAGGAAAGCAGGCTCTCCGCAGAGCAGAGAGCCCAATGCAAGGCTAGATCCCAGGACCCTGAGATCATGACCTGAGCCAAAGGCAGAGGCTTAACCCACTGAGCCACCCAGGCACCCTTAAACTTGGCAGTTTTAGGAGGACCTGGAGAGTTACTCATTTTTAGTTGCCAAATGGATATTATCAGCTCTGGCTAGGCTCTTTGTTCATGAAAATAAAACATCAACAAATATGTAACATTGATTTAAATATTACCACATGATGATATAAACCTGCTTAAGGGTTTGCATTTTTCATTTTAAGACAAATATCACTATACTCCTTCATAAAAGGACAGAGTACTTGCTGTATAATAAAGCTACAGGATGGGAGTGAGCTAGTTACAGTCACTAGAGTTAACCAATTAACATCAATGTTTTGGAGTTCTTTTTCATGCAAATTATCAACAAAACAAAACCACTTCCATATGTGAACCTCATCATAGAACAGTCATTTAAAAGGAAATATAATCAACAAAGAAAGGAAATGGCATTTAGACGATAATGCTTCATGGATTGTAACACATTTAAAATACAAGGAATGTCTTCACTTTGGGAACAAACTCTCTGTAAACACTAACAGTGGAAGAATGAAGAAAACAACCTTGAACATTGCAGCAAATATGAAGTTAGGACACCATAATTGGTGGCATATCTAGATTGAACTCTGTGTCTAATTCAAGGAAAGAAACAACTCATTCCTGAGATGAATAGCAATAACTTTGGTGGAAAAAAAACGTTCATACTCTATAGTCAATAAGTTGAACATAAAGAGAATACGGAGTGAATAGAGAAAAACATAGATAAGTGAAGTTCTAACACTATTTAGATTTTCTACTACATAAATATTGAGTGGGTGTGTGACATTTTAAGGGGTTTTCAGCCTAAAGGAAAACAACTGTAATTGTTGTGAGATTGTTAACATTATAATCATTTATATTAAAGATTAAGTGAGAAAGATACTTTTCCAACCCTTTCCTTAAAAAAAAAAAAAAAAAAAGACCATTTGTCATTCATCATCCACAATCGTAGACTCTCAACATTATGACAGTAGTTAAAATTTAGATTTAAAAAAATGCATTTTGGGGGCACCTGGGTGGCTCAGTGGGTTAAGCCACTGCCTTCGGCTCAGGTCATGATCTCGGGGTCCCGGGATCGAGTCTCGCATCGGGCTCTCTGCTCAGCAGGGAGCCTCCTTCCTCCTCTCTCTCTCTCTCTCTCTGCCTGCCTCTATGCCTACTTGTGATCTCTCTCTGTCAAATAAATAAATAAAATCTTAAAAAAAAATGCATTTTTGAAAGGTAAGACTCTCTTTTTCTCCCTATATTCTGCCCCACTGTCTTTTGTTGTATAAGTATATACTTAAGGTATTTCAGAAAAAAACAAAACAAAACGACCTTTTAAAAAATATTTTATTTACTTTAGGGAGAGAGAGTTGCATGAAGAAATCAGGGAGGAGAGAATCTCAGGCAGACTCCTCGCTCAGAGAGGAGCCAGATTCAGGGCTTGATCCTGAGATCCTGACTTGAGCGAAAATCAAGAGTCAGCTGCTTAACCAACTAAGCCATGTGGGTGCCCCATAATGTTTTGGGGTTTTTTGTTGTTGTTGTTTTTTTGGGGGGTTTTTTTGGACAAATTAGTGATAATGTTTCAGTAGGCCTTACTTCTTTTCCCTCCAGATGCCATACACTTACCTTTATGAATACCCCAAAACAAAGCAAATCAAGCCTGTCGAGTTCTTCCAGCAAACTAGTTTATCATGTTGGGGTAATGCGAGGGCAGGGAGAAAAGAAACGATTGTTCCACAACTTGTTTCTGAGTAAACCCCTTTTCTTTAAAGCAGATGGAACAAAGGCTTTGTGAGGTTGGAGAGATCCCAGTGTGAATCCCGCTTCTTTAGCTGGAAGGTGGAGGCAAATTGCCAGCCTGAAGAGGACATAACCTTCCCTGTCTCCTTCACGGTGAGTGACTATATTGTCAGCAATCCCGTAACAATTACAGTTTCTTTCCTTCCTGTGAAATGGGGAAAACAATAGCTGCTTTTCATTTTTGAGAGAAGTCATTTGAAGAAGTAATCATTTGGATCTCTTATGTTTTATTATCTATGACACGAGCACAGAAAGTTGAGAAGTTCTGCATGTGGCAGGGTTGCGTTGGTGGCTGAGCCATCTAGTCTGGCTCCTGTTTGTTAGTTAGGAGCGTGACCACGAAGGTGTGGCTTCGTCCCCACTGTGGTGGCAGCATTTACACAGGGTTTAACCAGCCTCAAAATTGGTTTTGTGCTTGAGGTATTAATGTTTCTGCAGTTCAAGTTCTTTGACAATTTATCTTCATGTTTAACCAGGGCATAATAATTTGGCTTCAATGTAGTTTTTTTTGTCTTTTTTTTTTTTTAAGTTTATTTTAAAAATTGGATTCAGTAGTGGAATCCTTATTTCAAAATTGTTGACACGTGATTCAGTAGTGACTTATAATTATTTAAATTTTCTCTGTATTTGGAAATGTTTTCTCATTTATAATTTTGTGTATTTAGTTTTATATTTTGTCCTCTTTTTCTTGAATAGATTGGCTTCTGGTATTTTTTTTTTTTTTTCAAAGAATCAGCTCCTAATTATTCATCATTGCTCCTATTTATCAGAAAATCATGATTTTTAAATATTGTTTTCTAATATTTTAGTTAAAATTTGCCATTTTTAGTTAACACCTTTATTTTCTGTTATTCTGTTTATTTTCTTAAATTTCCTCATTGATCATGTCCTTCCATTTTTTCCCTTCTTTCCTTCCTTCCTTCCTTGTCTCTCACTTTTCTTTCTTCCTCTTCTGTTCATTCCTTCATTCTCTGTTCATTTGTCTTTCTTTGGTTTTTTTCATCCTTTCTTTATTCTTTTAGAATGAGAAGATTTAAATGATGCTATCTTGTTTTTAATATTTCCTTTATTATTTCTTAGTGAACAAGGAATTTGGTTTATACTGTTCTTATTTGGGGGCATTTAGTGATGTGTTCTACTTCAAAATAACACAGGACTACTGAGAATGTGAGAGCAGGAGTGTGTGTACATATGTAGATCTCTGTGTATATATTGAGCTTTCTGTCATTATCTTATATAACTGGTTCTCTTTTTTACAAAATCTTTCATGGGTTAATATATATATATACACTTATGATACTAGTATATTGTATTTATTTTGATACTTTATTGCATTTTGTGAGATTTTGCTTTATAAAGTTTGATAGATTTTATATACCGCCAATATATTATTAGTAGCAGAGTGATACACTACAAATTTTCATTGTGCATTGTCTCTTCAATGTAATACCATTTCTTTGCATTATTCTATTGCATTTCTATTATTATTTCTATTGCATTAAACTTTGGATTGACCTTATCAGCTATTCATTTCAAAAGTAGCTCACTCTTGGGTGCCTGAGTGGCTCAGTGGGTTAAGCCTCTGCCTTTAGCTCAGGTCATGATCTCAGGGTACTGGGATCAAGGCCCGCCTCAAGCTCTCTGCTCAGCAAGAAGCTTGCTTCCCTTCCTCTCTCTCTGCCTCCCTCTCTGCCTATTATTGAACTCTATCTCTGTTAAATAAATAAATTAAATCTTTAAAAAGAAGTGGCTCATTCTTTTTAAATTTACGTACTTTGCCATTCCTCATCATTTAAGTTCTGACATTTATTTATTTATTACTTTATTTATAGTGATCCAATTAGATCAAGATTTTGCACCTATGATTATGTATAGATTTATCTTTACATATGATAGAGATAGATTTGTCTATATATCTATATATTATATGATTATATAATCATCTAATGCAGAATCCAGAGTGAGCATATGTTAAATATGTAGTTTGAAAGTATAAAAAACTGGTTTAAGGCTTCCAAATTATAAAATTAAAATCTATATCTATATCTATATTTGTATCTACATTCAGAAATAAGAAAACTTTGATTCTGAATCAAGACATAATAAAAATATAATTTAAAATGCTCACAGTCACAATGAAGAAATATAATAATATATACCTGTTTTCTCAATAACTGTGCATTAGTTAAATGATAATACAGTTACTGCGAATGAATTTGGGTCTAAAGATGTTGAAGCTTGTGTCTTGGGTACACATCCAGCAACCTTTCTCTCTTGCCCTCTGGGGACAGGAGCTCGGACTAACTTGTAGTAATAACCTATTTTCTCAAAGTTATTATAGGGCTTTAATATATATTTATGTCTGCTCAGCTCCCTCTGTGTGCAGCTGCTGGGATGCATGCTATTTCTGTTTCTTTTCCTTCTTTTGTCCTTGTCCTTGATATTTTTAAATAAGATTTATTTATTTATGTATTTATTTATTTATTTGAGAGAGAGCATGAGAGAGTACTCGGAAGGGCAGAGAGAGAGAGGGAGAGGGAGTCTTAATAAGAGACTCCACACTGAAGGCAAAGCCGGTTGTGGGGCTGGACTCCACAACCCTGAGATCATGATCTCGGAGGATATGAAGAGCTGGATGTTCAATTAACTGGGCCAACTAGAAGCCCAGTCCTTGTCCTTGATATTAATCCCAAAGGACATTCTTCCTCTCCCCTCAACACTCTCTCTCTTTTTCTCTCTATTTCTGTCTCTCTTATTTGGGATCATAGACAGTAAAGATGACATCTTTGCGCTATCTCCCCTGTGTGTGAGAAACTGATTACTGATGGAACCATTTTTTCTACTTTTCTATCTCACGTCTGACATTAATGGCGTTGATGCATTTGGAAGATGGATAGTATTTGGGAGGTGTGGCTTCTGCTGATTTAATTAAAGGAAGTTTATCTCCATTTTTATTGATTTATTTTTATTCTTCTCTATTTTAATATTCTCTTCAAAGAAAACTCTACAGAATTCATAAATTTAGTGGCATACACAATGATAACTATCATTAGGGATGTATCCACTGATTATCTATACACCAACTTTCATACTGTCATGTTTAACCAAATGTCCCACCCATGGGCTTAGGGATCCTCACTTATAAAGTGCATAGAATAATAGACTAGCAGGAATGGATTCACTGGCCATCATGATGTTTGGAAGGAGGAATATTCTGATCTCTCCATATAGTATAAGTCTGCATATGAGAGGAATGCTAGGCACATGACAATCAAACATTTCAAAAGTGAGCAAAGGAAAATTTTATTTTTTTTAAAGATTTTATTTATTTATTTATTTGACAGAAAGAGAGAGACACCGTGAGAGAGGGAACCCTAACAGGGGGAGTGAGAAAAGGAGAAGCAGACTTGCGGCTGAGCAGGGAGCCCAGTGTGGGGCTTGATCCCAGGATCCTTGGGATCATGACCTGAGCCGAAGGCAGACGCTTATGACTGAGCCACCCAGGGGCCGCCCAAGGAATAATTTTTAATTTATTTTATAATTAATATTTTTAGTTATTTTTTTAAAAAGTAATTTTTATTTCTCAAAATGTATCAAGATAATTCTCCCAACATTATTTGTGTGCTTCTACTTAACACTTGCACACACTGGGTGCACAATAAATAGACATAAAAATGAATATATTGGTAATTGTGAGAACCTAATTACTCTGTCACCTCAGTTTGACTGGATTGATTGTTTTAGTGTGGTGGAGATATATACTGAGTGCTGCTTTAAATATTGCTTTCTTGCAAGCATAGTGAAACCAGAATCAAACTTCCTAAAGTTTAGTTCACTGAACACTAATACCACCTTTTTTGTAGAATAAACTTTAAGGTCAAAAGCTTGGGAATTTTGGGTTAAATATCTTCACCTTTGTCACTATTGCAAAGGGGCTCTAGAAGATGGCATAGAATTCCAATAATTGATTCCAATGTCATCATTCAATGGCCTTCAGTTGATCATTTGAAATTATTTTCACTCATTTAATTGACAATCATAAATTAACAGAATTGTGGGGAAATTTGGTGGTTTTTTTTTCTCTTAGCATAAATTACATGCCATTATTTCTAATTATTTATAGCCAATAGCCTAGAGTAATGTCCCTTCCATCTATAATGAGAGAAACTGATGATACATAAGAAAGGACATTTATGAAAGCAATATCATGAATTTTAAATATTTATTGTAGAGAATAATGTGTCATTTTATATTTTAGTGATTATCTAATACTTTTTTATGATTATCTAATACTTATATGAAAATTATAAACTACAATAAAATTGTAAATTGCTACTCATCATTAGGTACTCTGCCAAAATACTTGAAAAAAACAGAGTGTTAACCCACAATATACCCATGGAAGTGGTCATTACTATTTTCTGCCTTGAGCCAATGGACACTTACAATTTTTTAAAAACCTAAGTCATATTATAAATAGATTTTTAGAAGTAATGATAAATATAATGAAACAGTAAAAAAAAATAATGACAAACATAATGAAAAATGATTCAAATTTTTCAGAAGAAAATAAGGGAAACGACCTTGCACCATGTAAATCCTGGCTCTGAATCATCGCAGAAGATGAAAGAATACCATCAGGTATCTCGTTAGCAAAACCTGGTTGTCTGGATCCTCCTGTTGAGTGACTAACTGAAGAAGACTATCGTATGTCATTTTTCTTTAGAAATATATTGCTAAATCAATATTTCATTTTTAGAAAATTCATCTAGATTATAATCATCTGAAGAGTCATTGTTTGAGATTTTAGTTTTACAATCAAGTTACTCATTATATTATATATTATATTATGATCAAGTTAATCATTATATTAGTTTTGAATTGAACTGTTATGGTTGTCACTTGTCATAGGTAGCTACTTAAGTTTTAAATAAAGGTAGATAAATTGAAGAATTTAGTCCCTCAGTTAACCAAGCCACATTTTGAAAACTTTACAGCCTCAGTGACTGTGGAAACTGTATTCAATAGCGCAAGCATAAGATATTACCATTATTACAGAAAGTTCTATTGGGCAGAAGTTGTACAGAGTGGTGTTGTCTCTTTCTTCTCATCTTCTCAGTTGTGTAGTGATTGTGAAATATCTTCCTCTGTCAATTTTTCCCCCTTTGCCATTAAGGTTGAAAAATAAAGAAATCTATATTCCCAATTTTACTCAGTTAAAGCTAAAAGCAGATTGGAAAGATGGTCTATTCATTTTAATCTTTCATATTATTCTAACCCCGATGTTTTCTTTTTTAATTCAAAATGCTTTTTGGGGAAAATGATATAATTTTGCAATATTGACTTAAATTTTTCCCCTTTGTTACCACCATATCTTTTGACTGCACTTTTATAATGTAACTATAAGGTTGCTTTTGTCTGACTTTTATTATATCTTAATATTCTGAAGCATGGTTGTTTTTAAATCTCAAGTACAATATCTTACATAGGAATGCTTAAGTAAGTCTTAGAAGGAAATGTGTGAAGGAGAATAGAATGTAGAAGATGAAGAGAGGAAAATAAACAAAAAAAAATTCTTTTCAAGGGGAAAATCTTTTGTATACAGCAATAACCTGCAAGAATTATAGGAATTTGATATGAATCTGTATAACTACCTACTCTGCAAAAAAAGAGAATTGTATTAAAGATGCTCAGTAATTTGACAAAAGTCATATATTAGTGCCTTATGCAACAAATTACCTCAAACTCAGTGCTTAAAGCAACACAAATTTATTGTCTCATAGTTCTTTAGGTCAGAATTCCAACATGGATCCTCATGGGCTAAAATCAAAGTTTTGGTAGTTTGTTTTTGGAGGAGAATCCATTTCTTTGAACTTTCTAGCTTCTATAGGTCCAAAGATTGTGGATGCCTTCCATCTTTGTGTGTGTGTGTGTGTGTGTGTGTGTGTGTGTGATTGTTTGGCATGGAGTTTGCAACATATATTTATAAATAATTGAAGTACAAAATAATACTGTAGCATTTCATGGTGTGGTCCCAATTTCTTCCTTCAGTCCCTTGTAATATCATTGTTCATTTTACTTTACCTATCTATCTAATCTATAATAACAAAATACATTTTTTAAAAAAAATTTTTTTTGAGAGAGGGAGAGCGAGCAGTAGGGAAGAGGCAGAGGGAGAGGGACAAGGGAGAGAGAATCCCAAGCAGAATCCCAAGCCAGACAGGGAGCTCCATCTCATAACCCTGAGATCAAGACCTGAGTTAAAATTGAGTAGGCGCTAAACCAACAGAGCCACCCAGGTGCTCCAATAACCAAAGACATTTTTATGATTTTTTTTCCAAACAATTTACCTGTTAGATTAACAAGATCTTATGATTAATTTTAAATTTTTCTTTACCATTTTTTTCTTTATCTAGATCCAATTAATCAGAGAAAATCTTCATTTCTTCTCTTCTCTGAATAATAATTTCGCTGAATAAAAAAATATAAATTGGTGTGTGTGTGTGTGTGTGTGTGTGTGCTTTTTTCCTTTCAATATTTTGATATCTCACTTGCATGGTTTCCGAAAACAAGTCCCGCGTAATTCTATTCCTTGTTTATCTATAGGTAAGTCGTGAGTTTTCCCCTTCTAGCTTCTTCCAAGACTTTTTCTTGTATTTGTTTTTTGCAGTTTGAATTCATATGCCTTCATACGAATATGTTCTTATTTATTCTGCGTACTCTCTTCTGAGCTTGCTGAATTTATGGATTTTTGTTTCATTAATTTTGGAAAATTCTCAGTTAGTCTTTCCAAATTATCCAGATAGTCTTTCCGTTCTTTCCTCTATTCTTCTGCTATTCTCTGCTTATTACACACATATCACACTGTTTATAATTGTCCCATTGTTCTTGAATATTCTGTGGTTATTTTCATTCTTTTTCTTGTTTTTCAGTCTGGTACG
The DNA here is from genome assembly GCF_022355385.1 of Mustela nigripes. Classification (NCBI taxonomy): domain Eukaryota; kingdom Metazoa; phylum Chordata; class Mammalia; order Carnivora; family Mustelidae; genus Mustela; species Mustela nigripes. The sequence goes on from NC_081568.1 coordinate 18,094,291, forward strand.
TTTCTTTTGACCTATCATCTAGCTCACTATTTCTAGACTATTGATCCGATGTGGGGAAGAAGGTGCATTTCTTAATCCTATGATTCGCTTTCTGTCTTCTACTGAACCAGTGTTCCAGGGCTGTGACCTTCACAGGTGGGGAATTTCCCTTTCCCATAGTTGGTAAGCTCTGGTGAAAACAGTTTCTTTTGAGGGTAGTCCTTTATAACGAGAAGAGAATGGTCTGGAGTATTTCAAATGATTACTTTGCCTCTCTTCTGATCTTCACCTTGAGAAGATCAGAAGAAACAAAACTCACGAATGTATGCCCTGTCTCTCAAACTTGGCCCCAGGTGTTTTGTTTGTTTGTTGTTTTCAATTTTGTTAACATATAACGTATTACTGACATCACGAGTACAGGTGCCCCTGGTGTTTTTAAATCTCAACTAGTCTACATTGAGCCTTCAGCAATTTGTTAATAGTGGCTTATCTTTGACCTCAGTTTTCTTATAGATCTAATAAAAGTTGTTGATTTACAGTTCCTTCAGTTTTTTCTTTGTTTTGAGAAGAATGTGAGAACCCTTGTAGGTCAGGACTAGTTTCCTTCAAAACTAGGAAATGGCTAGAGTCTTTCTCAGGCATTAGCATATTAACATCCTGGGGGAGGCATTTTTCTACTACAGGCCCCAGGCTTATAGGTCAGAAAAGTAGGAATATAACATAGGTTCTCTTCATTCTAGGCCATCTCTTTAAACACTTTTTAAACTCTTTTAAAAATCTTATTTTTGGGGAGAGGGACACTTGGGTGGCTCATTTGGTTAAGTGTCTGACTCTTGATTTGAGCTCAGATCATGACCCCAGGGACCTTAAATGCAGCCCTGTATCTTTATGGGCCCTCCACTGGGCATGAAGCCTGATTAAAATTGTCTCTCCCCCTCTCATTCTCACTCTGGCCCTCCCCTATTTTCCTGCTCCTCCATCTCTCTTAAAAAAAAAAATATATATATATATATATAAAATATATATATATATATATATATTATATATATATATATATATATATATTTCGTTCCCTCTCTCTTCTTTTTTCTCCCTCTCCTCTTTTTTCTCCATCTCTCCTTTTCTCCCTCTGTCTCTTTCTCAAAACTTGCACAATTATTTTCTAATTTAGGTAGCATTTTCTTTTGCATGTGACACTATTCTTTCTGAAACTATGCAAATGTCATTTGAGTTTGGAATTTAGTTTCTCTGCCTAAGATGATCCTGGATCAAAAGTGTCTCAAAATTATTCCTAATACTTAGTATCAAATTCATATGGTGCACACTTACTTGAAGGTTATGCTGAATAGTTTACAAATGGATTTCCCCTTGAAACCACCATGCTATGTGAAATTAAAAACAAACTTGCATTGAAGATGTACAAACTGTTATTATGAACATAGAGATGTGAAAATAATGGAAATAAACAATGGGTATTTTTTTTTTAAAGGAAACATTTTACCAGTACGTCCGTGTTTCTGTGTATATACATATAAGTTCAGACACACTAGTGTGTTAAACTCCACTGGATATAGCATCAACATTTCAAGTGATGCTGGTTAGTTTCAGTGATTCCTACACAGAAACAAAGTCTCAATGAACAATCTAATATTATTTATAAAAGAGAAGATAACAAGTTTGTAAAGCAAACTTCTTCAAAATAACATCAATATAACCTAGAAATATATAGCATGACAAAAAAAAATATTGGGGGAGGGAAAGCCTGAATTGCCTAAATTGTTAGTACATTTTGAAAAAAATTAAGTCTTTGGCATGAGGCCCAAGTCTAGGTCAATTGGATATTCAATTCAAGTTGCCATCTGCTAGATATTTTTGAAACTGATGTAGTATAAATTTATATTTAAAGACATTTTAGTCCTCAAAATGCTCATACCACAAAATCACCATTTTGACTGGCACTAATTAAAATCTTTGTCGAGCTGCCTCCACAGAAAGACCAAGAATTGAGTATAGTAACAATGCAACTAAATTAATGGCCTCTTGTGATGGACATCTAGGGCCAAATATTCAAAGGGCATCTACTACTTTTTCTTCTATGATGGCAGGTTTGAGCTATTAGTTTCAAACAATACAAGCATTGCCAATCCTTTTTTAACAGAACAAAAGGATGTCAGTGGAATATTTTCCGAAGTTAGAGGGTTGAAGAAAGTCATCTTACTATGGCTAAATTGCATGGCATCAGCCAGACAAATCAAAAGGCTGTCTCCAATGGTTCTGGGATGCAAATCTGATTTTCTACAAGAATTTGAGAATAGTAGAACTACGTACAGAGAGAGTATAAAAATCTATTATTTTTATTTATTTATTTATATTTTAATTTTCTTACAAGACTTTATTCTTAATTGTGCAATAAGATCTAAGACAACCCTTCATTCTAGCTATAGATGGCAGTAGATGCTCTGACAGGAAAGCCAAATGTTTAAACACGAATGGAATTAAGGATCATCATTGCCTCAAGCACAAGAAACAGCTTGTTTTCTTGCCACATTTCTTAATAACACTATGGGAAGCCCTTCGCCATGACCTTTACTTTTAGCTCCTTGAGTTTCTTCTGTCCCTCTTTCTGTTTCTGCTTGAATGCCTTCTCTCTTTCATCCATCTCCTTGGACTTCTTCTTAGGCTGACTCAGGATTTCTTCTTGTCACTCTCCTGGCCAGACATGGCACTTGCCACTCTGTGAGGATCTTTTTACAGGAAATACTCTAAAAGTAATAAGATATATTATTTTTAAAAATAAATTTAATTGCACATAGTTTGTACTTTTAAAAAGAAGCTGTAAAAATCAACAGAAAGCACAAGTATTGTTTTATTCTGTACTTTTCCAAAATTTTTTCATATAAAATTAAGCTTAAGTATGATTCATAAGTGCATAAAAATCTATAAATTTTGAACTAACATATTTATATAATAGAAAAAGCAGGTATAGTATCACTATTAAGCTTACAAATATTGTGATAAATCATGCTCCTTTGGGACAAATTTTAGCTATGCAATTTGGAAGACAATGAGGAAAATTGACTACACTTTCAGGAGTTGAACAATTTTTTAAATGTTTTAGAAACATTATAAAATATATACCATAAAACATTTTATAATCTAAAATTAAAACAAAAGGATTAAAATGTATTATTCAGTGCTTTCTCAAGTTTGAAGGAGGAAATACTACAGACCATAGTTGTGGTTTTCTTTGGATATATCAATTTTTTTAATTTTAAATTTTTATGTTTTGAGGCACTGGGTGGCTCATCATCAGCTCAGGTCATGATCCCGGGGTCCTGGGATTGAGCCCCATATCAGCCTCCCTACTCTGAGGGGAGCCTGCTTCTTCTCCCCAACTTGGGCTTTCTAGCTTTCTCTCTCTCTCAAATAAATAAATAAAATCTTTTAAATAAAATCTTTTAAATAAAATCTTTTGTTTATGCTTTTATGACATATATATGACAAATATATATCTTGTTAAGAGATAAATAAATATGTTACCTACTTATTTTGTCTTTGATGTAAACACTGATACCTATTTTTGAACTTCTGTGGCAGATACAGGACTTACAGTATGAAAATATTAAAGGATTTAAGTGACTGATTCTTCTAAGGGGTATTAAATAGTTTATCACCAAGGAAATAATTTGGCATGAGGATTCTATGTAAACATAACTAAAGTCTTTATCATCTATTTCATTATCTCTAAACATATTTTAATTATTTATCCAAAAGATAGTGAGGTTGTTATGAAGGACATAAATGAAGAAATCTTGAACACTGGCTTTTGAGACCCTTTACAGTCTGATCTCAACCTGTCTATCTCTTGTGGTTACATCTACCATTTTCCTTAAGGTAATCATTCTAGATTGTGTCTTTATAGTTGTCCAATAAAATATAGGAAATTCAGTTAAATATGAATTTCAAATAAATAATCAAAACTCCTTTTGTATAAATTTGCCTCAAATATTGTATGGGGCATGTTTATATTAAAAATATTAAGTAGAGTAGAGCTGAGTGGAATAAAGTAGAATAGACTTAAGATATTGATCCCATGCAGTGCTTGAGATAGAATTATACTATAAATAATTGTTTATAGAAAATTCAAAGTTAGTTAAGTGTCCTATACTGTTGTTGATTATATCTAGTAACCATAGCCATTGCTAATTTGGTTAAGCTTGGAACTGTGTTTTCCAGTCTCTTTCACTGTGTATAGAGTTGGTCAAAAGAGTTAGACATTGAATATAATTTAAATGATGAAAATGAAGTGGCCACTATTACCCTGTAGATCTCTGTGGTCAGATATGGTAACAGACAGTGTTCTTGGGTTTCAGTGAATTTTCTGCTTTCGTCAGTTCAGCCTCTAGCTGCATCTTGACTGCTGATCTTGCGTGAACAGTAGTGGCTCCAGAGGCTGAGTGTGGCAGGAGCCTCCACAGACCTCTCCAGGAGCTGGCAGGGACATGCTTAGATTTCAGCTCTCCCTGCAAAAGCTCCAATTTACCCATCTGGATTACACTCCATGAAGGCTTGTTAGTCTATATTTGTGTCTGCTCATCCGACCGATCTTAACTTCTCAGCTCCTCAATTATGGAAGACCTAATTCCTGTAATATCTATGACTTGCACAGTACTCATCATGGTTCTTTATCTCTGACTAAATTCAGATAATTATGGACAATGAAAGTGCCAATGATCTTATCTGGCAAGTTTCTTTTGAAGTAATTTGGTAAATGTTGCAACTTGCTTAGTGTGTATGCCACCTCCTTATGGGTCACATTTTGTAACTAAGTAAGGCTGCCAAGATGTGAATATACTTATAGTCTAGGGGCATCATTATTTCCCTGTAAGACAATTTTGCTTATGATTTTCCCAAATGTTCATCTTTTTCTAAATTCTCTAAGAAGTCTGTCAAACCCATCATCTATGGACATATAATATGCCTTATTTAGCACTGTGGTATTCCATTCAACATTACTACTGATTAGGAAATTTATTATGCAGTAAAGGAAGGACAGAAATTGGCTTGTTCTTAGGAATTTTCTGTGTATTAACCTTTGATCTTAACCACCTTTTAACTATCCTTGGCCTGAAGAAACAATGGCAGGCACAAGGTAATACCTTGTGAGGTTGGGGTCATGTTTCCCAGGATGCAGGATATGCTTTGAGTCAGTGACCCGGATATGATCTTATTTCTTTCATAATCTCTATTCATGCATATGAAAGGCAAAGCAGTGAAATGAGAGTTATTCTCTTATTATTACCCCTAGTGATCCATCAGCAAAAGGTTGCTTCCTATCATGAAATGCTGGCTGCTGTTTTAGAGAGAGTATCTCCTAATGGATGAAGGAGTAATGGAAAAGTACAATCTTCCTTAAACTGGTAGTTAAGACTACATTGACCATATTGCGATTCTCATGACCATTAACTAATGGGCAAAGAAAAGAATTTTAGCATACCTGTTGGAGTGGCTTATTCCAATTTTCTGGAGGAATATTTTGTAGTAGAAAAAGTGGAGGGAATGTCTCATTCATGAGATCCTCTAGGATCCCTCTCAGAAATCCTTTTTCCTAAAATAAAAACTAAAGGAAAACTTTAATGACTTCATGCAGACATGACTATGAGCTGCTCAGACACTATAGGGATGTGGATTTAGGTCACTCCACGAAGTTAAGAACCATGACCTGCTGAAGTAGTTTCTGAGGTCAAAGGGAATATGGAATTGTGAATAGAAAAAGTTATAAATACCAGTGATGACCTTATGACCTGAGTAGAATTGGGGTTTTTATTAAGTAGGGATATTTATTCCTTGCTTTAGTGTGAGTGTATTCTTATATTTATTGAGAAATTATTTTTCTTGTTCACTGTCATAGCCCTAGTATCTAGCATAAGACGTAATGATCACAGTCAAACTTAGATCTCATAGGATATCAAAAGAATGATACCTAGCTAGAAAAAGAATAAATGTTACCTAATTTTGGATAATGAGTGTTTAGGTATCTTTTAGATTGGCTAGTTAATTTTTCTGTGATATGAGGCATGGTTGCCTCATGCTGTGTGGAAGCAGATAATTACTATTTTCTGTGTTTTGAAATATGTAGTTACAATAGGTGTTATGGATGTCAAAACGTGCTACCATCATCTTGGGTACTATTGTCTTCAAAACATATTCCCCAGATGGCTGAGTGATAGAGTTGGTCCATAGAGAAACTTGGTATTTCCACTACAGCAATTGATGTGTTTAGTTTGTCAGATTTTTCTGTAAGCCCCACTTCTTCCTTTGCCCCAGTGCTTTGGAAGAATTTATTAGGAATGCTTTCTCTGTACCTTCTACTCGTCCTTCCAGATTCTCATTTCCTAAGCTTCTCTCAAAATTGTACAAGCTGTAACTCTTCTAAGAAATCTTTAGCCTGTGTGGCAGACCCTACATTGACTCTCAATAATCTGCCCACTGATCGTCATTCCATACACCTCTTGAGTGTGTATAGAAACTGTGAGTTGAGGGCACCTAGGTGGCTCAGTGGGTTAAGCCGCTGCCTTCGGCTCAGGTCATGATCTCGCATCCCGGGATCGAGCCCCGCATCGGGCTCTCTGCTTGGCAGGGAGCCTGCTTCCTCCTCTCTCTCTCTCTGCCTGCCTCTCTGCCTACTTGTGATCTCTCTCTGTCAAATAAATAAATAAAATCTTAAAAAAAAAAAAAAGAAACTGTGAGTTGATTCTAATCCATAGAATATGGCAAAGTCGATATGATGTCACTCTCCCGGTTGTGTTGCATTACATATGCCTCTCAGACTTTGTAGAGAGATCATCTCCCTCTAGTGTTGAAGAGGCAGGATGTTATGACATGAGTTGCCTAAGCAGGGAGCAACTTGGAAGCAAACTTTGGACAGCCTCTAGGAGCTGAGGGACTCATTTTTACAGCTGTAAGGGACTGAATCTTGCCAACAACCACATGCACTTGGAAGAAAACACACGTTCTAGAAATGCACACAGTCTGGCTGACACCTTGACTACAGCTTTGTGAGACCCTGAACAGAGAAGCCAGCTAAACTGTGTTCAGACTCCTGACTCACAGAAACTGTGAGATAATGAATCTGTGTTGTTTTAAGCTGATAATTCTGTGGTAATTGGTTATTAAACTAGTAGAATACTAATATACCCTATAATACTCATTATGATTGTGTTCCTAACTGATACCTGATTGATTCACATTTCAAAGTACATATTACAACTGGATTTTTTAAATATTTCCCCCCATTTTTGTTGAGATAAAATGGACATATAACATTATATACATTTAAGGTGTACAACATAATGATTTTATATATATTTGATATATGTATCAGCAAAAAGATGACCTCAATAAGATTAGTTGACATCTGTTACCTCTCAGGGTTATGTTTCTTGTGATAAGAACTTCAAGATCTCTTCTCTTAGCAAATCTTGAATATACAACACAGCATAGTTAACTGTAGTCATCATGTTGTACATTACAATCCCAGAACTTATTTATCTTATAACTTGAAGTTTGCACTTTTTGACAGCCCTCATGTTATTTCTTCATTCACTGCCCTCACCACTGACAACCACAAATCTGACCTCTGTTTTTATGAATTTTTTTAAATTCCACATGTAAGTGAGATCATATAGTATTTATCTTTTTCTGTGTCACTTACCTTTTTTTTTTTAAGATTTTATTTATTTATTTGAGAGACAGAGAGAGAGAAAGCACAATTAGGGGGAGGGGCAGAGAAAAAGGGAGAAGCAGACTCCTCACTTGCAGGGAGCCTGCATCTGGCTCCATCCCAGGACCCGGGGGTCATGACATGAGCTAAAAGAAGATACCTATTCAACTGAGCCACCCAGTACCCCATCTGTGTGTCACTTACTTTTTTTATAATCTCATATCTGTTTTTTTTTCTCCACGACACTGCAAACCTCATGAAGAAGTTTCTTCTTTGCATCTCCAATAACAGAATACGGCCAGCATCTAATGAAGAGTTGAGAATGATCATGCCTGATTGGGCAAACCAATGAACGAATTGTGATTTATATCAGATTTTGTTTGGAAAATAAGAATGAACTACTGTAGCTAAAATTGTCCTCATTCTATGTCAGGTTTATGAGTTATAAAAATTTCAAATCACGAGCGTAAAGTTGCTTTAGTATAACCTAAAACATATTTTAATTCTCTTATTACAAGAGTCATTGTGATGTACAGCATTTAAAAATGCTGATTTATGGACCCTAACTCAGACTCAATGGTTTAGGATTTCTGAGTGGAGCCTCAGAATGAGCATATTACAGATACTTGTTAAGCGATGTTTACTCACATGCACATTTGACAACTATTTCTAGAGAAGCATGACTTTCTTTTTTACATTTTTTAAAAGTTATCTGTTTTCACATGAAGTAGTTGCTTCACTGTGTGAACTGGAAAATCAAGGTCTTCCATGCCTAAAAGTAGGTGATAACAATGACTTCATTATTAAACTTTAAAGTCAGAAGACAATTGAATTAAAGAAATCAAAGAATAAGAGTAGGGTATATATGCCAACAATGGAAAAGGATCATCAAACTGTCATGTACAATTGCAATTTCAGAATTTTATTTTATGTATTATGTGTTAAAAATAATACTCTTGATCCACTTGCTTTTTGAAATGTTAAATTCAGAAAACAATCTTTTTATTTAACTTAACTGTGAACACAGTGTCAGATTGTTAGTATGTTTTCATAATTTTAAAAAGAAACCCTGATTCTATTTCTGTTAATAAGATCTCAGGTTTATAAAAAGAATTTTGATATTTATTTCTTGTTTTTTGTTGAAAGGAAGGTATTTTGTTAGATTCTCATTAGAATTGTGATATATGATCTTTAAAATCTATTTACCAATAAGCCCTCATAATAGTAATTTACTGAAAAGTCAGTAATCAAGAAATTTTTAGCACGCTTTATTATACCAAAATCAATAATATATTTTTATAGAAAATATTCTGATAAACTTTTTTTATTTTTAAGCTTTTTATAAAATATTTTATTTATTTGACAGACAGACAGAGATCGCAAGTAGGCAGAGAGGCAGAGAGAGAGGAGAAAGCAGGCTCCCTGCTGAGCAGAGAGCCTGAAGCGGGGCTCAATCCCAGTACCCTGGGATCACGATCTGAGTCAAAAGCAAAGGCTTAAACCCACTGAGCCACCCAGGCGCCCCTCTGATAAATTATTTTTTTAATTTTTTATTTTTTATAAACATATATTTTTATCCCCAGGGGTACAGGTCTGTAAATCGCCAGGTTTACACACTTCACACTCACCAAAGCACATACCCTCCCCAATGTCCATAACCCCACCCCCCTTCACCCAAACCCCCTCCCCCCAGCAACCCTCACTTTGTTTTGTGAGATTAAGAGTCACTTATGGTTTGTCTCCCTCCCAATCCCATCTCGTTTCATTTATTCTTCTCCAACCCACTTAAGCCCCCATGTTGCATCACCACTTCCTCATATCAGGGAGATCATTTGATAGTTGTCTTTCTCCACTTGACTTATTTCGCTAAGCATGATACGCTCTAGTTCCATCCACGTTGTCGCAAGTGGCAGATTTCATTTCTTTTGATGGCTGCATAGTATTCCATTGTGTATATATACCACATCTTCTTTATCCATTCATCTGTTGATGGACATCTAGGTTCTTTCCATAGTTTGGCTATTGTGGACATTGCTGCTATAAACATTTGGGTGCACGTACCCCTTCAGATCACTACATTTGTATCTTTAGGGTAAATACCCAGTAGTGCAATTGCTGGGTCATGGGGCTCAGCCGCAGCAAATCTTCCTAGGAACATCGCCAAAGGCAAGGGAAGCAAGGGCAAAAATGAACTATTGGGATTTCATCAAGATCAAAAGTTTTTGCACAGCAAAGGAAATAGTTAACAAAATCACAAGACAACTGACAGAATGGGAGAAGATATTTGCAAACGACATATCAGATAAAGGACTAGTGTCCAAAATCTATAAAGAACTTAGCAAACTCAACACCCAAAGAACAAATAATCCAATCAAGAAATGGGCAGAGGACATGAACAGACATTTCTGCAAAGAAGACATCCCAGATGGCCATCAGACACATGAAAAAGTGCTCCATATCACTCGGCATCAGGGAAATACAAATCAAAACAAAAATGAGATATCACCTCACACCAGTCAGAATGGCTAAAATCAACAAGTCAGGAAATGACAGATGCTGGCGAGGATGCGGAGAAAGGGGACCCCTCCTACACTGTTGGTGGGAATGCAAACTGGTGCAACCACTCTGGAAAACAGCCTGGAGGTTCCTCAAAATGTTGAAAATAGAACTGCCCCTCTGATAAACTTTTAATGAGAATATATTTATATAATATTTAATAGTGAAAAACAATGCCAATTTTTAGAAAATTGAGAAAGCTTGAGAATGTTGTTTACTGGTACATAAGTAGAAATGGTTTACACTATTTTGTTTGGTAGAAGCAATTGATGTTTAATAAAATATAGTAATATATTTATTTCAGTATTAAAGTCGTATTTTTATCATTTTTGGTAACACTATACAATACTTTACCATAGTTTGGTAACACTAACATGCCTTTAAAACATATAATTAGATTAAATTATACATTGTTTCTTACTAGCTCCTCTAGCCACCTTTTTGCCCTATATAGAACAAAGATCTGAATATCTCAATGTGTTTTGCAAAGTAATATGAGATGAGTTAATTTTTAGCAAAAATATTATGGGACTAAATATGCCTAAGTAAATATGACTTGATTACCAAAATTACCATATAATAAAAGGCTTGGTAATTACAGTTTTCTCATAAAATATGTCAAGTAACTTTTTAAAAATCCATTCCTTAAATGTATTTATGGAAGTATTCATTTATAACCTTTCCAGTACAAGAATTTTCTAGTTAAAAAAACAAAAACAAAAACAAAAAACAAAACAGCTCTTTTAAATTTTGAAGTTGGGAAGACTGATACATATTGAAAACATGGAAGACTTGAGAAAAGGCTATCAGACCAATCAAGTGAAATGGCTCAAATATAGAAATATCTTTTATCAGTACATTACAAAATAGCGGTTGTTGAGTTTTTCTTTTTTTGTTTTTGTTTTTGTTTTTGGAGAGTTTTAAGGGCTACACTCAATAAATCTGATGATATTTTAGGGACATGAAAATTAGAGTAATAAGCCTGTGTTCACGACAATCATTTTATTCCAGAACTGATCTTTCAAAAGCATACTTTAATAAACATATAACTTGTATATGATGTTATATATTTTTAAAATGTTAATAAGCTTAGATCTGTTAAGAAGGGTGTTAAAAACAATTACATTTCTGTGCTGACAAATACACTTAAGATACACTGCGAAGTACAATAAAAGAATACTAAGAGTCAGAAACCATACCTTCTGCACATTTTCACCAAATTATTAGTGACTTGACCTTGAATAAGTCAACTATAAAACGGGTTAATATTAAAACTGAATATGATGATAATTAAGTTGGTTCTTAAACTGCACCATTAATAAATATTAAATGCTTAACATTTAATATTAAATGCTATTAATTGTGAAGGATGTCTTCTAATTATTTGTGCACAAAATATTTCTATGAAACAAGTCAGAATTTGTGACCAAACGCTATCGGATGTATTTTAAACTGGTTTAAGTCTATCCAACAATTACAAACATCACTTATTGTCAGCTGATTAAATTCAATCTGTACATATAAATTTAACTTTGTACATGTATGATAGAGAGGCATTCACAATTTGGTATTGATTTTGTAAACTGAGGCCAATTCTTTCATTAAGTTTCCATTTTCAGTTGCAGTATCCTGGACTTTTGGAATTTTAAAATAGTAATGACTAGGGGCACCTGCCTGGCTTGGTCAGGAGAGCATCTGACTCTTAATGTCAGGGTGGAGAGTTCAAGCCCCATGTTGGATGTAGAGATGATTTAAATAAATAAAACAAAAAAAAAATTTTAAATCAGAATGATTCAACTTAGAATCTCTGAAGTCCACCTTATGAAACTCAGCCTTCAGTGATCCACATGGACATAGGAATCTTATAGAATCTTGTCATTAAAATTGTGCTCATTTCTTAATTTCAAGTCTCACTATCAAATATGTTTTAAACTTCAGAAGTTTATATACATCTCTCTCTACTAAAGAGGCATTTCTTTTTTTCCCCCCTTCTGTTCTAATGTCTATGTGTGTGTGCGTACAACTGCATATAAAATGTATTTGTACGTGTGTGTATCTCTTTTTCTAATGTGTGTGTGTGTGTGTGTGTGTGTGTATTTCCCCAAGGGAAGTTTAATCTGCCTAGTTTGAATCTGACTTATCCCAAAAGTCAGGAGGCAGGGCAGATAGTTTTGGAGCGGTAATAGAACCATAGGCCTGGATGGGAAGAGAGAACTTTCAGGAAAAAAATAACTAAATAAAACGGTGCTATTTCAAATGATGCCTGAACAGGCCAAATGGCAGAAGACAAATGCCACATATATGTTTGGAAAGCAGGGCACGAGTTGGTAATAGGCAGTCAATCTAGAGAGAAAGCAGAGGTCAAATCACGGGAGCCCACATGATGAGGCCGCCGGATCTTCCAGAACTCAGTACCAGAATCATGTAACTTGCTTATGGATTTTGCCCATTGAGAGACATGGATAGAGTTTAAGGAGAGGAAATAAGCCTTGTTTCTGTCTTGGGAAATTGCATGTGTGACGTGCTTTTTATAGACAGTGGGATAGATTAAAAAAATAAAAGATTTAAGGAACAAGATGACAAAAGAAACCGTAATTATAACAATTTACTCTGCACACAGGATAATAACTGTATTGTTTGAAGAATGATATATATTAAAATTAAATCAATGTGAAACTATTTAACATGTCATAGAAATATTTATAATGACCAATCTCTTATTATTTTGAAATTATTTGCAGGACTATTTTAGAGACTTACATTTTATGAAACGATTTCAGCACAAACTACAATTATTTAATTCTAGCTTTAAAAACTAATTTTATTATGCAGGAATAACAATAGTAGGCTTGTAAATGAAGAAAGCATTTAAGTGATGCTGTGGAAGGAAAACAGTATCCTACGTTCATCAAGTGTTTTGACAAATTCAAGATATATAAAAGTGTGAATATTGACCTTCGATTATGGTGACTGTAGTTTTATTACTCAACCTTAAATGTTGATTTAAGAAATTTAATTTGATGAATGTTTATGAAACAGAGATAGTTGTTTTCCCTACAAATACTGATCTCTTAGAAAAAAATGGCTGGAAAAAGTTCTTGGGTTTTCCAGCTTTAAGCAAATCTCTTTGGATGGTTTTGTGTTTGTGCACACATGTAGGATATTTGAATTAATTTATTCAACATTCAACACTAATATTTACTTTCAATAATTTTTAATCATTTTAAACGTTCTAAAAATCTGACAAATGTATTCACAACTTTGAGCTGACCAAAATATATATGTCCGTGTGTTACTCAAAAACATATTCATTTCCTATATAAGTGTTGCTCTATTCTATAAGACAGAATTTATAGATTATAGGGAAACAGCAATGATCAAAACAAAGAAATGTTGCTTTTACTTTTTCATGCAATGATTTCATTCCATTTTATCCCTTGTCTTAGCCTATCAATTATACTTCTTTTTCATTTCTTTTAGTGATTGCCATTCAGTTCCCAATAGATATTTTTAACTAATCTAAGCCCTCTCCAAATAACACTATGTGCTTCATGTGTAGTACAGTACTTACAGCGGAATGCACCAATTCCTCTTTCCTATTCCTTGTGCATTGCTGTCATTCTTTTCATTTATCCATGGGATTTAATCAGCCAATATATTATAACTTTTATTTAAAGCAAAAGTGATCTTTTAGCTCACTTAAAAATAAGAAAAATAAAAGATTTTATTTCACCTTCACATTCCTTTTCTTATGCTCTACATTTCTTTATATAGACCTGAATTTATCATCTACATCATTTTCCTTCTCCTAAAGGTGTTTGCTTCTTGTTGTTTTATTTTGATTTTTAACATATCTTGTAGGGCAGGTCTGCTTTATAAGCAATAAATTATGTTTCTTTAGAAACTTATCATTTTGCCTTTTGAAGACTAATTTTTCAGCATGTTAAGATGTCCTCCCCACCAGCACTTTAAATACTTCACTCCACTATCTTGTGTGGATTTATGATGAGAAGTATCATTAATTTTGAGAAGTTTTTGGCCATTACTACTTCAACATCTCTTCTAATTTCTTCTGTTCTGTTCTCTCTTCCCCTTCTGGGACACCAATTACATGTAAAAGGTTTTTGAAATTGACCTGTAATTCTTAGAGAGTTTAAGTTTCTACGTGAAATTTCTTCAAGTCTCTGCTTGAGTCACATTTACCCGGATCCCATTGGTCAAAGCAAGGTTCATGGCTGAGTCCACAGTGCAGTGGTGGGCAGGATGACTTTCCCGTGGAGGAAGGGCACACAGCAATAGTGTACTGGAAAGAAAGTGAATTCAGGAATGGGTTAGGAAATGAAGCCATGATTGTAATCTATCACATAATCCATTCTATTCTTGATAGCACTCACTTTAGAGTCTACTGATTGTTCATGTTTTTAGGACTCATTACTTTTTAGGTGTACTGTCATTAATGAAATCATGGACCAGTCTCACACTGTCCTGTGTTCTGCCTATATGTCTCTCTTGCTTTGCACTGTCATTTTTTGTTTTTATTTTTTCATTTTTAAAAAAGATTTTATTTATTTGAGAGAGAGAGGGAGAGTGTACATGAGCGGGGTAGGGGTTGGTGGGGGAAGGAGCAGAAGGAGAAGGAGAAGCAGACTCCCCACTGAACAGGGAGCCAGATGCAGGCCTAGATCCCAGGACTCTGAAATCATGACCTGAGTCTAAGGCAGATGCTTAACCAATGGAGACACACAAGCACCCCTGCACTATCATTTTTTAGATTCAACCCAAGAGTAGTCTTTAAAAGTATGAATGCAGCTTTATTTTCTTTTCATTCTTGTTGGATAATATAGCTTTGTGTATGATTTTGCTTTGTAAATATATTTTTCCTTTGAATTCACAGTGATTTGCTATAATTGTTCAATTTCCAAGTTCCTGATGAAAAGTCTAATGCTATTATTCTTTATCTTGTGTAGATGAATTGGTTGTTTGTCTTGAAGTCCTTAGACCATTTTGAACACTTGGAATTTTCAAATACCAAAAGGCACTAAATTCAGATTTCCTTTTTCTTATCTTGTCTTTTGAAAAGCTGGTTATTCATTTAACACTTACATTGATATTTATGATATTTTTCTTTTTCAGAAACAATAGCATTATGTTGAAATTCTTCCTCTTTATCCATGTGCACCCATTTAATTTTTTCTTCTATATTCATTTTTCTCAATATTTTAATATATTTTTCATTTTAGCCTATGCCCAGAGCAATATTCTTGATATTTTTCTAACAACTGCTGTATTACCGTATTTTTCCTAATTTTTAAAAATTTTTCTATTGTTCAATTTTTCCAAATGTTTATTTTTCCTAGGATCTTGTTTTGTTTTATAGATAAAATAGTATTGAATTTAAGGACACTGTATTTTAAGGACATTATTATGTTTTACTCTGAATTATCCCATTAAATATTTTGTTAAACACTTCTTGGTATTTTACGCTAAGGTATTTCTTTTCTTTCCTGAAGGTATTGTGATCCTTGAATGTTCATGCATCTTTAAAATGAAGGACTTGGGGCACCTGGGTGGCTCAGTGGATTGAAGCCTCTGCCTTCGGCTCAGGTCATGATCCCAGGGTCCTGGGACCCAACTCCACATCAGGCTCTCCACTCAGTAGGGAGCCTGCTTCCTCCTCTCTCTCTCTGCCTGCCTCTCTGCCTACTTGTGATCTCTCTGTCAAATAAATAAATCTTTAAAAATAATAATAATAAAATGAAGGACTTGCTAACTTTTTCCTGAGTAGATTGGGTTTCCTCTGTGTGTGTGTGTGTGTGTGTGTGTGTGTGTGTGTACACACATTATTTAAGGGTAGCTAATTTCTTCCCTCAAGCCTGGGTTTTCTTTGCATATGTATGTGAGTTGTTACCCTAAAGTAGGAAACTAAAATATTTGGAAAATGTTGTATGTTGATAATGCCAATTAGCATATTGCACTATCGGGTTGGTAAATGGAAGAGAAAATTATGTGTGAAGTTTACCTATGGCTACTGTGTCCATGTCTCAATCTTACAAGAATAGTGCCCAAATATCTCTTCCATTTATAAAATTAAGCAGTAGATAGGTGTTTAAGGGTAGCGTTGGCACAGTTGTTGCACAGCTAGGCATTTAGCAAACCTCCTTCGAGCCTTCTTTTTACTTCCTGCCCTCACTACTTATTCACTTCATACTCAAAGTTTCCCTGGGGTTATACATAGCCAGTTAGTTTTCTTCTCTCAGTTTCATTGATTCTGGAGTCTGCATTCATTCATTCTACCTCAGTGATTATCATCATCCCCCTCAAGTTTATTTTCTAATAAATTTGATGTTATCTTTTGTCTAATCTCATACTCTTTCATTTTTGTGATACTAATCCTATGTGTTATTTTTCTTTCATTTAAATGAGATCTCAGAAGGAAGACAAAATAAAAGCCTTGTGGATATTGGCTGTACAGAACTGGAAGTCAATGCAATCCCTTAGTTTTCAATGACTTACAGAACCTGTTACAGCTTAAGGATTTAATTGTTTAGTACAACTGCCATATTGGCATTCCCATCAATTTAACATGGCATTACAGTTCTATACTTCACTCATCAGTGATTTTGAGACACTGCCTAATTAGAAATAAAGAATGTAACAGTAGGGTGTTGTTTCTTTTCCTATTCAATAGATATTTATGAAGTGATTAGTCTGTTTATAGAATAGTGTTGTATCTGATGACATAGCAAAAGTAATAGGTAATATTTATTTGTCAAAGACACCTAGTGTCAAAGACACTAGGTAAAGCACTTTACTAAGATATTGGATATATAAAAATGGAATAAGCTGTTATAAAAAGGAGAAATGAGGGAATGTGAATGAGTTCTTATATATTGAAAATGTGATTGCTTAAATAAAATATTTAATAGTAAGGCCAGAAGAAAAAAACTGAGGAAATCTCCCAAATGTAGCTCTTTATTTCATCAAAGGAGTTTCCATTCTTTTGTCTTCCTTAATTTCTGTCCCTTTACTGATGCTCTTTTATTTCTGAGAGAAATAGGGAAAGGTATTTGGGTTCCCAGAGGCAAAGACCATCTATATTTCTGATTTTAGTGAAGTTGCTTAAAAACAGGCAGAGTCAGAGAGAAAGTCATCATGCATCATTTTTTGGAAAACATATCTGTACATGAATTTTACCTCAGAAATTATTTTTTTTAAAAAAAGGAATACAGTTGGTCATGTTATGATCCAAATAAACAGTCTTTTATGAAGACAAGTTTAATATTAAAAATGGGATTTAATTAGGCAGATTGAGGTTAACCCCCCCACCCTAATTTCATTAAATGTGTCTACAGTTAATCAGTTTATTACATGATTGTGGGATGGAAGTATGTTATCAGACCAGATATTTTGATGTTCTTTGGGAAGATGAGGAGTTGAAGTGATTGGCGTTCAAAGGAGAGGCAGTCAAAGAAGCCTCAGCCCAGAACATTCATAGGAGATGTTTGTGTAAAATATACAGGAATTTCTTTCCCAGGAATAGGGAAAGAAAATATTTGAGCTGAAGTGGCCAGCCTTTTTGCTTTGTCCCTCTATCATACATAAAACCTGCCAATCTCCACACATGGTAGCAAACATAGAAAACTTTGTCAAACTTCCTGGCTGTGTAAATGTATCAACACAACTGCTGAAGAAAGCTACATGGTTCTTAATGTTAAACACTTTAAATTTTAATTCATAAATATGAATGGACAAGCAAGAGTTACAAGACATTTAAGGGAAATCAAAGCACAAATTCAGAAACGAAACAACTCAAATGAAACATACAAAATAACTTCCACGATGCAGACAGAGCCAAATCAGGAAATAGAAAAGAATTCAAGGAATTCTAATTAGTAGCTTCACAGAGATTCAGGAAGATATTGGATATATAAAAATGGAGTAAGCTGTTATAAAAAGGAGAAATGAGGGAATGCGAATGAGTTCTTATATATTGAAAATGTGATTGCTTAAATAAAATATTTAATAGTAAGGCCAGAAGAAAAAAACTGAGGAAATCTCCCAAATGTAGAACAAATAAAAGAAACAGATATAAGTAATACAGAGGAAAGACTGAGAGACATGAATCATTAATTTAGGAGTTTTAATATTCATCTGAAAGGAATTGCAGAACGGGTGAAGGGAGAAAATGCAAAGGAGAAATTTATCAACAAAATGATAAAAGCAAATTTCCCAGAGGTGAGACACAGGATGTGAAATTGCAAGAGCTCACCTTCTGCCTAGCAGGAGAGATCAGAAAAAGATATAGAAAAAAAAAATACTGTATCTTGAGAAAACCTGTCAAATTTCGGAATTACAAAAGTATCCTAAACTTTTCTTTATTCCATTCACTTATTCACTCATTTGTTAATCTGTCATTACTGAATGCCATACATTGGCTGTAAAATGGTGAGCAAAAGAAGAAAAGTAACTGCATATTAAAGATTAAATTCTATATCGATAAGAAAGTGCCTGTAAACAAAAGTGTAATTATATTAGTCTGCTAAAGCTGCGATCACAGAATACAGTAAACTTTAAACAATGGAAATTTATGATCTCAGAGTTTTGAAGGCTGGAATACCAAGATCAAGGTGCTGGCAGGGTTGGTTTTTGGTAAGGGCTCACTTCCTGGCTTGCAGATGACCGACTTCTCATTGTATCCTCAGATGGCCTTTCCTTTGTGCGCACACTCCTAGTGTCTCTCTTTCTTCTTGTCAGGATACCAGTTCTATTGGACTGGAGCTGCACCCTTACATCCCCATTTAACCTCTGTTACCTCCTTAAAGACTCTATTACCAAACATAGTCACATTGGGGATTATGACTTCAACATAAAAATTTTGAGGAACACAGGTTGTCTGTAACAATAATATTAGGTTTGATGAAGTAAAATAAAGCATGGAATTGGGATGAGGGAAATATGATGGCAAACATTTTATGAATGGTCATAATTAAAACCCTCTACGATGGGATATTTGAATGGAAGTTTGAAAAAAGTTAGAGAGATGAAGATACAAGGGAAAGAATATCCCACAGGAAGAAGCTGTAAGCATGAAGGCAGGGGAAGAATGACCCTGGTATTTGGAGAAGGAGGGATGGAGATATAGGGTTTGAAATATTGCCTGGAAGTAGTAATGCTATTGGTGCTATAGCCAAGAGTAACATCAAGAAGGAAATTTTTTGTTTTAATTTTAATTCCAGTTAATCAACATGTAGTGTTATATGAGCTTCAGGTATATTATATAGTAATTCAACAATTCCATACATCTCCCTGTGCTCATCAGGACAAGTGCACTCCTTAATCCCCATTACCTATTTCACCCATTCCCCCCCACCCTCCCTTCTGGTAACCCTGTTTGTTCTCTATAGTCAAGAGTCTGTTTCTTGTTTTCTTTCACTCTTTTTCTTATTTTTTTTTTGCCTTTGCTTATTTGTTTTGTTTCTTAAATTCTAAACATGAGTGAAATCATTTGTCTGTCTCTGACTGACCTATTTCCTTTAGCATTATATTCTCTAGCTCCATCCATGTTGTTGGAAATGCCAAGATTTCGTTATTTTTTATGGCCAAATAATATTCCATTAAATGTATATACATAAATACATATACTTATTTATATATTTATAATATTTATATATGTGTATATAATTATGTATTTATATGTGTGTATGTGTGTATATATACACACACAAACATCTTTTTTATCTATTCATAAATTGATGGACACTTGGGTTGCTTCCATATCTTGACTATTGTAAATAATGCTGTTATAATCATAAAGTGCATATGTCCCTTTGAATTAAAAAAAGAAGAAGAAGAAGCTATTTACAGGCTAAGCCCAAAAATTTGCATTTTATTTGATGTATTATAGAGGAGTCACTACAGAACTTGAACTAAAAAGCAACATCACCTATGCTGTATTCTTTCATAGTTCACTTAGTTGCTTTATAAACAATAAACCATAGGGATGGAAGTGAAATTAGAGAAACTTGTTAGAAAATCATTGTAATAATTCCTAAGACTTCATGTGCATCATGCAAAGATAATTCAAGAAATAGAAGATAAATTTTAAAAAAAAGAAAAATCTTAGCTACTGCAGAGAGAGTCAAGACAATATTGTATCCACCAGAAAATGAAAAGCCCTCTATTAAAAAATAGCAGTAAAAGCCTGAAAGAGAATTTTTGGAAGTTGAAAAAGATTGACTAAATAAATCCCCCATTGTTGCTACAGAAGGAAAAGCGGTATTAGGGAAACCATGCTGATAGTACTGCACTGCAGGAATGATCACATTTCTCATTTGGAAAAGAAGAGGAGGGAATCATTGCACATTAGTCGTTGTTCCAGAATGTATGCCATGGCCTGCTGGTAAGAGATAGAAGGATATGTTACGAGACCAAAGAATTTTATCTACCTTTATTTATTCCCTTAGTCTAATTGTAGATCAGTTCTTCTGTTCTTACATTGTTTGGTTTGGTTTGATCTGGTGAAACTGACTGCAAATATAGATTCCCATTTGCCTTGATTCATTTTGATAAGGTCTGTGGGTTGTTTTGTTTTGTTTTGTTGTTGTGACTAAATGGTGATTCATGTTCTTGAAAATCTTAGCTCATTGCCTGCTGATTTCACTTTTGAAAATTCCAATTGTTAAAAGCCAAATGGAGAAGCACTGGTAGGTCATTCTAGTCAAAAACCCAGGTCTGTTTAAGAGAAGTATAAAAAGAGCTACTCTTTAATGGCATCTATTTCTTAACAATTCTTGGGCATTTTGCCGTCTTGTTTTACGATCACTCAGTTTATTCTTAAAGTAGTAAGCAGCATTTTGGAAAAGAAACTTCATTTTACAAAGGGATCTACTAGACCCAGTGAAGTGTGTTACAATTATGCATAGATAATCAAAGCTATATATGGCTCTAATACTACATCAAAAATTATTTCACAACATTGGATTTTTCCCAAGCTTTTTAAAATTTTAAGATGAAGCTTCTAAATTATTTTCAAGATTAAGGACTAGCATACTGAGATTAGAAAAATGTGGAAGGGAAGAATCAAACCATCTTTAGAGTTTGAGATTTATTTAGAACTTCACCAAACCTAAGCAATGTTAATCCTACTATTTCCCATTCTTTATGACAAAGACCCTTCATTTTCTCACTTTCTACCATGCCAGCCCTGTTTTCCAATAGAAAAACTTTCTTGGTAATAATGCGACTGAAATAGAGTATGCTTTCTATGAATGTGCTCAAGGCGAAAAAAAAAAAAAAAAAAGCAAGTTATCTTTCCATTTGTATGAAGAAGAGGTTAAGCTGGTTGTCTTGAAGCTTAAGTGTTAACACACCTTCTCATGTCCCAGGAATCTTTGGATCAACATACTTCACAATTTGTTCATTGACACGAGATATTTTTGCCTGACCATCTTGATTAGACTAGTAACATTTGACTTTGGGACTGTATCCTATTATTAGTATGAGAGGAACTTCATACCACTATATGCTGGTCTATTCATATTTCATGTTATCACTTTGGTGAAGTTTAAATGGGAAGATGTCAGAGTCCCTTCACCACGACAAATAGAGAAGATTGTTTTTGACTGGCCATGCAGTTTGAATGTAGACAATGTGGAAAAGTCCAGATCATCGTAGACTTGATGCAATAAAGTAATAAGATGGAATTCAAAGATTAAGAAGGTCCAGTCACAGGGGTACACTTACTAGGTATCTGTGATAAGATCAGAAATAAAAGATTTCAGAAAAGTCAAGCAGAATTGGGGGAACAATATCACACAGTTAATTTCAATGTGAAAATCTGGGGACAAATCTCATTAGAAGGAAAATGAAAATCTTCAGTGGTTTATGAAGTGGTTAGTTGTGGCAAGATTGCTTTAAAAGTTAAGAAATGTTTCTTCTTTTCTTTTCTCAAAGTATTGTTTATCATCAAAACATGAAATTTATATTAAGAAGTGCACAAAATACTGCTAACATGTTATAAAATTGTTGTACCAATATTTACTAGCCCCAGTGGTGTGTGGGAGATCAGATTTCTCTCTGTATTTCTAATGTATTTCTCTTACTTGCTAATATTTTTCTTCCAATTTTTATCATTCCAGTGGTTGTGCAGTCATATATCATGTGAGTTTGAATTTGTATTCCCTTGACATCTAATGATTTTGAATAATTCACATTGACTATTTGAATCTCTTATTTGATGAAGGGTCTGTTCAATTCTCCAGCTTATTTCTAATGGTATCATCTATTTTTTTCTTATGCATTTGTAGGAGATCTATATATATTTGGATATAATGAGTCTAATTTATTAGTCCTTTCTTTTATCCTCTATGTATATTTTGTGCCCTTTTAAAATAAGTATCTGTCTATCCTCCCCACTGCAAGTTCATAAAGACAGTCTATGTTTTTGGATACTAGCCTTTTATCTGATATGTCATTTGAGAGTGTCTTCTCCCATTCTGTCAGCGGTCTTCTGGTTTTGTTGACTGTTTCCTTTGCTGTGAAAAATCTATAAAGAACTTATCAAACTCAACACCCAAAGAACAAATAATCCAATCAAGAAATGGGCAGAAGACATGAACAGGCATTCCTGCAAAGAAGACATCCA
This sequence comes from Mustela nigripes, assembly GCF_022355385.1. Classification (NCBI taxonomy): domain Eukaryota; kingdom Metazoa; phylum Chordata; class Mammalia; order Carnivora; family Mustelidae; genus Mustela; species Mustela nigripes. The sequence goes on from NC_081568.1 coordinate 18,117,192, forward strand.
GATGGCCAACAAACACATGATAAAATGCTCTGCATCACTTGGCATCGGGGAAATACAAATCAAACCCACAATGAGATACCACCTGACACCCGTCAGAATGGCTAAAATTAACAAGTCAGGAAATGACAGATATTGGCAAAGATGCAGAGAAAGGGGAACCTTTCTACACTGCTGGTGGGAATGCAAGCTGGTGCAGCCACTCTGGAAAATGGTATGGAGGTTCCTCAAAAATTTGAAAATAGAGCTACCCTATTACCCAGCAATCATACTACTGGGTATTTACTCTGATGATACATATGTAGTGATCTGAAGAGGCATGTGCACCCAAATGTTTATAGCAGCAATGTCCACAATAACCAAACTATGGAAAGAGCCTAGTTGTCCATCAACAGATGAATGGATAAAGAAGATGGGATATATATCCCAGTGTGCCATACACACACACACACACACACACACACACACACACACACAGGAGTACTATGCAGCCATCAAAAGAAATGGAACTTTGTCATTTGCAACAATGTGTATAGAACTAGAAGGTATTATGCTAAGGGAAAATAAGTCAATCAGAGAAAGATAATTATCATATGATCTCTCTGATATGAGGAATTTGAGAAACAGGGCGGGGGGTTGTGAAGGGTAGGGAAGGAAAAAATTAAACAAGATGGATCTGGAGGGAGACAAACCATAAGAGATTCCTAATCTCATGAAACAAACTGAGGGTTGCTGGGGTGTTGGGGAGGTAGGGATAAGGCGGCTAATTTATGGACGTTGGGGAGGGTATGTACTCTGGTGAGTGCTGTGAAATGTGTAAGACTGATGATTCACAGACCTATATCCTTGGGACAAATAATACATTGTATATTAATTAAAACAAAGGTAGTCTCTGTTATATTATAGATGCTTTATTGCCATAGCTCTTGCATTAAGGTCTAAAATCTTCCTGGTCTTCTCCCCCCCTTGGCTTCAAATATAGATCAATATTTAGTTATTAATTATTTATTTGTTTTCCCATTAGGATATATAATCAAACTTGAATCATTTATTTCAAAGTTTATTTAGTTTGTTTACCAGAGCCCTTTCTCTGATGGAATTGGAACCTATGTTTGGTTCTCCGGCAACACAGAGCTGTGAAAAATACTGCTTAAGGTTCTGAGTTGTGCTTGGCTTCTGTGCTTCCTGCTCTTGACCTTAACTCTCATGATACTCTTTAGCTTAAAATATTAAGTCTTCTTTGGGTAAGGCAGCACGATCTTAGCAATATACATTTCCTAAGCACAATTGGGCCTTAATTAAAAGTGTTGGTGTACTTGGTGCCCAGTGAAACCTGGTGGAAATGTCAATCAGGTATTGACATATGAATATTATATAAAAAGTACAATTAAGTTTATTCTCAATTTAATGTTTTTACTAATTGAACTTACTGAATTTGAAGTCTCCTAAATTAAAAAAAAAAAAAAAGTCTAACAATGTGTCATTTATTGCAACCTTAATGCCAGTGATTATACAGTTTTTAAGTTTTCTAGGGAAGTAGGACAAATGTTATGGGTTCAATACTACATTTAAAAAGTTTAATTTTACTATGGACTGAATGGTTTTGTCCTCCCAAAGTGTGTATGTTGAAATCCTAAACCCCAAAACTGATGGTCTGCTGAGGTTAAGCTTTTGGGAGGGACTAGGTCATGAACATAGATGGCTCCTGAATTAAATTAGTACCCTCAAAAAGAAGCTCCAGAGAGATCTCTTGCCCCTTTTACCATGTGAAGACACAGCAAGAATGTGCTGGCTCTGAAACAGGAAGAGGGTCCTCCACAGAATGCAGCCATGAGGACACATTGATCTTGAACTTCCAGCTACCAGCACTGAGGAATAGATTTCTGTTGTTACAGTGGCCTGAAGAGAGTAAGACACTTTAGTGCTATTGAGCAAATGGTTCCTGTATCTCCAAGCAAACCTCCACATAGGTATCTCAAATTTAATTGAACAAGGCTATGCTTATTTAATATGTGATAAATTGTACCATCTTTCAAAAAAAAAATGATTCAATATATCTGAGGAGGATAAGAGGTCAGAAATCAGATTTGTTTTAAGAAGTATATCCCTGGGAATTCTGATGTTTATTATAATTTGAATGGCCTAAGAAATTAAGGATAGTGGTTTGTTCCTAAGGAAAACCAGGTGAGAAAAATAGCCATGGGACAGTAAGTATCAAAGCCATTTGTCAAAGTTAAATCAGTGTGCTTTATATGCAAATCTCAAGGTTGTCAAGTGGCATATTCACTGTGCAAGAGAGCTCAAGACATGCATGAACGTTTTAAATGACAATAGTCTTAAAATCTTAAATATGCGGGCACCTGGGTGGCTCAGATGGTTAAGCATCTGCCTTTGGCTCAGGTCATATCCCAGGGTCATGGGATCGAGCCCCGCATCAGGCTCCCTATGCTTCTCCCTCTCCCTCTGCCTACCTCTCCCTCTGCTTGTGCTCTCTCTGTCAAATAAATAAATAAAATCTTTAAAAAAATGATTAAAAAAAAAACTTATGATGTATCTGAGACCATCTAGGGCCCTCACCCTGAAGTTGTCTCATTAACATAAATATGAAGACACTCATCACCTCTATCACTCAGGAAATCTCAAGGGTTTTAGAAATTCTGAGTCAGGAAATGATAAAAAATATATATATATATAATAATATATATAATATAATATATATACCATCCTTATCACAATGGTTTTAGGAGCTCTATGCCAGAAGCTGGGGATAATGATATATATATATATATATATATATATATATATATATATATATAATCTACATATATAGATATATATTAATATATGTATATTTAAATATATGCACATTTATTATAATCACAGTATCACAATTGCTATAACAAAATATCACAGATTGGATGGCTTAATCAACAAAAATTTATTTTCTTATATTTTGAAGACTAGAAATCCAAGATGATGATGTATTCAGAGTAGGTTTCCAATGAGACATCTCCTGAAAATGATCGATGCTTTCTCTCTGTTCTCATATGGCTTTTTCTTTTTGAGTGCAGTGAGTGAAAGATCCTAGTGTGTCTTTCTCTTCCTATAAGGACTCCAGTATTATGGATTAGGGCCCCAATCCTTATGACCTCACTTAACCTTGAAGGCCTTATCTCCCAATAGAGTCAGTCCCATTGGGCGTGAGGGCTTTAACCTATGAATTTGTGGAGGGACACAACTGAGTTCATAACAGATAAGATTTGAATCTAGACACTATGCATAGACAAACTGAACTACAAAAAGCCACAATATTCAACCCTGGTTATTGCTCTATGATTCTAGACAAATTCTATTCTTTCTCACTTTGCAGCTATTTTCTCCCATAGGATAAATAGTCTTTGAGTTATCCACTACTCCAAGAGATAATCTCTATATTAATATTAATATCTTCCTTCCATCCTCTCTTCCTTCCTTCCTTCTTTCCTTTCTTCCTTCCCCCCACCCCCAAAAGCAAAGAGTATTTATCAGGCCCCTTGTGATGGCCTTGGACTTCAGTTTTCCATCATCATCCTTATCAGGCAGAATCAATCATGGAAAAAGAAGCCCAAAGGAAGATTTATTTCCCTGAGGTTATGTCTTCTTTCTTTTAGCTCCATAATTCTTTGCTGCATTGTTAACATAACTTCAAATGGGTTGAAAAATACCTTGATTATGTTATCACTGTAACCTCATTGGAGGTTGGTTCTGAATTATTTAGCAGCCAATATGAAAAACAGAAATTCTATTGCTAGTTCACAAGCTCCTTGGGAGCTTCCTGGGCATAGTCTGAACTAATTCCTGGACATGGAAGGCAAGGAAAGATTGAGGAAAAAGTCTAGCCACTCCAGGTTAGTAGAGGGGAGATTTAATAAGCAAGAATACTTACATATGAGCTTGACTTTGGTGGCTACAAGATGTCGATGTTTGTACCCACCTGCCAGATCTTACAGTTTCATACAGAGACCTTAACTGGTGTGAGGCACATACCCTGTCCAGATGGTCTCAACACTACATCACAAAGCGATGTCCTTGGAGCAACCTCTGGGAGTGGGAAGGCAAGTAGAAACCACATCCTGAGGACAAGATTGGGGGATGAGGAGCATCTGATTGCTGAGGTCCAGCTTATGGATCATCAAGCAGTCACAGCCTCTCAATGACTTAATTCAGTACCTATTTGCCTTAATTCATAGAAAAAAAATTATTCTATTCTGCAACAATAGATCCTATAGCTCCTAAATTGCTGTCTTATTCATGATCAGCCATATTTTTAGCTACCTCATTTTGTCTTTAGTACTCCAATCCCCTAAGTAATTTCGACACAAATGAGAGTTGAACTTTGCTTGCTCAATCCTAAATACGTGTCTCTGGTCTTGTCCTTCTGATGTACATTACCCCAACTCCATTACTACTAATCTGCTTCCCTTGCATCATGTGGCCTTATCCTTTATTACCCTTGGTCCATGACTGGTTCAGTTATTACCAGACCATTGGTTTCCCAACAGACAGTACTACTTCATGAATTCATGTTCATCAGGAAGTCCTAGTTTTCTTTGCTTGGTTTTGGTATGTTTCTACACTGGTACTGGTGACTTGCATGGAAGAATTTTTCCCTGAGTGGTTTAGTTGAGAGTGAAATGCAATGTAATTTACTTATGTAATATTGCAAATCAATTTTTTTCATGGAAGAAGGAATGAATGATTTGTTTATAGCATTTCAAAGACTAAACTAGCCATGCTGGACTCTTTTTTGGGATATGCCCTTCCACAGAAAACAGGTTTTTGGACCTAATTCCTAGAGAGTAGTAAAATGGACCTGAATCTTCATGCATGGCCTGTGGTTTTCTAGCCATTCCTGGGACTGATTGGAAAGCTCTGCTGATATTCACAAAGAATGATTAAATCCTCCAGATAGAAAATATGTTCACCAATGAATTTTTGTCATAATAAAAGCTGATAATTTGGTATTGAGTTTTTCAAACTTAAATATTTGTAAAGTTGTGTGAGGAAGAGTAGACTGTTTCGTGGTTCTCTTAAAATGTCAGCACTTGGGATATGACCTAGGAAGCTCGAAATAGAGAAAATGAATCAAATGAATCAAATGTGTGACCAAATAGTGTTTAAAAGACCTGAAGCTTGAGGGAAACAGGGCATGTCATGATTTGATGATGCTTTGGAGATGGTGCAGCTTCATACCCTGGGAGCCTATTGACAATTTGCAATTCTACTCTTTGGTTCTTCTGCAAACCTTATCTCTGCATTGCTTATGAAAGCACTAGGTTTGAGTAATATTCCCATCTGCTTCATCTTTGTTTTGTCATTTCTTTTCCTGTACTCCTGCTATTTTCAGAGAGGGTCAGTCTATTTTCTACAATTTTAGCTTAAAATTAATCACTCTTTTTCTTTTCTTTTTTTTTTTTTTATAACACTTATAAGATGAGAACTCATAGCTGAACGTTTCTTTTACTGTTTCTTTGCTGTGTGATGCAGGCCTTTACATTTTTAACAAAATGTTAAAGGAACTTGTAAGTTCCTTAAAAAGAACTAGTAAGTTCCTCTAGGGAGAAAGGGCATTGGTAAGTCATGGTTTTTTCTTCATCACATTAATGCTTCAACAAATCCTGTAATAACATGCAAAGTACATACAACCCAAAACTCATACTCACCTGATTTTATTCATTTAAAATACATAAATCAGGGGTGCCTCAGTAGCTCAGTGGATTAAGTGTGGGACTCTTGATTTTAGTTTAGGTCATGATCCCAGGATCGTGAGAGCATGCCCCACATCGAGCCCCATGCTTAGTGTGGAGTTTCCTTGAGATTCTCTATCTCCCTCTCTTTCTCCCTCTGCCATTTCCCCCAGTAACACTCTCTCTCTCTTTCAAATAAATAAATCAATCTTTAAAAAAACAAAATAGTTAAATCAAACATTGAGAGAACTTCAAGATTAGAGTTGTATAAATTCCATGTGTCAGAACCTTTAAAATCTTTTGTTGCATATTTTGTTCTTCAACAAATTTGCTTTTGTCAGGATCTAGAGAAAATTACATCTGTCATTCACATTAAATAATTTCTCTTAGGAGTTTTGTTTGTAGTTATTCTTCCTGTTTTCTCATCTTCTCTCTTTAACTCTCTCTCTGTATGTCTCTGTCTCTTTCAAAGGTATCACAGATTTGGGATAAATTCAGCTCTTAATTAAATCTACATGGTACCCAAACTTGCAATATAAGTATTTAAAGACCATTTTCCCTTCCATCCTGACTGGGGTTGAAATAAATTTCCTTCTCTGTTTCCTGAGGGTTATTTCCATCTCTTTCTAGTTTACACTTTTATAGTCCTGTGGTGACAGAGAATAGTGTGGGACTTCCGGTCAGCTTCTTCTCTGGTGCAGAAACCAGATTGCTTGTTGCCCCCACAGAACATTCTTTCACATTTTCAAAAAAATAAAGTTTTCTAAGATATGTGCATTGCTTTGTTGTCAGAACCAGATGTCTTGAGTCAATATTGACATAAATTTATAGAAGTGGATAAGCATGGTGCTTCACGCTGAGAGAGAAATCATTCTAGAATATCTGCAGATCTATGTTTTCATTTCAGTAAAAATTATTAGACATCTGGGAAGTTTATCTCAAATTCCTAATAAAACCAAACTTAACCATCTTGCAAAAATAACTGAAATGCTTAGAACAATATTTTTTCCTTAAGTATCTTTAACACCTACCATGTTACTATGTATAAATGTATAAATGATGAGGTTCATTAAATACACATTGTCATTATTTTTGTATTAAGTCAAATGCAATTTACATATATAATTAATATTTGCAATTTTTAGGGCAATTTGAAAAATCAGTAAAAATCTTATCATTTAGTCTTATATTTCCAATTTAGAGGATTTGGACTTAACAGTTTTAATTTGTAGAAGTTTTTCCTAATATGGGGATGGTGTTTGATTATTTCATTAAACTTAATATTCATAATATATAGAATAGCTTATTAGATCAATATAATTATTTTAAAATAAGATTTTTAAGATGAAATTGGTAAGATTTTTCTGCTTTTTAGAAAACTAAAGCATACAGTTATTACTAAACATATTACAGAAGTTTAATTAATTTCTCACAAAGGCAAGGCCATAGAAATGGGGGAAAACAGAAGAAAAGACAATAAAAATTATAAAAGTGCCAGTTGACATCCGATGCGGACAATAATATTTTTTTTTCTCTCCAGATCTGTAGCTAGTGTCCATATTTTTTGCAATCGCAGACAACATATTATGAGTAGAATCTCTATGACGGTTTTCAAGAAACAGAAATGGGGAAACAGTAATATTAGATTCCTCTTTCATGTATGCATTAAAGATTTAAGATAAGAAGCAGATTTGGTGCAGTTTCTAGCATTACTGGCTTACCTACTCTTGAACTATCTTATTTTAAGTGACTGTCTTAAACTCTGATATCCATTATTCCAAAGTCTTCACTCAAACTAAAGCCATATATATGTAGTGGCATGTATTTGAATGGTTATTTTTATTTTTAAAATGTATTTTTTGAAATATTTTAAATAACACTTTAAGTAAGTAATAACACTTTAAGTAAGGATATATAAATCACAGTGTATATCTATATTTTATTGACATTAAGCCTTAACTGGGATTCAGCCATAAAAATAAAAGATGTTTCATCTTCCATTTCAAGCTAGGCTGCAACACTGAATTGTGTTAAATGATGTGCTGCACTTTCTCAGATGTTCATTATTGCCCTATGTGAATTTTGCTGAGATGAATAAACTTGCTTGCAGAAAATCTTTATGTTAGATTCATGTATTGAGCCAAAACTTGAAGTTATCTCTTTGAAGTATGGGAGACAACTTCTTAAAAAAGAAAAATAGCGTTTTCTTCAAAATATTTGATGTATTAAGGTCTAAGTGCTTCAGAACACAGCTATTAGTTACTTTCTGAAGGCATGGATCGAAGCAATTTGTGTGTTAAAATACCTTAATGGGCACCAGAGAACATAATGTTAGTTTCTGCTATAAACCTGGGTTCAACATGCATTAGACTTGTAAAAGTTCTGCAGTTTCATTTCCTCTCTATGCTGTAGTGTGTATACTATCCTGATACTGGAAATCTGCACAGACATAAATTAATAGAACACACACACATGCAAATACACACACATGCATGTATGCATGACAGCATGTCTAGAATTATATTCTTTCTTTACCACTGAAAACTGCCATCAGTTTTGGCAAGAATAACTGTAATATTAGCAACCCCATATTTCAATATAGCTTACCTAGATGACTGAAAACCATATAGATTCTTTTCTCAGAATACAAAAGTATGTCTATATTAATTAAAAAGGTCAATAAAATGAGCTGGAAACTTTGTCAGAGCGTGTGTTTTATGTAAGAGGTGGTACAGAGAAGCATTTGTTAAATACCAAACATAATTGCACAATATGTGGTCCAAGAAGGAGCACCTGACACATAAATTTTTCTTCTGAAATAGAAGCAGGAAAAATTAAATCTCTCAATATTGCCCAATGTTGAAAAGCCTGCCTTAAATGCCCTTTAATTCTTTTTCCTAGATGAAGAAAGTTTTAAAAATTTTTAAAAAGACTTAATTTTGGTTGTTTAAATCCTGCAAGCAACCCCAGAGAATAATAGACTTCATATTTTTCTTCAAGGTCCATTTTTTTTTTTTTAATTGGGGTTTAGCATGTAGATCTTCAGAACCAGGTAGTCACCATGGAACTGTTCAAAGTTCATTTAAGTGCTTATTTGAAAAGTGAAATGTGTCATAGTCATGGCTGAATTCACAGCTGAGGATTCACTAACTTACATAAGAAAGAGTATTTGGGGAAACAAGATCCCTCCAACACAGCTAAACCATCCAAATGTACAGTTATGAAGCATCAAATGAAAGGAAAACAACACAACAAAACAATTGCACGTCCCTTTATGTTATATTATACCTAGCCATGGAACTTAGAGTTCCTTCTAGTGTTAAGACTTTTCACTTTCATTTAATTGAATTGAAATCTCTCATTTTGTAAAAAATGCAATGTAGTCTGATACTTCATGTAAAAAAATTAAAACTTACTGCAGTGAAGCCCTTTGTGCTCACATAACTTAAAAATTACTCAATAAAAACAAAGCTGAGTCCTAGGACTAATTTTATATCTGGGCTACAGCCATATACTTAAATAACATTTCCATCTGTTCCAGGCTGTAAAAGTTGCTTGAGTTTAGCAATGACAATCCAACTCATTAACATGTTCTTAAATCTTCCTCAGATAGGTCTCACTCAACCTGGGGACGGCCCCCTTATCACTGTCAAAGGTTAATATTTAAACTATATGTTTAAACATTGCCCCATTTGAAATCTCCTTATTTTTGTAAAAAGTGTTATATCCATAAAGATTTTCAAGTTGGAATATCATCTGATAATTTAAATAATATCAGGGTAGTGAAACCATTCAGAAACACAGAATAAAGAAAAATAAAGTCAGGTTCTGTTGAACCAGTACAGAATAAAATGGAAGTTATTAATACAGATCGACACTGTGGATTTCATAGGACGTCTAAGATGGGGGTTCTTCCCTCTTGAGGGATCAGTTTGTGCTTTCTCCTTACTACTCAGCTTTGTGTTGTCTGAAGCAGAGAAAAAAACGGAATTGGAAGTTACTTTGCCAACTGTTTTCACCTCTCTGCTGTTAGGCAAACTGTTACCATGTAATAAATATATAAATGAGCTAATTAGATCATAAACTGATGGCAAATTCTCCTGTTACCATATAGAGGGGCAAGATCTTATAATCTGTCCCCACTTGAAAAGTGTAAATAGAAAATGAGAAATATGTGCCAATTATTGTTTTTATACTAGTACTAACTAATTCAAGTTTTGAAACACCTAATGCACTTCTAATTTTGGAAGCATTTGGTCAGGTCAACTTTGCACAGTCAAGTTCACAAACTCAATGGGCCCTTACTCAGGATCGCTGAAATTTTTTCAGGGGTCTGTCAAAAACCCTAATTATAAATGATTAACAGAGTTTAACTTTGTGGAAAAGTTAAACCACAAACAGCAACTGGGGAAAAGCTGCTAAATCAAAACATGTTGAAATTATTATGCGTTATTGCTAAAATTATAGCTGTGCAAATTTGAACCAATATTATCATGTACAGTAAAATAATTTAATTGCATTAACATTTTGATGACAGGATTCAACCTGTTTTGTCAGGTCTAAGTGATTGTTTAAGCTATTCAAACAGTGTAGAAATAAAATAATTACATCTGGTAGTTGATTTTTTGTTTTCTACTTATCTGATCACACTAATTTTAAATAATGTCTAATCAAAGGAACAAATATTAAATAGGGATGTTCAAAGAAGGAAAGAAACTTAGATTAAAAAATGCCTGAAGAGATTGAGACATTATTAGCATTATTGTAGGCAAAGATTTCACATTGCGTTATATGATTTACATGTAGGCCTTTGTTAAAAGAAACTTTATCTCTTTATTTCTCATTTCCTGTATAATTTTATTCACAAATTTTAGTTCATAGAATAAACATTATTTTATGATTTCTATTCACTCAAAAATATGTGTATTTCAACAAGCTTGATTTGCTGATACATTAGAATGTATATGAAATTTAACCTGTAGAAGCATATTTAAATCATAAATCAATAAATTCCTTGATTATTTTTAGTTTATTTCCAAAGATGAAGTATGTATTTATTATTATTATTATTAGTGTTATTATTAGTGTTATTATTATTATTACTTGTTGTCAATATAACTTCAACTACATTATTTTCAGAATTGGTTAAGAATCTTCAGGGGCGCTTGGGTGGCTCAGTGGGTTAAGCCTCTGCCTTCAGCTCAGGTCATGATCCCAGGGTTCTGGGATTGAGCCCCACATAGGGCTCTCTGCTCGGCAGAGAGCCTGCTTCTCCCTCTCTCTGCCTGCCTCTCTGCCTACTTGTGATCTCTGTCAAATGAATAAATAAAATCTTAAAAAAAAAGAATCTTCAGCCTAACATGACCCAGTTGCAAAACATTCTAATTTAACTGTATAAAAAAATTGAAATAATTAAGAGTACTTGATATAAAAAGACCATTGTACCTGCATTTAGCCAGGTATTTATGTCTCCCAAACTACATGTCAGTGTATTTTAATTTTATTTGCCTTGATTCATATCGTGCTGGAATAAAACCTCCATGCTCCCTTATGAGAAATAAACAAGGATACATAGGGTTTTTGTCCTGTAGTGGGAGATGTTCATATGGTGAGCGGGCTGCCCTGATTATCTCTAAGGAGGAGACTTCCTGGATTCCAAAATTATTATTCTTTATGCATTATGGTTGATATTTAGCTTTTCTTCTGATTATTTGGTAATACAGATCAGTTAATTCCAACAAATTTAGATGCCATCATACCTAATGAATATCTTTGATTTTATTTGGAATAAAAATACACAGAAACAAGAGCCATGTGAGCAAGTAATCATTCATAGCCTACCTCAGAGTGTGAACAGATGTTTTAATTAAAATTGACTGTGAGATAAATTGTCCCTTGGTGTAATTTAATAAATAGCCATTGGTATGATAAATTACAATGCAAATATTTACTTGACCATTATTGCTTTACTTGTTTATTGCAATAAGGCCTGTATTTGCTTCAGTGCCATTCTTTACAATCTTTTGGTAAAAGAAGAGAGGTTGTTTTTCTACTTCTTTTAACAAAGTGCTTTTTCTATTCATCAGCTTTTTAGAAACTCGGTGATTGTCTGCTTTATCATCCATTTATTTTCACAGTCAGTAAATGCTCAGTAATCTTTTTGAGGTGCACAGGAAAACAAAGGGACCACTAATGTTAATCATTTTTCTGGATATCCGATAAAAGAAATAGTTCTTCCTAACTCTACTTCAATTTAGATTTTTATTGCATTAAAACTGGGAGTCATGCTATCCTTTGCAGACAACTTCATGCCTTTATTATAGTGAGAGGAAGAAGGGTCTACTTATCAAAGTTTTTTTTTTTTAATTACGTATCAAGTGATGAACTCATTCTGATAACTTTAATGGGAAAAACATATTATTGAAGATGAATTTTTCTGTGTCACACAAAAAACTCATAAAGTCTATTTAAATTCTATAATCATATAAAGTTAATAGAAAATAATTTGCCAGGGGATATTTGGAACAATATCCAGTATAGATGTTTGTCTATAAAATGCAAGATAACTTTATATTAAAAGGAGTTTTATGGGGCGCCTGGGTGGCTCAGTGGGTTAAGCCTCTGCTTTCGGCTCAGGTCATGATCCCAGGGTCCTGGGATCGAGCCCCACATCGGGCTCTCTGCTCTGCAGGGAGCCTGCTTCCCTCTCTCTCTGCCTACTTGTGATCTCTGTCTCTCAAATAAATAAATAAAATCTTTAAAAAAATAAAGTAAAAGGAGTTTTGCTTACTTTGCAAGAGTTAGAAGCACTGTGCATGCTTCTGATCTACTTCATAACCTTCTTTAATTTTGGCTAAACCAATAAACATTTTATGTCAAAGCTCAGGTAGGTTTTCTTTTCTATCTATACTTACCTCCTACTCCCTTACTTTTTTGACACATGTCATTCATTATTTATAGGTGGCTTGCTCTGTAAAATGCATTTTAAAATATTTTAGAGATTATTTTAATTTTTTACATTTAAGAGAAAACCAGGAACACTCTAAATGATGGATTTCAGGGATTTGTAGAATTTGTGAAAATTGTTAGACAATATACAAAAGTTTGAACAAAACTTTATTACACTAAAATACTTCTGATATAAAATAGTAGATTTTATATAAAATTTTTAAATAAAATTACTCTTATTTTTAATGTATCAGATACATATTTCAAAATAATTTTGCATCTATTATTCTTTGCATTATATAATTCATTTTCAAAACATGACATTACATCTTATGATTCATAATCTTTAAATAATTGCAACTAAATATAATTCATTTAAGAATGTTAAAACAATCAAAATGCTTATGCATAGCAGTGACTGAAAGAAATTGTATTATGAGTATTTATTTTGTTTAAGCTAAAAAGGTGAAAACATATCAGATGCTTATTTTTTTTTTAAAGATTTTTATTTATTTATTTGACAGATAGAAATTACAAGTACACTGAGAGGCAGGCAGAGAGAGAGAGAGAGAAGGAAGCAGGCTCCCTGCTGAGCAGAGAGCCCGATGCGGGACTCGATCCCAGGACCCTGAGATCATGACCTGAGCCGAAGGCAGCGGCTTAACCCACTGAGCCACCCAGGCGCCCTATCAGATGCTTATTAAATGCTTGCTTTCCTTCCAGCATCACAATCATACCCTCAATCCTAGGAAGTTCCAGACTTTGAGACTTGTAGACTTGCATGCAGGCACGTTATTTCAGAATGCTTTCATGACTGACACTGGAGGTGGCATGAAGGGAACAGGATTGGGCAGAAGGAGAAAAATTATACCATGATGCCATTGTCTGCAAGGTTTCAGTGTTTTCTGTGGGAGCAGTAGAGCTAGGACAGCATTTAGACGTTTTTTCATTCAACCTGGGGCATGGGGCAGGGCTTTATGTTTCATCTCCACATCGTCAGCTTATTGGATCCCAGCTGCCCTGGGGTGCTTGCCTTGGACAGGGCAGCTCACTTTAGTTGAGGGAAAATCCACAAGTAGGACCCAGATGAGAAGTGTCAGTGCCATTACTTCCAGCTGTTGGGGGAAGGGATTCTTCAGTTATTGAGGGTGGGGTGGACCTGACTGAACTTAGATGCATTTATTTATATGCATTGCACTGCAAATGCTGAATAATACTCAGTAGAATCACATACACTTTTTTTTTTTTTTTAAGCTTCCTGTTCTAATAATCTTGGTTTGGACCTCTGTCCTTTTGAGCTCATGATCACAGTTCCACCTCTGTGTTTTGTGTCAGAAATTCAGACAATGTGGAGGTAGGCAGATGTCATAGATTAACACTTTCAACCTGTTTTGAAGACTTGAATCCCATTTCAGTATCTCCTCTCCTCTAAGGGAACCTGAAGATGTGATAATAAAATGGCATAAAGGGAAAGCTATGGATAATAATGGATAAAGCTGTAGCCAACACAAGTACATTAGACTTTTCTTTATAAGGAAGATGAAGAGAATGGATTTTGTCTAGAAAATTAAGATAATTTCTTTCTTCCTATCAGCATTTTGGATATTTTTTTACACATAACATTCATAAAGACTTGAATTTGAGGAAATAACAATAATTTTACTTTTCCTAGGGAATCTCAAATGTGTATACCATATATTTATTTTTCACAAAATGTATTTTCTATGTTCATTTAATAAAGTTACATGACTAATTAATGTATCTATGATTCTCTCAAGATTCTTTCTAAAGTTAAATGTCTTCAATGTCTTTGATACTATCCCAGCATGCTATTTTTATAAATTGGGCCAGATAATTAAGAGGTTTGGGGGATTTCCAAGGGAGTTGGCTCTCTTTTATGAATATTAGGAGAGCTCACACAGTTCCTCAGAATGATAAAGCAGTTAAAATTGTTTCTAAGCCAAGATGCAAACCAATGGAGATAACTCATGGCCATTGAATTTTTCAGATCACTTTTTATGCAATACAATTAGAGAAAAAAATCAGAACCTCTGTTCAGCCAGAGGGTATGTACTTCCATGATGAAAAGTGTGGATTTTTTTTTCCCTCTAGCCAGAATGTAATTAATAGTCCACCTATAACATATATCTTCAATTTAGGATCATAACTATTATTTCCTCAAGTCTTACTGGTCTAGTAAACACAATCTAATTAGTTTATTTTCCCATATTAGTAGCAGCTTCACAAAGAACAATTTTATTAGTAAATTTCAAGAATTAATTAAGCATAAAATCTATTGAGAGTTAGAGGCTATTTTTGTGTTTTATATATCATATTTTAAGTAGTTGTAGTAATTTCATTGTTGCCGCTATCCATTCTACTTTGAAAATGCTGTGATAAAATAAGACACTCCCCTTCCCTAAAAATTCCCTAATGTTACTTAACAACTCAACAATACCCTTATAAACATGTCTAATGATTTTAAAGAAGAAAATGTATTTTAATTAAAATAAATAAGAATATTTTTCACATAATACAATTTTCAGTAGTAAAATCTGGCTTCTATGTACTTTTTCTACCTTCTTTGCAAATATAATTGTTACATTTAAATGAGGAGTATATTTTCTTTGGTTGAAGTTTATAAGTAGGAATTCCTTGGGAAACATGGACCCAGTATTTCAAACTGTAACTAATGTTCAAGTTACTTTCTCCAAAAGATCTTGCATACTCTACTTATGTTTTTATTATCTTATCCTTCAGAGATTGGAATACAGAATGAAACTATATGAAACTTTCATACGAGTCTACAAAAGTTTCAATGAAATCAGAATACAAACAAAAAGTGATTATGTGAAACAAAATTTAAGGTTTCCATGGATCCATTATCTATATTCATATTAAGTTTTGGTAGAAAGAGCTCAATAAGCTTAAAAGTTCAAAATTAATTTTCTTAAAAAATAAGATTTTTTTGTTGTTTATTTAGAGTGTTCAAACAGAATGGCCCATAGCTTTCCCTTTATGCCATTTTATTATCACATTCTACTATATCTCTTGGCCTACTTTATCTATATCAACCACCCGAAGTGAGTGATTATAAGCTCCAAAAATATGTGTTTGTTTAAATCTATGTTGATAGCCTCGCTTCGGTAATGCTGCAATAAAAACAATATTTCTCATGGTTCTGAAGTTCAAGGACATGTAATAGTTTATTTATTTTTTTTTAATCCACGGGTCTGATCCTATATATTTCACCAGGAACTCAAAATTCCAGATGAAATTCTTGTATCATGAACACCAATTTATCCATATTCTTTAGATTACATTAATGACTAAACTGGAAGTCAGTCAAGAGATATGATGCATTAGATACATTTTTGTCTGAATGTCAGAAAATTGGCTCTAAATTCAAAGCCTACTTATGGATTTTGATAGAGAGTGTACAGATTCTGCCACAAGAGGAAATCCTTTCCAATCAGTGTACCCACACTAGTTTAGTTTGACCTTAAAATTTGACTTTTCTTTCGTTTGTATGTGTATGTGGGTGTGAAAGTTGTCAAACACACAGAGCACAGAATCTTACACCTTGGGCTTCTGAACATTTCTATTTGTATCTGAAGAGGAATGGTTAAAAAGTGTCTGGTTAAAAAGGTAGAATAAACTGTGAAAAACAAGCTAACAAACTTTTTCACTGAATCAAGAAAGAAAGAAAAACACATTTACCATTGAAATATTGTGAGTTATTTTTCAAGTGTTTGCAATATGACAGTTACCACATTGATTTCAGTCTTGGTTTGCTTATATAACCCATTCCAAATGACATTTTTTTTTTTGCTAGTTTCAAATAAACATATATTTGTTAAGAGCTCTGAATGCCCAAAGGCATTTTAAAAGTTATCACCATGAAAACAATTTCTTTGGTTGAGATATTTTGATCTTGGTTTGTTTAGTGGGAAAGAATAGAATTTAAATTTTTAAAAATTTTTTTTAAAGATTTTTACTATTTATTTGACAGAGAGAGAACACAAGCAGGGAGAGTGGGAGACTGAGAAGCAGGCTTTCCATTGAGCAGGGAACTTCATGGGGGCTTGATCCCAGGACCCTGGGAAGATGACCTGAGCCAAAGGCAGAGGCTTAATGACTGAGCCACCCAGTCGCTCCTAGAATTTAATTTTAAAAATTTCACTAAGTGCTGGTCTCACTGTCCTGCATTTATAGCTAGCTAACTAGCTAAATATTAAAAGGGGTTTCAATTGAATGGCTTGCTATTTATTTTGATATCGTGGTGTAAAAGCAAGCTTAAGTTTTGTTTTGTTTTGTTTTGTTTTGTTTTCTTGCTTATTGTTCCTTCTTGATTATGTAGTAAAGTGCCTGACATATCATAGACAATAATCACTGCTAGATCGGGTAATAGTATTTTTGAATTAGATTACTCTCTTCCCTCAGAGTCAATACATATGTCAGGAGAAGAAAATGGAAAAAAAAAATAAGGCACATATAAACAAAAAATGGTTTGAAAAATTATTCCATATATCTAATACTTAACATATGAATTTGCACAGATAATTTTCACTAATCTGTGCTTTGGCCTTTTTAGTCAGAATGATGATAAATACTGTCTATCTTTTCATACAGAACGTCTTCCTTAATGGGAAAAAAAGGGGTTTTTAAAGGCTCTTTGTATTTGTCTTAACATCTTGTTCTCTCATTAATAAATGAATTGAATAAAACTTTTGATAGGTGTTCATTTTTAAAATTATATTAGAGTCATTTTGCTTTTTTATCTTTTATAGTTTACCTGAGGGTCACTTTACCAAGACATATATTTCTATGCTTTAGGTGTAAGAATGGAAACACTAAAAGGAAAGTATATAAAATCAATTATTAAGGAAGTAAACTTTGTTTCAATAGCATCAAATTTATAAATTGTAGATGAAAAGCAAAGACTCAAAACTGTGAAGTAAAGAACTCTATGATAATACATGCATAGCCTTGCTACAAACTACTAATGTCTAAAATTTAATGAAAAATATAGGAAAGGAAGATTGAACATTGCTGAGCTAGAAAGACACATGTTCAAATTGCATTCAATAAAATTAATTTAGACCAAGGCATTTAGTCCATATGGAGAGACTAGAGATAAGATATTGAATATGCCTCTAGGAAGAATTCTATTCATTTGCATTTACCAAAGTTACCTAGGAGTATAAGTTTAAATTTTATACCTTTGACAAATTACTTTGAATCACGTCTCTAATGATATCCTTACATAAAATATACTATATTCCTGAACATTTTTAATGCATAATTACACTTGATTGTGACATATTTTAAAAAAATCAGAAGCTGGAATAGTTTTATTCATAAAATAGTAAAGTGTGTACCGCAGAGTGTTTTAATTCAATAACCTAAGGAAACTAGATATGAAATATAAGTTCCTTTGTTTTCACTCTCATCACATGTTCGTTCACTCTTGCATGACCAGTACAGCAGAATAGTCCCTAATTCCCCATTTAATCACAGATCTTAGAAGACACATCCTGATAAAACAAAACCCAACATCATAGGGTTCTGATTTATTTTGTCTTGGAAAGATAATAATCGATTTTGCATTTGGTCTTGTCCAATGGAGCCTTGATCTGTGCTTGTTTGCAAGACGCCAACCTGCATTTCAATTTAACTACTTAAATGTAATGAGAGCAGAAAGCCAAACTTTCTTTTTAACTCACTAGGTGAAAAATGCAAATTATGACTCATTAACTACAGTTAAAGGAAATCAAAGTCATCTGTGCATTTTATCTATGATTCGGATTCAAAGAATTAGGGCCCGTGGACATTTCAGAGGCATTATTATACATGGAAGTTTGGCCTGGGTTTATTTTATGGACAGACCTTCCAGTTATATATGGAATTTAAGTTGGTAGCAAGCAATATATTCCCCCCAATTGGGGGACTGAGGTATACAATGGTAAATTATTTCCTGTAGTTCACTTGATATACACAAGAGCATCTAACACTCCTGCTAGAAAAAAGAAGGAGAAAAAGAAAAAAAAAAAGTATTGTATTTCTAATTCTTCTAACCTGTCTTAAGAAGAGATCTCAAAACTCATTTTTAACATAAAGGATTTGGCCCATACACAATTAAAATCTGAGTAATTCCAGTATTTGGTAATAAATTAATCATCAAAATAGTCTGTACACCTGAGGATAGTATATATCAATGATAGTGTGTGTGTTGGTGGTGATAAAATAAGTGTACATTCCTTTAATATGTGCAGTTGTTAACTTTGTGTGTCAACTTGCCCAGGTTAAACATTAATTCTGGATGTGTCTGTGATGGAGTTTTTGGGTGAGATTAGCATTTGAATCAGTGTACTGGGGAAGCCTATCGCTTTTCCCCATGTAGAGGGTGTGGGTGGGTATCATCCAATCTATCAAGAACCTGAACAGAGCAAAAGACAGTTGAAGGAGGCATCCCCCCCTTTTTCATGCCCCACTGTAAGCTGGAGTAGCTCCCTTCACCTTCTCCTGCCCTTGGTTGGGATTTACAACATCAGCTCTCCTAGTTCTTATGCTTAACTCGAACTGACTTGCACCAAATCCTTTTCTGGGTCTCCAGCTTGCAGAAATCAGATCATAGAATTTCTTAGCCTCCATAATCACATAACAAATCTCCATATGGAAATATGTACGTGTATCCTCTTGGTTCTGTTCCTCCGAGAACACTAATACATCTGTGACTAGAACTTAATTCTATATAAAATGCTTTAATCTTCCTTTTTCATAATGAACTTCATTCTATTTGTCTCTTCAACAAAGAATTTCAACCGTGATTAAATGGCATCATAGTTTTTAAAAAAGGAAATTCCCTAATAAATAATAAACTAATTAAATTCCTGCTAAACAATATTGAAAGCATGAATTTACATCATTATACTATAATGAAAGAGAAAAAAAACAGTTATAAATTGTTTCTAGTACTTACAAATAGAGAAGTACTTGTATGAAATAATGCATAGAGACAGGTAAAATAGAAATACACCTCAAACAGTCAACATTTCCAATGCCATGACTGTACTGAGAGAATTTACATATGAGAAGACAAAATTATATGCTGGGGACTCATTCATTTGGATACATGTTGTCGTTTTTTCTTTTGAAAGTTGGAGGTTGAGAAATGAAGGAATATGCTGACTAGAGGCGTGGAAATGATTGTTCACTCTCCAGTTTTATGAAAACAATGTTTCCATTAAATTATATATTTCAGACACATTGGCTTTTATTTTTCTAGAGATTTTATTTATTTATTTGACAGAGAGAGAGAGCGCACAAGTAAATAGGCAGAGCAGCAGGCAGAGGGAGAGGGAGAAGGAGACTCTCCACTGAGGGGAAAGCCCAATGCGGGTCTTGACCCCAGGACCCTGGCATCATGACCTGAGCTGAAGGCAGCTGCTTAACCAATTGAGCCACCCAGGCGCCCCTGCAAATTGGCTTTTAAATATTAGAACGTGGAGCTGTTCTTTCTCTGCTAGAGTCTTCGCTTGGCAAATACACTGGACACCTTTTACAGGGTTCCTCAGATTCTTTTCATTTTGCCTATTTTCATAACCCTCATGAGGAGCCTAATTCCTTATTTCACTGGCTGACTCAGTTGAAAGGAAATGCTGCAGATCATGGGGTTTGGCTTCCTGGCTCCTGCCAGATGGGCCAGGCAGTGCAATCCCAGAAAAATAGCCCATTAACTCCTTCATGAAACACTGAATGATGGGGCATGGAGATGGGGGGGGGGCGGGGAAGCCAACGAACAATCTCTTCTTTCCTCCTTTTTCTGTGTAAGACTTGGTTTCTCCAAACAGCCTGTGGTGCGATATCCTCAGATATCCTCATGGCAAAACAGATGAAAGGGCCAAAAATTTGTCCCTGTCTCTTCACGCCTCCATACAAACCAGTGTCTATGCAGTAACATATCTCCTTGTATTCTTCTCATTCCAATCCAGTCTATCCTGTGTCCTTTTCCCTTCTTTCTACTGTACTTAGATTTTTCTTCATTTATTTAGTATTACAGCTGATCCATAATCTCAGGGTCCATTTTCTGGGGAACCTGGTATAAAATAGCATATGGTCCTCGGAGGTAAGAAATCATGAAAATGTGTCCCCTTACTTTACTCTTACTTTTCTCAATACTGATCTGGAGCTTCACTTATATGATCTGTGGGCACAAAACATTTGGGGTATTCCATCAAAGACTATGCCCCTCATCATAAACACTTTGTTCCTTAGAGCTATCATTTCTCATCACTAAGCCTGATTAGTGAAATCAAGTCACATATTTCTTCCTAAACACTGTGTTAGATTGCGAGGTACGAAGATGAAAAAGATATGCTACCAGGACTCAGATGCCACACCTCAAATATGTTAGAATTTATTATTAAATACAGGAGCAAACAATGGCACTGATTTGTATTTGAATTTCATTTTGTATAAATCAAATCACTCCACTTTTTTGTCACTGAGTGTGTGCTAGGAAATGTGTATTTTATAAACAGTACCTTGACTCTGCTCAAACACATGTAAAATAGGTTTGAATTTATTTTTAGAAACTGGGGAACTCAAAAGTAAAAAAAAAAATTACTTGTCACAGATCACAGATGAAAAGAAGCAAAGTGAATGTGTCTTGTCTGACCACAAACCCAGCCTGTTTTTACAGCAAGTCCTTCTTTTTCTTTTTTAATTCCACTTAAAATGTTTCTGCTTAGAATTTATGCTGAAGTATGTGTCAATCTTAGAACACTACAATTTCTCTCTTTATGCCATGAGTGAATATAGCTCAACGTTCAAAGAGAAAGCCAAGAAGAATAGTGGTTAAGATCATACTTTATCTTGGAAATTATACATATTTGAGATCAAATGTTGATTATATAATCTTGGAAAAATTGCTAAATTTTGTGAATTTTAGTCTATTCAATTCCAAAATTATTATAATATCTACTTCATAAAATGCTTTTATTTATTCATTCTTCAATTTTTTTTTTTTGGCTCCCTCCTATGTCCCAATACTTTTTGACACTGAGAATGCAGAAATGCATTAATGCATTTATATGCTTAACAAAGCATATAAAGTTGCTGACCTCATGAAGATCATAGCATAAGGGATTGATACATAAATGATAATAATAAACTAGTAAACATTGTAATTTCAGGTAATAATAAGGATTCAAAATAAAGAGAAGCCGAATAAAAGATATAGAATGACAAGCTGGTGGG
This sequence comes from Mustela nigripes, assembly GCF_022355385.1. Taxonomy (NCBI): domain Eukaryota; kingdom Metazoa; phylum Chordata; class Mammalia; order Carnivora; family Mustelidae; genus Mustela; species Mustela nigripes. Next base: position 18,139,124 of record NC_081568.1, read on the forward strand.
GGAGGATTTTAACCCCAGAAAGTCAGGGACTTACAGAAGAGAACTGTATGAACTTCTGTGTGAAAAAAAGCAGTTTAGGCAGAGGGGATCCCAAACACTGAGGTCCTGAGGCAAAACCCTGCCTGGCACAAAGAGCTTTATGCCTATAGCAGAAAAAAGGAGAGCAAGGAAAGTTGCTGGTGGCATTTGAGAGGGACCAGAACTTCATTTGAGGTCTCATCACTTGAGACTTGCAGGGCATTTCTTTTTTTAATACATGTGGAGAGAAGCCACTGGACGTCTTGAAATAGAAAAAGTCAGACAGACAAAGACAGATACTATAGGGTATCACTCATGGAGTCTTAAAAAGCTGAACTCGTAGAAACTGAGAGTAGAATGATGATTACCCGGGTCTGGTGGGTGGGGTAATTGGGGAGATGTCATTTAAGGGTACAAACTTATAAGTGATAGGTAAATAGATCTGGGCAATCTAATCTACAGCATAATGATTCAAGTCAACAATACTGTATTATTAACTTCAAAGTCATCAAATGACTAGATCTTAAATGTTTTCGTCACAAAAATAGAAGTCTGTGACATTTGCTAAAGCAACAGTGGTAGTATTATTTGCAATATATAAATGTATCACATCAAATTTTAAACTTACACAATGTTACATGACAATTATATCTTTTTTTTTAAGATTTTATTTATTTGACACACTGAGAGAGAGAAAGAGAGACAGCCAGAGAGGGAACACAAGCAGGGGTAGTGGGAGAGGAAGAAGCAGGCTCCCCGCTGAGCAGGAAGCCTTATATGAGGCTTGATCCCAAGACCCTGGGATCATGACCCGAGCAGAAGGCAGACGCTTAATGTCTGAGCCACCCAGGCACCCCTGACAATTATATCTGAATAAAAAATATTCTAGCAAGCATTAAAGGATTGCTCTGGCTGCTGTATGGAAAATAGGTTTTAGTGGGGAAGAGTTGAATAGGAGACACTGATCAAGGGTCTTCTGGATGGCTCAGTTGGTTAATTGCTTTTGGCTCAGGTCCTGACCTTGGACTCTGGGGATCTAACCCTGCTTTGGGCTTCCTGCTCAGTGGGGAGTCTGCTTCTCCCTCTCCCTGTGCTCCCCCCAACCCCTGCTCATGCTCTGTCTCTCACTCACTCTCTTCTAAATAAGTAAACAAACAAACAAACAAATAAATAAGGAGACACTGAGCAAGATGGTATTACGCTTGTAGACATGAGAGATTGTCCTAGAGACTGTTAGAGAAGAAGAGGCAGTAAACAAATTGTAGATTCCCAACGGTATCCACAGTCACACTGGAACAATTCTGGTTCGGGAGTCAGTTGCTCATCTGTATGACTGTCTCTTGCTTTTTAAGTTCTGCTCTTCTCATTTTCCACCCACGTTTCTACTTTCCCTCTTTATCCTTTCTATGCACTTTTTTTTTCATTACTATTTTTTCCCTAGGTTTTTCTGCTAGTCAATTGGTATGGAATATTGATAGTTCCAAGCAAATTTCATCATCATCATCATTATTATTATTTAAGGGAAATAGAAAAAAAATTAAAAAAAGGAAAAAATAAAGGAAATAGGATCTTTCTTCTCAGTGCTGCAAGGAGTATTTTTTTTCCTAGAAATAAATCCTTCATTTCCAGAATTTTCTAATTCCTTCAAATAGGGTAGAAACTAGTAGATTTTTTTTGCTTTTTTCTTTTTCGCTTTAAAAAAGTGCTAAGGACTCCTTTAGCAGCTACTAAAGAGATTGAGAGAATGGCATTCAGAACTTTCTATTAACTTCTGTGAGTTGCAGTTACCAGTGGCTTAAATTTTAACATATTCTGTTTATTTTCCGAATTTTTCATTTAAATTTTTAAAATATACACGAAATAGCTGATGCGATCAATATAATGTACTAGTAATTTTTTTTTATAAGTACTTCCTAATTCAATATGATAGGTGATGTTATTCGGGGATGAGTTTTAGTCCTTCACCATCAGAAGAACATGGAGGAGTGCCTGGGTGGCCAAGTTGGTTAAGTGACTGATTTTCGGTTTTTACTCAGGTCATGATCTCAGGGTCATGAGATCAAGTCCTGCAACAGGCTCCGTGCTGAGCATGGATCTTAAGATTCTCTGCCTCCCTCTGTCCCTTCTCCGCACCACCACTCTCCCCTCCCCCAGCCATCACTGCTCGCGCTCTGTATCAAAAGAGAGAGAGTATGTGGAACTAACTTTGTAGTAAACCTAAAAAGAAAGAAAGAAAGAAAGAAAGAAAGAAAGAAAGAAAGAAAGAAAGAAAGAAAGAAAATAAATGGTAGCAATCACTAAATGACACACATTCATACAAGAAAATCTGAGCCTATGGGAAAGAACACACATATCTGTAAGGACTTTAAGGAAGACACTTCAGATGAATACACCTGACTTACTTTGAGGAAGTACTCAGCATATTGGGGATGAAATGGAGAAGGAGTATCAAAGAAAGACTTGATTAGGAGAGAAAGTGTTCAGGAGCTCCTGATATTTCCTTCTTGAAAGGTTTTATTAAGGGAAAGGAGGAATTATCAGAGATGAAAATCAAAAGTAAATGGCCAGTGGTGATAAGCTTTTTATGCCTTGGCATTTAAATTTTCATTTTTTCTATTTGAATGATGTGAATATTTTTGACAGATTTGAATGTGATCTTCCCTGGGCAGCTGGATATAAGGAGACCATAAGGACTATAAGTTATAGGGACTGTAGATTACATGACAAGGTCTGAATGTCTGGGTCACCTTTAAACAACTTAAGAACACAGTCTATTTCTGGCTGAGATAACCATAGCCTGATATAGACCTAAGCCAAGACATCTTCCACACTAAGTTGGCTAAGATTTTCTCCTATTTCTTCCCCTTCCATGAGTTTTATATATTTAAAACTTATATTTAAGTCTATAGTCCAGTCTGAGTTAATGCTCAGGTATGGTGTGAGGTAAGGATCTTAGTATATGACCAATAAGGTTTTCAAGCTAATTTTTAGCTTGTTGATTTTCTTCAATAAGTATGTGAAGTTTTTCCAGTACTTTCCACTGAAACGCAGTTTCTTTCATCAGCATACTTTCCTGGTCCTGCTGCCAAAATTCAAGCTACCATAGAGTTGAGGGTCTATTTCTGACTTCTGTTTTCTTCCATTGATCTGTATCTCCATTCTTTCACCAGTGACGCTGGCTTGATTCCTACAGCTCCATAATTAGTATTGAAAACAATTACTGTAAATCCTCAAAATTTATTCTCAATTTTTAAATGTATTTCAGCCACTTAGTCAATTTCAGAAAAAAAAAAAAAAAAAAGAAAAAAAAAAGAATAAGGAAGACTCCAGGAATTTGATTTGGAGTTTACTTCTGTGTAAGCAATTTATTAAGAACTGATATCGTAGGGGCGCCTGGGTGGCTCTGGTGACTAAGCATCTGCCTTTGGCTCAGGTCATGATCTTAGGATCCTGAGACTGAATCCCACATCATGTTCCTTGTTCAGCGGGGAGCCTGCTGCTTCCTCTGCCCGCTGTTCTGCAGACTTGTGATCATTCTCTCTCTCTCCAACAAATAAATAAATAAAATCTTGATTAAAAAATAATTGATATCTTAACAAAATTGAATATTCCAGTTCAACAGTTTAGATTACATCTTTCCATTTACTTAGGTCTTCTTTAATATATCACAGTTAATGGAGCTTAACGGGACAATATTTTGCATTGTCTCTTGTCACACATACTTCTAAGTATTTTATGTTTTACTATTTTTATAAATTGAATTTTTGGGGTTTATTTTCCAACTGTTGATAGTATATAAATATTCAATTGATTTTCGTATACATTAGCTTTTCTTCTTGCGACCTTTCCTTCCTTCTCACCTTTTCATTTTAATCTATATCATGCCCATACTATATGCCGTGCACTGTGCTTCCACTAGCACAGGAAGATGTGTTCTAGTTTACAGTGAAAAGGACATTCAGATCATGATTTGATCTGAGTCATCTGGGGGATAGATTTATACTATTTTATATACAATAATAGAGCATTCCAAATTCTGCTAGATATAGGACTGACTACAGTTAACTAATCATCTCAGATGGGGAAGTTCCCATAACTTTTTGAATAAGCACATGATCTTTATTTAAAGGACAGCATTTTGAACAATACATTGAAAACTTTTTTTGAACAATATGCCTTTCATATACAGTGATGAATACCTACTACTAATAAAAAGCCCAAGACAATAATAGAGGAAATCGATTTGGGGCATTTTTCCTATTTTTTCTGAAAGTATCTTCCTGCATTGTGAAAATGTGGTATGAGTTTCATTTTCTTTAAAAGTTCCAAACTGCAGTCAAAAGACATTTACATAAAAGACAGCAGGTAAGAACATTTTGAGGTATATTTTTCCTTCATACAGGAGGAGTAAGAGAGAAAGAAAGAAAAAAAAATCATCAAGGAGTTTATGAGGTCGTTTCTGAAACAAAGTCGAACATTAAAAAACAGCCCTTGGCTTTTGATGGAAAATGACTTAAACTTATCCAGGTTCCATGGAATGCATTTAAGGCAATATAGCAGATGGGGTGTTGAGTAACATCTTGAGTTAATTTATTTTTGAAGTACACAATGAGTTTTTATGATATAATTGAATTAGAAAATCAGAGAGAATATCTTTCTCTTGCTATTTTATAGTACTATAGAAAAACTATCAGAATATTTGTGGAATTATTTTTATAATATGTAGGTTCTACATACACTTAAAATCAGGGGTATCATCTAAAAGGTGTTTTTTTTTTTTTTTAAGTTTAATTCTGAGAAGAAGACACAAAGATAGTGTATAAATCTGCTACTTTGCTGTTTTTCAATCAACAAGCTTTCTGACTTTGAAAAAGTTCATAGCTGATGTTATGGTAGAATTTGAATTTCTTATTGTATTTATATATTAAATAATAAAGGAACTTACATTTTTCATGAAAAAATAGAAGTAAACCTTTATTCTTCTGCTCCTGCTGGGTAGAGACAGGGAACAGCAATTTAAGTGAAAAATTAACCACATGTAGCAATTTTATTAATAAAATTAACTGTGTGTGTGTAGGGAGGTGCTTCAGATCCCCAGGGGGGATTACTTCTACTGTCATTCTTGATGAGGAAGAACTAGAGTAAGAACATAAGTAAGCCGACTTCATAATGACAATCATTTTACTCATGACTTGTCTGAGTATAATGTTTCCTATAGTTCTGTCCAGAAAAACCTTTACCACTGGAGAAAGCTTACTAATACTGACCTAGCATATCTTGTGAAATGCTTTCCTCCAAATTCTAGTGCCTATTTCTGTTGCATTTAGAAAAACATAAAATGATACTCTTTTGAATAAATTACATAAAAATCCTATAATCTGAAGAATCTTGGAAGGCAAAAGAGAAACTGTGAAAGAAAGAACATTCATTGCTCTTTTTTTGCCAGTTACGTTTTAGTATCTCCTCACAAGAGACTTTGTTGCAAAAACCCTGGTTGTTCATTGTTCTTTATCTGGAGTCCAATTTTCTGTTGGATTCCCAAGGACATAAGGCTCTTACTCATGTATAGAAGTTATTGTGAGACATCGTGTACACAAAGGCATCTATCATAAGCTACTCGCTAGATGTGAGGATGACAGGTAACTTGTCAGCATACACTTGACTTTCCTTCCACTGTTGCCGCCTGGCAGCTCCTGTATACTCTTCACTGTGCAGGTGTTTTCTTTTGGCAGACGTATTCAGATAATAGAGCAATCCGATCAAAACATCAGTGAGACTCTCTGACAGAGCGTTTGCTGCTTTGGAAACATTTGCACTTACCATATGGCAAGGGCATCTTAGGCTATGAAAAAGTGATTATTTCAGTTTCATTCTTTGAAAAGCATGCAGGATTTATTACGGTGAACATGCACACATGTATAGACAGTTTATAAGATAGTTGCACAGTTAAATCAAAGAGAAGTATGAACTTGAAATTCCATAATACTAAAGAAATACCTCATCAACTTTAGTCATTCTTCTCTCCAAAGTTATTCCTAGATAGATAATCATCTTTCTTAAACATTTGTAAATTCCATATCATAAGTTGATGCCACATTATGGTACAGTAAGAGAGGATGCCGAAAAATCAGCTTAAAATAATAGAGGTTCAGGGGCACCTGGGTGGCTCAGTGGGTTAAAGCTTCTGCCTTCAGCTCAAGTCATGATCCCAGAGTCCTGGGATCGAGCCCAGCATCGGGCTCTCTACTCGGCGGTGAGCCTGCTTGCCCTTCTCCCCTTCTCTGCCTGCCTCTCTGCCTGCTTGTGATCTCTGTCTGTCAAATAAATAAATAAATAAAATCTTTTAAAAAAAGAATAGAGGTTCATTGGTACCTATTCATGACGGGCCAGCTGTGGCTCTGCTCCATGCCAGCTTCACGTTAGAATACAGGCTGAAGAGGGGTCCTTTTTGGAATACAGTCAGTCACCTGGCAAAGAGAGAGATACACAGAGGATTTTTTTTTTTTTTTTTTAAGATTTTATTTATTTATTTGACACGGAGGGAGAGAGAGCACATAAGCAGGGGGAGAGAGGGAAGCAAACTCCCCACTGATCTGGGAGCCCGATGTGAGGCTCAGATCCTGGGACCTCGAGATTAGGACCTAAGCAGAAGGCAGACACTTAACGGACTGAGCCCCCCAGGCACCCCGGTATCCAGAGAATCTAACGCTGATGCTTAAAACTTCTGCTAGGAATTGGCACATGTGACTTTGCCTACATTTAATTGGCCAGAACAAGTCACAATGTAAGCCTGACGCCAATCACTGTTCCTGGGACGTTTGTCCTTCTGGAGGGAAGGATATATCGAAACTCATACAAAAGACAGGTCGAAGGATGGTTCGTGGATTGGAGTATACTGATTCCGGGAAAAAAAAAAAAAAAATTGAAAGTTGATCATTATGTTGTGGAATATAAGTTAAGAAACTTAAGTCTGATTTTGGATCTCCGCTCTGCTCTTTACTTGATATGTGGCTTTGGGAAAGTTGTTTATGTTATCAGACTTTTACTGAATAGAGAGATAAAAATCAAGCAATGATGACTATTACAGTGGTTTATGTTGCATTTTATATATTTTTCAGGTGAAAAAAAGCATATCGTGTGTGTGTGTTGTTTTTGACTTGGAAATGAATCAATGAAACCATTTCTGTATAAGGCTCTTTTAATCAATATAGATGTGTACACATTGACTCTGCTTATTTTTTTTTTTTTAAGATTTTATTTATTTATCTGACAGACAGAGATCACAAGTAGGCAGAGGAGCAGGCAGAGACAGAGAGAGGAGGAAACAAGCTCCCTGCTGAGCAGAGAGCCTGATTCCGGGCTCCATCCCAGGTTCTGGAATCCTGACCCAGGCAGAAGGCAGAGGCTTTAACCCACTGAGCCATCCAGGCGCCCCTTGGCTCTGCTTACTGTAGCTCATGCTTATACAACAGGTATGGCAAATAGTATGGGTATTAGTGGTCATGCACATGTACATACTGAACATATAACTTAAATTTTAAGTAGAACTGAGTCTCCTCAATACACCTGAAACAAAAGAGGTTGGAGATGAATTACTACACTAGTCAGAGAGTGGTCCTTATTTTATTATTTTGTAGGATAGAAAGTACATCTATTACTGTACTAATCATGGCCTTGGCAGGCTGGGTCTTTGAAAAGTACTGATTTAACTGTTTTTTGTTTTTTGTTTTTTTCTTGTGAAAATTTAGAGAGAGATGCATTCTCATTCTCTGGTTCTTAAAATAATAAGAAATGAGTCATCCAAGTTTATCTTTTTTGAGCAATGGTTCATAGAAAGACCTTAAGCAGGCGTTTTAACATAATTATATGTATTTGCAGAAATACCTTCACTCAAAGTTGTTCTTATACTGGCATTGGGTAAAAGTTTTCAAATTTTACTGTGGGATCATTTCCAAAATCTGATACTGTAATGCTCTCAGTATGAGCTTTCTAACATATATCACCCAACATTTTTCACCAATTATAATTGGGTTTTAGAAAATTCATTCACACTATACATTTCCAGGAGTTTAGTTTTATTTAAAGAAATGGAAGAATGTGCAGATAGTGTATATGTCTTCTTTTGATTGGATAATCCAATAATCTATAAATCATTTCCTTTTTCATGTAATGAATTAATGTAGATTAGGAAACAATATAAAAAGATAGAGTTTAAACTCCATTAAAATTGTTTTTGTTAGTCACCCCATTTCTACTTTTATCTGGTGGAAGAAAAAAGAGAGAGGGTGGGAGAGAGGGAGAGATGAAATTAGAGAGAAAGGAAAGAATGGACTTAGCTGGCATTATTGTGATGTCCATAGATATTATGACAAGCCTGAGTTAAGCAGAGTAGACTAGAATTTCTCATGGAACTATTGCGGATATGGTTCATGTAGCTGTTCACTGTGACCCTATGGCCTTGGGATGGGCCTTGTTAAGTACTGATAAAGTCATAATATTTTAAAAATGCAACACATTTCTTTTTTTTTTTTTTTGAAGATTTGATTTATTTGACAGAGATCACAAGTAGGCAGAGAGGCAGGCAGAGTGATGGGGGTGGGGCAGGCTCCCTGCTGAGCAGAGAGCCCGATGCAGGACTTGATCCCAGGACCCAGAGATCATGACCCGAGCTGAAGGCAGAGGCTTAACCCACTGAGCCACCCAGGTGCCCCAACACATTTCTGTCGATGTAACACACAGCATCTACAATAGTTTTGTATCCACAGGTCTTTCACATGGCTTCTCCTCTACTGCATTTTTCCCTCAGTTTGATTAATGTCAGAGTGGTCATGCCCCTTTTGGGGATTCTATTAAGAAAAAATTGCATTTAGTACACTATTTTTTAATTTTGTTTGAGCTTTGTTGGATATAATTATGTAACTCACAATCTTTTCCTTTTATTTTTTTCAGATTTTTTTTTTAATTTATTTATTTGACAGACAGAGATCACAAGTAGACTGAGAGGCAGGCAGAGAGAGGAGGAAGCAAGCTCCATGTGGAGCAGAGAGCCCGATGCGGGCCTTGATCCCAGGACCCTGAGATCATGACCTGAGCCAAAGGCAGAGGCTTAACCCCTGAACCACCTAGGCGCAGGCGCCCCTCACAATCGTTTTCATATAATTAACTACTCCATCCTAGGAATATTTCTGAGAGCATAGTACCAACTCACCTGACTTCATATACTAAACCACAAAACTGGTTTTAATGTAAACTCTTTGAAAGCAGTTGGGTAGTAGAGAAAGAATGTGGCTTTAAATGTACTTGACCAGTAACAAGTCTGTGGAAAATGCTTCCAATCACTACTCATATAGAATTGTAAGCATATTATTATATTCTCCCAAGCTCCACTAAAAAAAAAAAAAAAAAAAGTCTTTCCTGTTAGTTTTTCTCTGTCTCTCTCTTTCTTTTCTTTTCTTTCTTTTTTTTTTTTTTTTAAATTGAGAGCCATCAAAAAATAGATTGATCAGAATTCCTGTTTGTAGGGTACAGAGTGTAGCAATCTTCCAACCAGCAAACATATCTATTTATGAGTGGAAAGTTTAAAGCATGTCAAGGTATCGAGTACCTTTTAGCACAACATTATTAATAACTAGTTGGGAAGCCACAATAAATTTCTGAGTAATCAAATAATTAAAGTAAAAGCAAAAATAATGTATCTTTATTTTCTTCATAGGACATCATATTGCAAAGTATTTTCCCTCGAAGAAATAAGAATCATGCAGCCAAAAATATAGGGAACTTATAGTATAGATATATATTAAATAGTTGCATAATAAAAACATCAGATTGTTATTTTAGATTTTGGTATTTAGATATTTGCTAACTTTTAAAATTCATAATTCATTACCGTTTCTTTTTCTCACTCTAAATATTGACTTTTGTATCTGAATTTTATACTTTCAATTCTTTAATTATGTCCTTAAAGAGGGCTACAGAAAATGAAGTCCCACAAAACCTGATTCACTCTTGTCGATACTAGACCTACCTCAACTCAGTATAAGCAAATTCCTCTCTATCAGTTTAAACATCCCCTCTCCTACCTTTTTCTAGTCTGAATCTTCTGCCTTTGAAGGAGAGTTTACGTTCCAGATACATTTTACTCTTAGCCATATTTCAGTGTTCCATTTGGGCTTAACAATTACTGCTAATACCCCTCTGTTATCAGTTTGAGTTTGGGCAACTTTTAAAAAAGAATGCATAGATGTAGAAATTAAAATATTATATGTTATATATGACTGTCTAATGTTACGTGCAATGTTCGTATTTTGGCAAATGACATTCCTTCTTACAATTTTTATGCATAATATAAATGCATAGGCAGTACATTTTATAGCACTGCTAGCAGAAGATAAAGTCATTAATAACTTTTGTAGGTACACAATTGAGTGCTCCAATAAATTGAGAATATTCTCCCAATTTTTTTCTACATCACTGAGGTTATAAGGAAATTTAGTAAATAGAAGAATGAAGGAGATAAATATATTCACAAGTCTAAATAATATTCCATTAATTCCTTCTAGTGAACTCCTTTCTTCTTTATAGATTAGCCAGTATCCTTAGCAACTAGAATGCTCCTATCCACCCATATAAAATGTCTTATTTCCTCTTATTTCCTTTAACAGGTCTGCTGGAGGCATGGATGTATAATGTCACTCTTAGCTCTCTTTTCTAGTTTCCATAATGACTGTCACCTTCCATTTGCCCTTGATGGTTAATTACCATACTTCCTCATTTCAGCACATTCATATCACAGTACAATTATCAAGTTTAAGGCTTATTTAATTTCGTAGCTTGGAAGCTTTCTGAAGAAAGACCTTGATCTTATCAGTAACTTGATTCCAACTTACATTTAAGGGTCTTACTTCTTGAGAGGTTTCCAGTGGACAGGTAATCTAACATATGTGGGTTCTTGTTATCCTCAAAGCATGACCCTTTACTAACCCATGCCTGCTTCAATTACACCTTTCCAATGGCACTCATCTTGCTGTGTCTAACTTTCTTTCAGTGCTGAGTTTTTCTGTCCACTAAATAAAGTGTCCATATTAAAATGGGTTACAAATTAATTTTCTCTAATAAGCCTAAAAATCTGCCTAAAAATCTCAAGGATTCATTGGTATTTCCCAGTAGGACTTAACCCAGAACAATTGTATATGCCTAGTATCACTTGTTCAAGGTCTAAGAGACACATTTCTGATACTAGGGATGCTAATCATTCATTCTTTCCTATTCAACAGTTTTCAATATTTTTAATGTTGGTTAGTTAATTAAATGTCCCCTATTGTAATGTTTTCTGTAATTAATTTTGTGCCTAGAGAACAATAACAGTTTATGTGGGAATATTTATCGAGTAAAACAAAGGATTAAATGAAGTCAGTCTTCAATTCTGAGTTAGGATATAAGTCCCCAAAAGTTATAAAACAGAAACATATAGCTTTGACCAAAACAACATACATGCAAACTACCTGTTCAATACGTATAAACTACGCAGATGTATCTCAGGAAAAATAACTTTCTGAGAATTAAACTTTGTTTTGTCCATTGTGGCTGCTAATTACATTATTATAAAATTATCTTATGAAGTGATGAGGTTTCTGGTCAGCATATCTTTCCCTTTTATGTGACTTCATTTATGTATTAGATTATTTATCAAAAATATTGGACAGGGCAATATTTGTGATTCATTGCTGGATTATTGTGACAAGTGACACATAAAAATGTTTTATAAAAAATGATGGTTAAAGACAGAAATATCAAGGAAAAACAAACCTATAAATAAAATTTGAAGGATGATATGCTCAGCTTACACACAAAGGGAATTTTATAAATTATTGTGAGAGAAAACTAATCACTCTTGCACACACACTCATACACATAAAGTAAAAGAAATAAAAGAAATAATCTATGCCTCATACAGTTGAACTTAATTTATTTCCAGTAGGCCTAAGGACACTCATCTACTGAGTAAAGACAAGGCTTTCCCATCATGATTATGAAACATGGTAGATGATTATCAGATGAAAAGAAACTATTTTGGTTTTAGTATTTGGGTTCACCAGTTAAGGCTAGAATCCTTTGATGAAGGAGTATGATGGCAATTGCCTGATACTCATTAGATACCAAGACTCATTAGATAAAAAGGACTCACCATTTATACTAGATATTTTTAGCTCCCTCAAGAGTAAGAAGGAGTACAGATCATTTAGCTGTTTTCTTTCCAAGGACATAAAGATAGTCACCAGTTAATAGTATCTAATATGAACATCAGATTTAATTTAAAATTATAGATGATAACTCCATGATTGGAAGAACATTTCATAAAATTGTAAATGCAATGAAAACGGTTAGTCAAACCCCAAATTTATTAAATATTCCATTTATAGTCTGTTCTATGTTTTTAAAAAAAATCACTAGTGTATTTTAACTCAAGCATCTATTTATTGGTCTACAAAGCAGGCAATTCTGACAGTCTTATAGATGTGTTAAAATATTTTGTATGGTCTGATAAAATTCTCTCAGGAAATGCTTAAATATTATAACACATCTGCAGAGTCAAAATGCAAAATCATCACGATGAGGACAGAATGCTGATTGCTGGCTTCCAGGTGTTGTAAGGAAGAAGGAATGGAGAGGAACTGCTTAATGTGGAAGGGATTTTACTTTTGTAGTGATAGAAATTCTTTGAAAATAGGTGGAGTTTGTGGTTGCACAACTGAAGGTGTACTAAATGCCACTGAACTATTTACCTTAAAATGGCTAATTTCATGTTATGTGATTTTCACCTCCATCAACTATTTTTCTAAAAATACAAAATCTTTATCAGATTCTCACAGTAGACCAAAGGTTTCCGCCTTGTCGAGTGCTGGTTTCCGTCAAGCTCCGTCACCCAGAACACACTCACTCGGTCCCCTCGCATTCTTCCTTCTCCTTCATCAGGAAACAGAATCCTCCCGGTTTCATTTGTGAATTCCTAACACTGACCAACACTTTTTTTTTTTTTTTTTTTCTATTAAAAGCGGGAATCTATGGGGTGCCTGGGTGGCTCAGGCAGTTAAGCATCTGCCCTCGGCTCTGGTCCTGGGATCAAGACCCCACATCAGGGTTCCTGCTCAGTGGGGAGACTGTTAGCCTCCCTGTGGTTCTGCCCGCCACTTCCGCCCTGCTTGTGCTCTCTTCCTCAGTCAAATAAATTAATAATTATAAAAAATAAGTTAAAAGGGGTGATATTTGACAAAGGATAAGATAATGAATGGTATTTTAAAATTTTGATATTACTACCTAATAACCCCAGGTACTTGTCTTTACAATTCTATGAAAGACTTCTAAGTATATCAAGTAGATGTAAGTTTCTTACAATAACACCAGTAGAAAAAATGAATAACATTTTCTTAGTAGGTTTAGTGATTGTGTCTCCTTAGATTTGAATCTAATTTTTTAAAGATTTTATTTATTTACTTGAGAGAGAGAGAGAGAGCATAAGTAGGCAGAATGTCAGCATGTCAGACAGAGGGGGAGGGAGAGGAGAACCAGCTTCCTTGCTGAGCAGAGACACCCCCCTCCCACTGCTCCTCAATGTGGGGCTGGATCCCAGAAACCTGGGATCATGACAAGAGCTGAAGGAAGACATTTAACTGACTGAGCCACCCAGGCACCCCTGAACTTTATTTATTTTTTTAAAAGATTTTATTTACTTCTTTGACAGAGAGATAGAGAGAACACAAGTCTGCAGAGTGGCAGGCAGATGGAGAGGGAGAAACATCCCTCCCTCAGCAGGGAGCCCAATGTGGGACTCGATCCCGGGACCCTGGGATCATGACCTGAGCTGAAAGCAGCCGTTTAACCAACTAAACCACCCAGGTGCACTGAACTTTATTTTTAATAGCATTTCTTTCAAGGGATGGGCCCAGAAAGCCCAATCCTTATAGTAGGGTTCTGTAGTCAGGATTTCCCAATGCTGTGGCCTTATATGACGTATTCAACTTTGAGTTTAGTTATCCATAACCTATTGTCAACAGCACCTAATTCTGAATTGGTGCAAGAAAAATATTATGTGTATATGTATTTTGAATAGATAGATTACAGAGAGAGATATGTAGAATATATTTATATATATATATGTGTGTGTGTGTATATATACTCACACACACACACACATATATATGTGGAGTATGCTTCATTCAAAATTTTTATTTTCAAAGGTAGTGTAGAAATTATGTTTTGCTTTTTCAGAAACATTCTATTGTTGGTAACTATTCCGCTGTAGATGCTGTCATAAGGCACGATGGAGAGTAAGGCACTAGAGCCAGATTAACTGATTTAAACCCACCTCTTCCAGTTCTTACATTCATGACATTGGCCAACTTCCCTAAACGCTCTCTGTCAGTTTCCTCATCATTAAAATGGGCTCTGACAACATTTGTCCCATAAGGGTATCTTGATGATTGCATTCATGATACAATGGTTGAAATGGCATTTAACGAACTATCGGTTTCTTTTTCTCCCTTACAGGTGTTGTGGTTTTAACACAACATTTGTGAAGGTAATCTAAGTATCTGGTGTGTACTATTATAAATATAACCTCTCCTTCCCCAGCCACCGCTGACACCCCCGCCCTGTAATGCTCCCTTCAGAAATCAGTATGGTTGAGGCAGTATTCTCTAAAAAGTATAGCTTCCCTGGTTTTAGCAGCTCTGATCATGAGTATCTTGAGTTCATTTAATTAAATGGGATTTATTCAGTCCAGAAAGTCATCTAACATGGCCTAAATGAGGATTGTGGAAGTTTCCTTGAACGTATTTCTTTATAAACACCATAAAATAACTTGTCCACATCACAAATTCATATGAGGGAATGAAACCTTTATACCAAAACCCACTTACATAAACCAATACATCATAAATTACCCAAGGAACAAGGGCAGAGGACTTCAGCTCTTTCCTAGTTAGTCTCACTAAGGAACTAGGGAAAATTGCCCTGAATATCTTAAAAATCATTTTTCTTGTAATACGATCTAGATTTCTCTTTTCCTGTGTGACTCACATTGTTTTGTGTGATACCAGTTCACTCAGACATTTCTCTCTTTTATGTCTTTTTCTATATTTTCCTCTCCATTTATGAATTTACGCATAAGCCATATTGAAAATGATGTTAACCAATTTGTTTTAAAATCCATATGCTCCTAGTGAAATTCCCTATTGCTCCATTTATCTTCACACAGGAATATCCCCCGTTCTTATTTCTGTTTCTCTAAAGCCCTACAGCATTTTCCCACAATCTGATCATTTTTTGCTTATTTATTTTTTCTGTGTAGCCCTTGTGTGCATGGCTGTACTGTGTTAATAGCTCTGTTGTCCCTCTGCTTTCTTTCTTGTTTCTAGTAAAACGTATTCCCAAATTAACATCTTAGTTTGGAAAAAAAGTCCCCCATTAAGTAGAAACATGGACATGATGATACAATTTGTTTATGCAATGGAACCACTTCCTTTCCTCCCCAGCCATATCTTCTTTGTTTTTCTTGCCATCAAACTACTCCAATGGACAAGATTATGTATCTAACTATTTCACACCCCACATTGGATAGGCAGAGAGTAGCATATTTTATTTTTCTTTCCTTGGAGGTAATCTAAGGTAAATACCAGCCATAAAGTATTCTTGCATTTATCCCTTTTCCCTGGTGTTTCAGATGAAAAGAAGAGAATGTATGCTACTCTACCATAATCTTTTAATTTTATAAGCATCCCAAGCACATATAATAAAAATGGGTTTTATTTTATTTATGACACATTAGTTTTTTCTGTTGTGTACAGAATATAGTTGATTTGACTAATAGTAATAATAAGACCCCCTTATGTTAACAATACTGATCAAAATAAGAACAGCTTACTTCCTTGCTTTATACTAGTTTTTGTCATTCCCATTATTTGTAAGATGTTGGTTTGCCTTCCCTAATTTTATATATTTTAATATCATTTTTTCTGAATCATTTCATCATGAATAAAAACAATATATTTTGTAGAACATAGAACTAAGTATGGAGAAGGCATTTCACAATGAAGGTACTTAACATATTGCCCAAAGGGTAAAAAGAGTATAGTGTGTGTGTGTGTGTGTGTGTAAGATTTTTGATTTATTTATTTGAGAGAGAGAAAGAGCACAAGCGGAGGCACAGAGAGGGGGCAAGCTGGCTCCCAGCTAAGCAGGGAGTCTGAATCAGGGCTCAATCTCAGGATTCTAGGATCATGACGTAAGCAGAAGGTGGATGCTTAAGGACTGAGCTACCCAGGTGCCCTGAGTACAGTGTATTTTTAGGGTAAAAATGTGGTGTGAGAATCCTATAAATTGTTAATGACCTGAGTAATTTATTTGGAATTTTCTTTCCCAGTTTCTTCAACTGGATATCTGAAATTTTGTATTTCTAGGGATGCCTGAGCTATGCCTCTGATATTTTGGTAGGACCATTTGCAATTATACAGATGGAGACAGTCTGTTAAAATGAATTAGTTGGCATTGTATAGGAGCTAACTGAAAACAAACAATAACAACAAAAACAACAAGAGACCTACCCATATGCAATCAGAGCCAGGAATGTGTAAACCTATTCTTAGAGAAATTAGTTATTTCCTCATTTTTTAATCAGATGGGACTGTAAAGAGAGCTTGCTATGTCAAGTATGCTAGCCAATAAAGCATGACAGAATCAGGGCACCATTTTGAAATGACTAATTAATTAGAAGATTGAGATAGTGAACCTCACTAGTTGTTAACATAAAGACAAGACACCGGATGTTTGTGTATCTAGAGGACACAGCACACATTTTAAAATATTTTTTGCCAATATTCTACAGGCAAGAAATGAGCCAAGAGAGAGATATTCAGCTGCAAACATGTTGTCCTTCAAGAAGAAGGATGAATGACTTCATTCATTCCCCTCTGAGACTGGGGGCTGGGGGCTGCCCCTGGGCCAGAAGGGTAGCATTGGCTGCATCCACAGACCAGTGGTGGGGTTGCCCCTAGCAGCCCAAGTAAAAGGGATTATTTTCAGGCCTTGAAACCTCGTGGAACTTGTCCTCCTGGGTTTTGGATTTGTTTTGGACCAGTAAACCCTTTACTTATTCTATTTTCTCCCTTTTGCAACAGATGTGTCTACTTTATACCTGTTCTACCATCATAGTTGAGAGGCAGGTCACTTATTTTCTCTTCATAAGTGACAGAATGGAATTTTGCTTCTGAACTGAGTCTAATCTGTAGCTGATTTAGATGATTTAGGTGATAAAATTGGGGACTTTTTGAGTTGACAGCACATAAATGAGATCTTGGATTTAGAGCTAATGTTGGCATGGGCTAAGACTTTGGGGATTTGGGAATAGAGTGAATATATTTTGTTATGAATTTGGGGAGACTGAGTGTCAGAATGTAGTAGGTTAAAGAGTGTTTCCTCAAAATCCATGTCCATCTAGAACCTCAAAATTTAACCTCACTTGGAAATACTCTTTGGTGATGTAATTAGTTGAAGTCATATTGGATTAGGATGACTCCTGATTCCAAACTGGTATCTTTACAAGAAAAGGAAAAAACATACAGAGAGACACAGAGAGAGCAACATGTGAAGACGAAGACAGAGTTATTGTGCCAGAAACCAAGGAAGGCCAAGACACCCCAGACACTGGAAGAGGTAAGGAAGGATTGATTCCCCTCTAGAGGAGGGAATCAATGATCAATGGAAGGTGGCCCATTGATTTTGGACTTCTGGCTTTCCGAATCATGAGAAATACACTTATCTTGTCTTCGCCATCCATATTGTGGTTTGTAACAGCCTCCCTAGGAAGCTAATGCAGCATATAAATAATGAAAGTCATCATCCGGGTGGCTATGTACATACATGATTGTTTATAAATAATATGAGTGGTTGTAAAAGTGCTTTGTGACCCACATTTTCAGTTTTGGGAACAGAGCAGTAATTAGCAATAACTTCAATGCTGCACCAAAAATAATGAACACGGCAATGGCTTTACAAATATCAAGTCCCTTAATTTTTACCGTAACCTTATTTGCAGCCTCTGCTACTACCGCTGTATTTATAGATAAGGAAAACATGCTTCAAAAGTAAAATTAATTCTCTGAAGTCAAATAGGATTTGATTAGCAGGACGAGGATTTAAAATCTTGTCTGTTTGACTGAAAACTCATACCCTTAACCACTAGGGTAATTATCGTGATATCAGTCTGGAAATATTTTATGAAGGAATATAGTCAGTGGTACTCTAATGTGTTGTGTGGTGACAGATGGTAGCGACACTTGTGGTGAGCAGAGTATAATGTATAAACTTATCCAATCTCTATGTTGTACACCTGAAACTAATGAAACATTGTGTGCCAACAATACTTCAATTAAAAAAGAATCTCACCAACTTAGTTCAAGACCAGGTTATATTAATTTCAGATTTAGTAGGTATTTCTGTTTCCAATTCCTACCTTGTAATGTATCCATTTAGACTTTGATTTTGAATTTCAGAATATTCAATCTGTTGGGGATTGAACTGTGTTCCTCAAAAATATCAACTGTTGAGGCTGTAATGCCCAGTGCCTCAGAATGTGACTTTATTTCGGAATAGGGTCATTGTTAATGGAATTATTTAGATGAGGTCAGTAGGGTAGGCCCTAGTTCAATTTGACTGGTGTCCCTACAGAAAGGGTTAATTTGGACAAAGAAATAGGGATGCATAGAGAGGGAGTGAAGGGAAAGACACAGGGAGACGGTGGTGGTCACGGACAGGCTGAGGGGTGAGGCCTGGTGTCGGTTCTCCCCTCATCAACCCTCAGAGGGAAGTGACTCTGCCTGTCAACTCCTTGATTTCAGACTTCCAGACTCCAGATGTGAGAAAATACATTTCCGTTGTCTCTCCCAGATTGTGGTACTTTGGGATGGCAGTCCTAGTGACCTAATAAACCATCCATCATTCTTAAAAAAAATAATTACCATGGGGCTATCCATTTGTGAAGAGTGGGGAAACACTACATTATATGCTATTCCTGACCACTGATGTGGACTGAATTCAGTGAGGTCCAGGCACTGTAATAAACTAATAGCTCAGGGAAAATTGCATTTAACTCCTTTTTCAGTTTGAATTGGGTCATATTATATATACATATTTTTTTTCAGTTTAACATGGAAACATTTACTTAATATTATCATTATGGAAATGAAAACATCCCATTTATATGATATCTCTTGTGAAACTTTTTTTTTTTAATTTCTATTATATTCCACTCAACTTTCATTATACTTCTTCTTGAGTGATTTCTCCCTCAGCTGAGCCCTTAGTACCAGCTTCCTTCAGTGAAGTTTTGCAGCCCTTATTAGCTATGGCATTTATTTGTCTCCCAGTTATCATCAAGCAATTAAACATTCTAGAACTGACTAGGTGTTTGTGGTTTATGATGACCATCATAACCTGTCTGTGGACTAAGGCAGATCCATGGAGCCTAATCAGCAAAGGACTTTATTCTTTTTCTCTACTGTTCATTAATCACTAATTAAAGCCTGTGGGTCTAAGTCTTCCCATACAACTGAATGAAATTTGGGGCCAGCCCTATCTATTGTCATTCTCAAATAAGAAAATACCCTTCTGATACTTATAGTAAACAATTTTTACAATTAATCTATTCAGCAGATATATATTACAAACTGATATTTATGAGCTAATTTTCTGGATGCTTGACTACATCAGTGGAGAAACAGACATAAATCCCTTTTCTCGGGAAGCATATATATTTATGGAGTGGATTGTGGTGGTCTTTCCAGAATGAGGCTATCTTTTGGCAATGAAGTGAAAATTCCTGGAGGGATAAATAACTCATAATTAATGAGGAGTTTTCTCTACATTGGAGTGTTATCAATTAGAAAAAAAAAGTGACATGAATACTGTTCCTGATTTTAATTAAAGTTTTCAATGACCAAGGTTATGGAAGGCTTTTAGTCCAGATTCAACTCACCGGTCAGGTTTGGATGGATAATAGAATTGTTCATCAAGGTTTTTTTGCAGGTCAATAAGAAGTCTGTGAAATCACTAACATAGTCTGCTGTGCCTGGATTAATGCCTTGAGTCAAGTGGAAGAATGAATACAGATACTTAAGTAGAGAGTCACTAGGTGATTGAAAAATAGACCCTCGGGGTTTCCAAGGTTGGTTCCAGTGGTTGGATTTAGTAATCACAGACAGCATCACGGAGGTCAATACCACGATGAGATCATCTCGCTATTGAAGTCCAGTCGTCAGAGCCTCAGTTACATGTGTCATGAGACAACCAAGTTAGAGTGACAATTAAGGGCTGCATTCTTGAGAAAACCTCCAGAAGCCATGGGAGATAGAAATGAAGATGGTTCAGTACCTTACTGACGAAACCACTGATGTCATCAGCTGCAACCACATTGCCTTGAGCTGGGGCTACAGGACTCTCCATCCCATTTCCCTGAGAATGCCTTCTTCCCACCCAGAAGGCAGCAAACCACAGCCAGATCACTAGAAGGGTGCCTAGCTGTGCTTTTTTCAGTCCTGCTTCTAGCTACAAATCTGTCAGCAGCATTCTTGATTGTCAAACAGTGGGGGGCACTTATTCCCCTCCCTTACCTACCACTGAGGTGAAAGTGCTTGCCACCCGATCTCAATGAGTCTTCATATTCCATGATATCATATTTCATATTTTGATCTACAAAGTCCTTATTTTTTTTTCCCTTCAAAACCTTGTTTCTGACATCATTCCATTCTCCTAACCAAAACCTGTGAAGGATCTGTAAAAGACCTGAGATTTTATCCTACTTGCAAGCTAAAAGGCTAGTCTGCCACAACTGCAAGGATCCTATCAGAAGACACAAGACTCCCAGGTCATACATAAAGGATTTTATTTTTAATGGCACAGAATGTAGCCAAGTGTCATAGGGCAACCCAGCAAAACCCAGGTGGATGCTGTGCAGGTAGTGACATCTGATATCTCATGACATCTTAAGAAACCTGAGCTTAGGGACCCAACTATTTTATAATAGGACTGAACCTTATCCCAGGTGGAAGCATTATTTTTATTATACTGAGAAGTAAACAAACCGCCCTTTTTTTTTTTTTTTTTTTCTGGAGGGAAATACTTTCTTCATATTCTGAGGCTATTTCCTATACAAACATTCTGGAAAAATTAGGCAGGAACAAAGGTTGCTGGTGACTCTGCATGCAAGGAAAGGAGAAGCAGGAAGGAAACCGTGCAAAGATGTCATCCAACAGAACTTCTGGCAGGCACTTCATCACTGCCTCCTTAAATTTTTCACTGAAGAGGTAGTTTATGAATTTTCACAGCATTTATTTTCCATCCCTAGAAACCCAGCTGTCTTGACAAGCTCTCCCAATGCACTTGCAACCGTTAGTTCATTCTCTCCAATAGCATGAAGTAATCTGTGTAAGGGAACAGTGTGATACTCTGGGAGATATGCAGACAGTCCAAACATCATTGGATTATATTGTAACAGATCACAAGAGATATTACATACCCCGAGAAAAAAACTGTAAATGAGTATTCTTGTCATCTTATGTAAATGTGATCTGTTTCAGATCCACTTTTTTGATAGGAATGGGAAATAATGCATTCACTCCATGAATGATTACATGTTATGTCCCCAAGAATTTATTAATAAACTTTAACAATAGTGCCACCCTTGACACAGCAGCTGCAGTCAGAAATACTACTTGTTAAGTCAGCATTCATTCATTCTCTGTGTGGACCGTCTTGTGAGTTAGACAGAGGTAGGTTAGGAATCACCATCAGGGCTCCTGATAGGCATTTAATGTTGGTACTAATCTTTGCCATTTCTCTGGGACTCATTTCTCTGGTTTTGGTTTATTATTTCAGCTTGAATGGGAGGTTGTTTCAAGGGTTTGCATTTGACCTTCTTCACTATAATAGTACCAATAGGGCAAGGATCCAATGTGTGTGTGTGTGTGTGGTGTTTTTTCCCCAACTCCTGAGAATATAAATTCAAATATACATTCAGGGACATGGGAAATGACCTGTGGGTTCTAATTCTCATCCAATGGGCCCACTGTGAGCTGTACTTTAGCCAAGACTCTATTACCAGGTCCATAAAAATTTCTTTTCTGAAAAGGGGGCCAGGGTGATGTTTGGGTCTCCAAATATTAATACCAACTTAAAGCCCACATACAATCACCTGAACAAATGGTTTATACGTCTCTTTGGGAAAGACTGGGATAATAATTACAGTATATATTTACTACAATGTTTTGGGGTCCTTTTTAGGAACTGTGGTAGAAAGGGTTCTCTAGGCAAAGGTGCTGGGACTAAGAAATTGGCTTAGGTCTGGGATATAATAAGGGAACACAACTTTTTACCAAAACAACTATCTTCTGCCTCTTACTCACCTATTTTTGGGCTACACATATGTCAAACATCACCCTTGTTGGGTGCCTATTTTAGGCTTAGGGACATGATGCTCTTTTAACTATCACTCAATTTCATATGGATCAAAGTTCCTCACCTGCCCTTCAATCTTGCTAGATATTATGCTAATTGAAGCTTCCTGGTTTCTTCTGGTTAAGCATGTCATCTGGCCTCCAGTTCTTTGGGGATTCATCATTCCCATAGATACTAATGAACCCCAAATCTGTACTTTTGTTATTGTCTCTCCTACCATCAGCTATGCTCTGCAGAGAGCAGCCACCACTGAACATCATGATGTAGGTAGATGCTCCTCTCATCAGTAGGCTGTCCTATGGAGTATTACCTCTGGTGGGTATTCTGGCCTTACATAAAAGATTTTTTTAACCATGACCACTTGCCTAGCCCCTTGATCCCTTTCTCTCCCATCCTCCAAAACAACAGGTATTTCTACTCTACTGAACACTTTTCTGAACTCCAACTTTTTCCAGGCTTCTAAGTGCCAACTTACCAGTGAGTTAACCTATCTCCTGGAGTCTTGGTTAGAGTAAATAACCTCATGTCTTAATAAAATTCTTACATATTTTATTTAACATTCTGTAGTCTGCTAGGTCATGTGTCCTTGAGACTCAATTTCAGAGATAATCTTTTGGCTCTTACCAATACCTACAAGCTAATTCTTGTAATTCCTTCAGTGTATGGGCTATTTCCAAACGTATCTGGCCCAGTATGTCAACTGATGGCATATACTGTGACCTAACACCAATTATTAGGCTGGCATAGAGATGAGGAGGTTAGAACAGCTTCTGTGGATCTATTCTTGCCTTGTGGGGAAAAGACTCCTTCAGTGTCTTTGAACATGGTAGATCATCCAATATCTCTTAATAGGGAAGGATGGACCAGCTCTCCAGGCTTGGACATTTAATGGGTTCCTGAAGAATCATCATCCTTAAAAGCATCCCTCCAGGTGGCCCCTCCTTATGTTTCAGGGTATGTGGGTTTTCCCAACCAGACCTAGACCTTAGCATAACTGATCTGCCATGGCTAAGCATTGTGACAACTCTGGGGCTCTGTACTTCTAAATATCCAGTTTCCGTCTCTTTTTAGCTGTGTCAACTTTTCCGCTATAGAAGAGGAGTATTTCTTTTGAAATTACCAGAGACCCTCTAGCTGTCACACTTAGCCATTAGCAGCTTCTTAACTACTTTTATTCTCGCACTATCTCTCTGAAAGATGACAAAACAAATTTTTATCAATCAGCTAACTCCCCACCCCCGTCTTCACAGGCATCATCCCTCCATTTATTTCAAATACCCGGATCTGTCTATGGCCATACCACCCTGAACGCGCCCGATCTCGTCTGATCTCAAATACCCAGATCATTGTGCCTGAGATATTCTTCTCCATGTAGACATTTCACTAGGCCATTGGAAGAGAAATCTGTAGCTCTTCAGTCACCATCTTGTGCTAGGGATTTTCTGTGCCCTGACTTCCATTCAGGGTAGTGTTGTCTTGGCCTGCTGGCTGGGGAGTGAGCCAGTCCTGTTTCCTTCTTACTTTCTGTGTTCTTGAGCTTTTCTAAGTACCATTTAGGTTAGTTCAGGTCTTCCGTCAGGCAGACACCAACATGGAATTAGAGGTATAGGAGAATTACCAAGAGAAAAGACTATGGAAGAAAAGGAGAGGTAGCCGGATGAGGGGGCAGGGTCATTAGACCAGGATGCATGCCTGTCTCCTGTGAAGGAAAGGAAAGACTCTGGGAAAGTCTCTGATTGTGAAGCATTTCAAAGGAAGATTTGACCTTCAGTCAATGTCACCTAAGTGAGGAGTCCTGCATCTTACAGGAATGGATCAGTCTTGGTAACCCTGTTGTTCTCTGCCTTTGGCTGAAAGCATCCTGTGGAAGATGGGGCCTGAGTGGTAGATGTGGAACAAGCAGCTGGATCCATGCATCAGTTATGTTTCCTGCAGGAAGAGAGCTGATTGGCAAATTTCCAAGCCTGTCTTCTAAGAGCCATAACAAATGTTGCCTCTTAGGACAAGAATATCTAGTGGAGAAAATAACCAGCTCCTGTCTATGATTCTCTACATGGGCCTTAAGTCCCCACACTTCGGGGTAGAATATGTGTGCGTGATGAGTGTGTTTCTTGGTGTCTCATGCTTGAGCAGCAATAGGGCAACACTAGTGTAGTGCAAGTTTGACACAAGAAGTTGTTGGCTCGTGCCAGTAAGGAATTAGTCACTGTGGAGGAGGCCGGGAAAAGCACACACAAAATCGTTGCTCTAAACCTGGGACAGGTGAAGCTGAAAGTGTCTGAAATGGCTCAGTGATGGTTTTGTTATGGAAAATGAAATATTGAATTGTGTAAAATAGTTAAGGCTACTCACTGGCATTTAACAAGTTGTATCTTCTTCCATTCTAGTAACCCAGACCATACTTACTATGGTAGGTGATGTTTAATCAAATTAAGTATATTTCTCAGTGGACCTATGCTGAGATTAATTATATCATTTAGTTTACTTTTAATAAACAAGCTCCAGTATTTAAATGATCTCAAATTCATTGTAGCATTTTTTTTTTCTTTTTTTAGTTTGGATCTTTAAAATAACCCCCTAAAGTTTACTTTGAAAAATTTATAATCCTTCCAATTTAGTTGTGAATGAACAGTGACCTACATCACATTCCCCCAACCCCCAACTGGAAGTAGTAGGAAAAGAACAGCATGTTCAGTCTGAAAATAAGCAGCCTGGTTTGACTGAATATATTTATAGCCAGTATATTATCTTTTGCTCTTTATGCTCAAAAGATTAGGGGTCAATGTATTTGAGGGAGAAAAAGTAGAACTACCCTGGGAAGTAAAACTATTAAGAGCAATGGACTTTCCCACCATGAAGCTGCACAAAAGACATACATATTGAGACCTATCAAATTTGCCTTTAACTTCTGCTTGGGGGGTAGAAGGCTCACAGAGAAACAACAGAAGCTATTCGGAAAGTAGCCTGAGATCAAGGTCAAGCTATCAAGTATGCAATGGGAATGCATATACTAGTCCCAAACAATTTCACACTACAGGTGCAACGAGGTCTAAGAAAGGAAAGCAGTTAAGGCAAAAAGATTAGAAAAGGAAAGAAAGGGGAAGCAAACATTCTTGAATTCTGCTAAACACCATTTGCTTTATGATTTTAAAATATCCTCATGTGCATTTTCACACCCATGATCACACATTTATATTTACAATATAGGTGCCTATCTCTTCTTCCACGCCATGCCCCCCTCCTACTTAAAAAGCCACCATTTCTAAATCTCATGGCATCCATCTATGCTGGTGAGTCTTTCATGGGGCAGACATCTGCTGGCTGCTGCTCAGAGCCCTCAGGTCTTGTAGATTTTTACTGTGGTTCATTATCACTGCCTCCAGCCCTACTTCCGTCTCAGTTCTGTCTGATTTTATTATGCACAAAAACCAGCTTACCAGGGGCGCTTGGGTAGCTCAGTGGGTTGAGCCTCTGCCTTCAGCTCGGGTCATGATCTCAGGGTCTGGAGATCAAGCCCCGCATCAGGCTCTCTGCTCAGTGAGGAGCCTGCTTTCCCCCACCCCCCGCCTCTCTGCGTACTTGTGATCTCTGTTAAACAAATAAATAAAATCTTTAAAAAACAAACAAACAAACAAAAAAAACCAACCTAACATGCCTGGGTGTCAATTCCTTACCCTTTGCTCCTCAAATGCCATTTTCTGTGCGTGCCAACCACTTATTTTTACAAAAGAGCCTTGAACCCCCAAATTGATGTTCCCCTTCTAATCTGCCTCAAGTACCTCAGGCTAGTGCCAATTCCCACCTTGTCTTTCTCATCTGCTCCCTCTTACTCTGTTTTTATAAATCTTTAAACTCCTTCAGTGCTTACGATCCATTTTATCCTTTGTTCAACAACCCTCACATCCTCACTTCCTGTCTTATTTGGCTTCAATTTTATAATCACTTTCTAGATACACTAACTTCTTTGCCCTCTGACAAGAGTTTTTTTTTTTTTTTTTTTTTTACACAAAAACCTTATTTAAATCCAATTTTTTAAAAGATTTTATGTATTTATTTATTTATTTGACAGAGATCACAAGTAGGCAGAGAAACAGGCAGAGAGAGAGGAGGAAGCAGGCTCCCTGCTGAGCAGAGAGCCTGATGTGGGGCTCGAACCCAGAACCCTGGGATCACGACTTGAGCCGAAGGCAGAGGCTTTAACCCTCTGAGCCACCCAGGCGCCCCTAAATCCAATTTTTTTCCTTAATATAAAATATATTCCTACAGCTTAAATGTTGCAGGGAAAAATATTCTTACTGGTATTTTTCAGTCTTATGACCATCATGACCATTGTTCATACATGGACCCCTAATTCTGTTTATTAATTTCATTTCCTTGTTTTCTAGAAAAAAATCATCATATATATATTTTTTTATATTTTTTATTTTTTATAAACATATATTTTTATCCCCAGGGGTACAGGTCTGTGAATCACCAGGTTTACACACTTCACAGCACTCACCAAAGCACATACCCTCCCCAATGTCCATAATCCCACCCCCTTCTCCCAAACCCCCTCCCTCCCAGCAACCCTCAGTTTGTTTTGTGAGATTAAGAGTCACTTATGTTTTGTCTCCCTCCCAATCCCATCTTCTTCATCATATATTTTTTTAAAGATTTTACTTATTTATTTGAAAGACAGAGATCACAAGTAGGCAGAGAGGCAGGCAGAGAGAGAGGGGGAAGCAGGCTCCCTGCTGAGTGGAGAGCCTGATGTGGGGCTCGATCCCAGGACCCTGGGATCATGACCTGAACTGAAGGCAGAGGCTTTAACCCACTGAGCCAACCAGGCACCCCTTATGATATGTTTTTACTTGCTCCTCATTATCTCTAAAAAGATCTGTTGAGTCTCAGCCAATAGCTTACTTTTTTATGTGACTTAGAAAAGAAGAACATCCTAAGAGAGCTTCTAGGCATTTCTGCCACATCTACTGACATGTGCACTGTATGTTCTTTATGTCTTCCTGTTAGATTGGATTGACTCTCTCTCTCTCTTTCTTTCTTCCCTCTGAGGCCAAATCCTTTTCTTTTCTTTCCTTTTCTTTTTTTTTAAATCAACTTCTCCATCCTCACTTCTCTTTCTACTGGCTCACTTCTTATTCCTAAAACATACTGATATGATATTATTTCTCCCATTAAAAGAATAATAATTCAATTGCTTTTTAGCAATCTATCTCTTCCCTTACATCATTTGCTCTTTGATCAGTCTTTTGTTCCCATCCTGTTATCAACACCTCCTATACCAGCTGATAAATCCAGTATCATCTTATTGGATGATTCAGCAGTTCTTTGGCTCAGTTTATTATTCCCTCTTCCTTGAAATACTTAATCCAGTTTCCAGGTTTTCATTGTCTCTCCTCCATGTCTTCCCAGTCTTTTACTGGCTCTTCCTCATACCCAGGGACTCATAATCCAGGAAGTTCTCAAGTTCCAGTTGGGAGAAATTTCCCTTTATATTTTTTCTTTGGTGGTTCCACCTAGTCTCATGGTATTAAATATTGTCTAGCTGATAAAATTGACAAATTGACAAATTTATTTCTCCATCTTTTTTTTTTGCTTTTGCTTTTTGTTTTGAAAAACTAGCACACTATTTTTATTTTCATTTTGTAAGTAGGCTTCATGCCCAACGTGAAGCCCAGCACAGGGCTTAAACTCACTACCCTGAAATCAAGACCTGAGCTGGGATCAAGAGTCGAACACTTAAATGGTTAAGCAATCCAGATACCCCTGTTTTTATTATTTTTTTTTTATTTTTATTTTTTTTTTTTAAAGATTTTATTTATTTATTTGACAGAGAGAGATCACAAGTAGGCAGACAGGCAGGCAGAGAGAGAGAGGAGGAAGCAGGCTCCCTGCTGAGCAGAGAGCCCGATGCGGGACTCGATCCCAGGACCCTGAGATCATGACCTGAGCCGAAGGCAGCGGCTTAACCCACTGAGCCACCCAGGCGCCCATTTTTAATTAAATGTTTTTGATACAATTGACACAATGTTACATTAGTTTCAAGTACACAACATAGTCATTCAACTTCTCTATATATTACATTATGTTCACAACATGTGTAGCTACCTTTTGTTATTATATGACACTATTATGGTATCACTGAATATATTTCTAAGCTGTGTCTTTTATCTCTATGAATTTTTCATTCCATACCTGGGAGCTTATATCTCCCATACCCCTTCACTTATTTTGACTGTCCACCTACACCAACCCTTCTGGCAATTGTCAGTTTTTTTCTCTATATTTATAGATCTAATTCTGCTTTTTTTTTTAAGGTTTTGTTTGTTTGTTTTTGTTTGTTTGTTTGTTTTAATTTACTTCACAGACAGAAATCACAAGTAGGCAGAGAGGCAGGCAGAGACAGAGAGAGGGGAAGGCAGGCTCCCCACCCCCAAGCAGAGAGCCTGATGTGGGGCTTGATCCCAGGACCCTGGGATCATGACCTGAGCCGAAGACAGAGGCTTTAACCCACTGAGCCACCCAGGCATCCCTGCCTCTGCTTTTTGTTTGTTTGTTTATTCATTTGTTTTTGTTTTTAGACTCCACATATGAGTGGAATCATGTTATTTGCCTTTCTCAGTCTGATTATTTCATTTAGCATAATACGCTCTAGTTCCATCCATGTAGTTGCAACTGGCACAATATCATCCTTTTTATGACTGTATATTATTTCATTGTGTGTATGTGTATTCATACACACAGACACACGCCCCCCCCCCCATATTTCTTATCCATTCTTCTATTTATGGATGCTCTATCTATTTTTGATTCAGTCTCTTGTTAAGGGGTGGGGAGGGTTTGGTGAGTGCTACACTCCTTCTTCTTTACCATTTTATTTAATGTCTGACTCATCAATATAGTTGTTCCAGTCAATACTTAGAGTTACCGTTTTCCCTTGTCTTCTCTCACTTTGAACTTCCTACATATGGGAAAATTCTGATGATTCCATTTTCAGACTGTGTCTGGTATCTGTCTCCTTCTCAATGTCTCTATCATGAGTTTTCAAGTCAAGCTTCTTTGTAGACCTTCTCTGAATAACCACAGGGGTATTCTTTTTCCTGCTTCCATAACTTTTGAAGCTCTCTCTTTTGCCAACAAAGTATTGGAAAGCTCATTTATGAAATAACCCAGTTCTTACCAATCCTCCACTGGGAAACTCTAGTGACAACAGTTAGCACATTGGTTTTCTACGTGAAGTAAGCCCCTATTATCTCCAACTCATCTGCTATTCTATACCTCCTGGTTACCCTATACTCTATACTCTGCTCTGGTTACCCTCATTTTATTGTTTTTCCAAATCACTAGACTTGCACTTACTCAAGGTGTTGAGACTAAGATTTTCCATTGCTTTGAATGCTTCTGCTGAGAGTTACATTACCCTCTTCTTCAATATTTTTTGTAGTTGTTCAGAACAGTGACTGGCTCACTGTCACACTTACAAAGGATTTGTATATAAAATTAACCACTACTGATAATCTAAATATCTTAAAATGTTAGTCAAATTCAGATATCCTGCAATGCCAGACCAAAACTAGCAACACATGTTTTACCTCTATCATTTTTGAAACGAGTAAATGAAAAAGCCAAGTGAATAAAAATGATATAAAAAGAAAATCAGAGTAAGAAACAGAAAATACCTAATTCGAATATAAGGGATCAGTTTGATTTGCCTTTGCTTGGAAGTGGAGATGAAAAACATGTGATAACGCTCTTCACATGTAATTTGTTAAAAGACATCATCCTCTCCTCGTCCTCACAGAAAGTTCGTTTTATCAAACTCTGTATTATTCTAGGTTTTATATTTCTTGATAAGAATTGACAGCCTAAAAAATAATAAGAGAGACTTGCATTGAATGTTGTCATTGATACAGTAGTTAACATCATAGGTAATCATAGAAGGGGTTTCAGTAAGAAGAAAGACATTACCAGGATAACCAGGGAGCTAAAGATAAATACATACATACAGAAATAAATTTTAATTAGGTTTATACATATAGAAATATATTTTAGTTTGGTTCTATTTTTATTAATAATATACAAAATAAGTGGCAAAGTGCAGCTGTTGATCCCTTATTTTTAACATTCTTAGTAGAAAATGTCCATTAGAGCAGTTCTAACAATAGAAATTTCTGCAGTGATGGAGATATTCTGTGCTAAGTAGGTAGTCCCAGGATACATGTAATTATGAAGCACTTGACATAATTCTAGTGTCACTGAAAAACAGAATTTTAAGCTTTATTTAATTTAATTCATTTAAATATAAATTATGTAGCCATGCCTGCCATATTGGATAGTCCAGCGCTAGAATATCTTCTTTTGAGGAAAACAAATTACAAAATTAAGAATCTTGCCTCATAGCATTCATTAGACTGAAGTTAAGATTTAGAGCAATAATCAAAGTAAATAGGGAGGCTTCTTGAAAATGATCCCTGTTCTTAAAGTTCAAATTTACTTTGAATCATAAATGGACTCTAATAAATGATCCCTACCCAGACTAGCAGAAGGCACCAAACTCAGCGAATCACAGTAACAAAAGGCATCACCAAGGAGTAACCAAAATAAAACAAATACATAACAAAATGTAATAAATGAAAATTAAATAAAAGGAAGGCTTACATTTTTTATTACTTCTTTGGTTTAGAAGTGTACTTAGGCTGAGCTAGAAAAACACTCTGAAATATCAAGACTATCTATTTATTGAGGAACTGAAGTATCATGGTCAAAGTTGGAATCAATGTAGGAGTATTTGATGCTAAATAACCGATCTACTCTATGGCCCTTTTGATTCCACTTACAATTTGAAACTGTCCTAAAGTTCATGCCGACAGATATCATCTGCCTGTGGAATTTACAGAAATGTGTGAACTCCACCTGATATTTACCAATTTATCTTAATCATACCAACAAACAGATTTTACTGATATTATATAAAATGTATATGTTATTAAAGAATAACCTAAGACTGAACAATGAATCCCATCTCGAGGCTGAATTATTTTAGCTTTCCAAGCAAGAGAATGTGCCACTTCGGAATGAGATGATTAAGTCCCCCCCGAATGTGTAATCTAAAGGCGAAATGTAAGGCAGAAGGAGAAATATACTCTGATTAACAGAATTCTGGAAGTTTCCTTTTAGCAGTTACAGGTGATTGAAAACGCTTCCTGGGGATTGGTCGTTATCACGGCATGACATCGTTTATGTGGGTGGCACCCTGGGCGTAGTTCTCAGTAATTTCTAGGAGTTTTTAAAAGTTCAGGTAACTCTGGGTCACGGAATGAACAGACTATGCATGTGTGCAGGGTTCAGCAAGGATTTGCTCTATCCTATTTAACCTCTCTTATTATTTCTTTTAAAAGTTCAATTCTTTAATTTCTTCCTTCATTAATACACGTCATTATTGGGAAATACATCATCTCATACCGGAAATGACCCAGCATTCCAAAAAGTGTCACCTACAGTTTGATTTTTGAGTTAGACACTAGCATCGCTTTTGAAAAAAAAAAAAAGTAAGTTAGCTTTAAAATTCAGTTGGTTTGATGCTAAGAAATTGCCCTGAGCTGCCTAGGGCACAATTAGATCAGAGCCACGGAAAATGAGTGTAGACTTTTCAGTCTCCTTATAAACTGAGTATCTGATCTCCCCATTAAGTCTTAGAACTAACCTTTAAATCCTAATGTCTACTTAGCACTGTGGTGGCACAGCGGCAGTGGTTTGATTGATACTGTTTCCGAGGACTAAAGCATTTAAAAATATATTATTCCAAATTCCATTTCAGTAAATATCCTCCAAAATGGACTAGCCAAACTGCATTTTGTGAGTTTCCTTTTAATCAATGCTGTTGCCGCCGCTGCTCCTGAAGAGAGTGCCTCTGTGCCAACACAGCACTGGTCCTAAATTTATGCTCCCACAGAAAGAGACCCAGCATTAAGTTTCAGTGGATTGTTTTCAAAAGAGTGTGGAGAGGGATCAGGAACAGCGGTGATGGGAATGGACGTGGATCTATCAGGAGCGGTAGTTGCAGCCTCAGGAGCAAAACGGGTGCCTTCAGGACCTATAAACGTTCTTGTTAGGAGTATACATTTTAGGATGTAGGTTTGGTTCTAACACATTTTAAGGCAAACCACAAATCTTTGTAGATTACGTATTTTTCTTTTGTGGAGCTACTTTTTCTTCATGCCTGCCAGATCTCAGCTAGAAATTCCTAATGTGCTAAATGAGCTAATCTCTTAGGTTTCTTCCAGCTTCAAAATTCTACAACTCTGTGGCAAGTAGTACTGAAAATGTTCTCATGGTTCTAGTTTGTTCCCTAAAATAAAAATGGAATAAAAAAGATGAAGATCCCATTGTGTATATATACCACATCTTCTTGATCCATTCATCTGTTGATG
>NC_081568.1:18187074-18219128 GCF_022355385.1 Mustela nigripes
TGGTGAGTGCTGTGAAGTGTGTAAACCTGGTGATTCACAGACCTGTACCCCTGGGGATAAAAATATATGTTTATAAAAAATAAAAAATTTAAAAAAATAATAATAAATAAATAAAATTAGGGGGAAAAAAAAAGCTTTTGATCTTGATGACTTCTCAATAGTTCATTTTTGCTCTAGCTTCCCTTGCCTTTTTCGATGTTTCTAGGAAGAAGTTGCTGCAGCTGAGGTCGAAGAGGTGTCTATGTGTTATCCTCAAGAATTTTGATGGATTCCTGTCTCACATTGAAGTCTTTCATCCATTTTGAGTCTATTTTTATGTGTGGTATAAGGAAATGGTCCAGTTTCATTTGTTTGCATATGGCTGTCCAATTTTCCCAACACCATTTGTTGAAGAGACTGTCTTTTTTCCATTGGACATTCCTTCCTGCTTTGTTGAAGATCAGTTGACCATAGAGTTGTGAGTTCTCTGTTCTGTTCCATTAACCTATGTGCTTGTTTTTGTGACAGTACCATATTATCTTGATGATGACAGCTTTATAATAGAGTTTGAAGTCTGGAATTGTGATGCCACCAACTTTGGTTTTCTTTTTCAACATTCCTTTGGCTATTTGGGATCTTTTCTGGACCCGTGTAAATTTTAGGATTATTTGTTCCATTTCTTTGAAAAAAATTTATGGTATTTTGATAGGAATTACATTAAGTATGTAGATTGTTTTAGGTAGCACAGACATTTTCACAATATTTGTTCTTGCAATCCATGAGCATGGAACATTTTTCCATTTCTTTGTGTCTTCCTCAATTTCTTTCATGAGTACTTTATAGTTTTCTGAGTACAGAATCTTTGCCTCTTTGGTTAGGTTTATTCCTAGGTATCTTATGGTTTTGGGTGCAACTGCAAATGGGATTGACTCCTTGATTTCTCTTTCTTCTGTTTGTTGTTGGTGTAGAGAAATGCAACTGATTTCTGTGCATTGATTTTATATCCTGACACTTTACTGAATTCCTGTACAAGTTCTAGCAGTTTTGGAGTGGAGTCTTTTGGGTTTTCCACATATAGTATCATATCATCTGCGAAGAGTGAGAGTGTGACTTCTTCTTTGCTAATTCAGATGTGTTTTATTTCTTTTTGTTGTCTGATTGCTGAGGCTAGGACTTCTAGTACTGTGGTGAATAACAGTGGTGATAGTGGACATCCCTGACATGTTCCTGACCTCAGGGGAAAAGATCTCAGTCTTTCCCAATTGAGAATGATATTCACTGTGTGTTTTTTATAGATGGCTTTGTATACCCTCTATTCCTACACTGTGAAGAGTTTTGATCAAGAAAGAATGCTGTACTTTGTCACATGCTTCTTCAGCATCCATTGGGAGTATCCTGTGATTCTTGTTCTTTCCTTTATTAATGTATTACATCCCATGTATTGATTTGTGGAT
The DNA here is from genome assembly GCF_022355385.1 of Mustela nigripes. Lineage (NCBI taxonomy): Eukaryota > Metazoa > Chordata > Mammalia > Carnivora > Mustelidae > Mustela > Mustela nigripes. The sequence goes on from NC_081568.1 coordinate 18,188,508, forward strand.
GTTGAACCAACCTTGCAGTCTAGGAATAAATCCCATTTGGTTGTGGTGAATAATCCTTTTAATGTACTGTTGAATCCTATTGGCTACTATTTTGGTGAGAATTTTCATATCTGTGTTCATTAAGGATATTGGTCTGTAATTCTCCTTTTTGGTGGGGTCTTTCCGTGGTTCTGGGATCAAGGTAATGTTGACCTCATAAAATGAGTTTGGAAGCTTTCCTTCCATTTCTATTTTTTGGAACAGTTTCAGGAGAATAGGTATTAATTCTTCTTTAAATATTTGGTAGAATTCCCCTAGGAAGCCATGGGGCCCTGGGCTCTTGTTTTTGTTTTGTTTTGTTTGTTTTTGTTTGTTTTGTTTTGTTTTGGGGGAGAGATTTTTAATGATTGCTTCAATTGCCTAACTGGTTATGGATCTGTTCAGGTTTTCTATTTATTTGTGGTTCATTTTAAGTAGTTTATATGTCTCTAGGAATGCATCCATTTCCTCCACATTGTCAAATTTGCTGGCGTGTAGCTGGTCATAATATGTTTTTATGCTTGTTTGTATTTCTTTGGTGTTGGTTGTGATCTCTCCTATTTCATTCATGATTTTATTAATTTTGGTCCTTTCTCTTTTCTTTTTGATAAGTCTGGTCGGGGGGTTATCAATCTTACTAATTCTTTCAAAGAACCAACTCCTAGTTTTGTTGCATTATTCTACTGTTCTTTGGGATTCTATTTCATTGATTTCTGCTCTGATCTTTATTATTTCTCTTCTCCTTCTGGGTTTAGGCTTTCTTTGCTGTTCTTTCTTCAGCTCCTTTAGGTGTAGGGTTAGGTTATGTACTTGAGACCTTTCCTGTTTCATGAGAAAATCTTCTATCGATATACTTTCCACTCAGGAACACCTTTGCTGTGTCTCACAGATTTTTGAACAGTTGTGTTTCCATTTTTCCATGATTTTTTTTTCCAATTCTTCTTTAATTTCCTGGTTGACCCATTCATTCTTTAGTAGGATGCTCTTTAGCTTCCATGGATTTGAGTTCTTTTTAACTTTCCTCTTGTGATTGAGTTTTAGCCTCAGAGCACCATGACCTGAGAATTTGCAGGGAATGATCCCAATCTTTTGGTACCAGTTGCGACCAGATTTGTGACCCAGGATGTGATCAATTCTGGAGAATGTTCTATGTGCACTGGAGAATAATGTTTATTCTGTGACTTTGGGATGGAATGTTCTGAATATATCTGTGATGTCCATCTGGTCCAGTGTGTCATTTAAAGCCTTTATTTCCTTGTTGATCTTTTGCTTGGATGATCTGTCCATTTCAGTGAGAGGGGGTTTAAAGTCCCCTACTATTATTGTTTTATTGTTGATGTGTTCCTTTGATTTTGTTATTAATTGGTTTATATAATTGGCTGCTCCCATGATAAGGGCATAGATATTTAAAATTGTTAGATCTTCTTGTTGGACAGACCCTTTAAGAATGATGTAGTGTCCTTCCTCATCTCTTATTATAGTGCTTGGTTTAAAAATCTAATTTGTCTGATATAAGGATTGCCACCCCAGCTTTTTTTGATGCACGTTATCATGGTAAATTGTTTTCCACCCCCTCACTTTTAATCTGGAGGTGTCTTTAGGTCCGTAATGAGTTTCTGATACCCTGTGTCTTTTGATTGGGGCATTTAGCCCATGTACATACAGGGTAACTATTGAAAGATACAAATTTAGTGCCATTGTATTGCCCATAAGGTGATTGTTACTGTGTATCGTCTCTGTTCCTTTCTGGTCTACTACTTTTAGGCTCTCTCTTTGTTTAGAGGACCCCTTTCAATATTTCCTGTAGGGCTGGTTTGCTGTTTGCAAATTCTTTTAATTTTTGTTTGTCTTGGAAGCTTTTTATCTCTCTATTTTCAATGATAGCTTAGCTGGATATAGTATTCTTAGTTGCATATTTTTCTCATTTAGTGCTCTGAGTCTATCATGCCAGTTCTTTCTGGTCTGCCAGGTCTCTGTGGATAAGTGTGCTGCCAATCTAATATTTCTACCATTATATGTTACAGACTTCTTGTCCTAAGCTGCTTTCAGAATTTTCTCTTTGTCACTAAGACTTGTAAGTTTTACTATTAGATGATGGGGTATGGACCTATTTTTATTGATTTTGGGTGGGTTTCTCTGTGCCTCCTGGAATTTGATGCTTGCTCCTTTTCCACAAGGGAAATTCTCTACTATAATTCATTCCAATATACCTTCTTCCCCCCTCTCTCTCTTCTTCTTCTGGAATTCCAATTATTCTAATATTTTTTTGTCTTATGGTATCACTTATCCCTCAAATTCTTCCCTCATGGTGCAGTAGTTGTTTGTCTCTTTTTTGCTCAGCTTCTTTATTCTCCATCATTTGTTCTTCTATATCACTAATTCTCTCTTCTGCCTCGTTTATCCCTAGCAGTAAGAGCCTCCATTTTTTTTATTGTACCTCATTAATAGCTTTTCAATTTCAACTTGATTAGGTTTTAGTTCTTTTATTTCTCCAGAAAGGGATTTTATTTCTCCAGACACAGTTTCTCTAATATCTTCCATACTTTTTTCTAACCCAGCTAGAACCTTGAGAATCATCATTCTGAACTCTAGATCTGACATATTACAAATGTCCATATTGATTAGGTCCCTAGCCATTGGTACTGCCTCTTGTTCTTCTTTTGTGGTGAGTTGTTCAGCCTTGTCATTTATCCAGATAAGAATATATGAATGAGATAATAAAATACTAAAAGGGTGGTGAAGACCCCAGAAAAATGTATGCTAACCAAATCAGAAGAGTTCCAAAACCAGAGGAAGAAGAAATGGAAAAAAAGGAAATAAAAATTAAAATATATATATATGTTAAACTGGTGAATAGAACAGAGCCACCCACTTGATTTTTAGTGTATTTTGGTCTCTTAAAAATCTACCTCCCAAAATATCAAAGAAAGAAGAACTTAAGTATGTACAAAAATATGGGTAAACATGATGAAAGAAAGAAATATGACTGTAAATATGAACATTTTTTTAAAAATCTGAAAAAGGAATTGATAAGTTGGTTGGAAAAATTAAAAAAAAAAAAAAGAGGAAGGAATGTGCTCAGACTGGAGACTAGAACAAAGCCATGTGGTAGATTAGGGTATATTCTGATGTATCAGAAGAAATTGAATCTCAAATTTTTTTAGGAAAAAAAAAGACCTATAGGTATACAAAAAATAAGGTTAAATACAATAATACAATGAAGGGATAGAATATGACTTTAATAATGAGGGTTTAAAAATACTCTTTTTTTAAGAAATGTATTGTTAAGATGAACTAATTTAAAAAAAATTAAAGAGGAAAGAGAAGTTAAGAAAATAGAAGAAAAAAATAAAATTAAAAAATTTAACTTTGCAAGACTAAAGGATCCTGGGGAAATAAAAACATGAATTCTATGCATTGCTTTCCCCTAGCTCTGGAGTTCCACTGTTTTCCTTGATTGGTGAGCTTAGTTTTGGGTGGATGTTCTTGCTGATCTTCTGCGGGAGGGGTCTATTGCAGTGATTCTCAAATGTCTTTGCCCGAGGCAGAATTGCACCACCCTTGCCAGGGATGAGGCTATGTAATCTGCTTGGGTTCTCTCTTGGAGGTTTTGTTCCCTGAACGCTTTCCATACTGCTTTGAAGGACGGGAATGAAAATGGTAGCCTCCCAATCTCTGGCCTAGATGAGACAAGAGCTTGGGGCCCCATTCCTCAGTACACCGTCAGAGATAAGCAGTCAATCAGTCCTGTCTCTCTGGTCTCCGGCGGCACTCCGAGCTCACCTGGCCTGTGAGTAAGAGTTTCTATCTCTGGTGCACAGCCCTGTTTGGCATCTCCAAGCCCAGCAGATTCCTGCTGCACTGCTCCTCCCAGAGGAGGAGGGTGCGTCACCCCAGATCAGCCACTTGTGGGGTCCCTGCTTAAAGAACGGTGGCCTGATGTGCCTTGGATCATGGTTTAAGGTAACCCCAATAGAAAACTCACTCTTTGGCTCTGTCTCTCTATCAGCTTCACTGCTCCAATACTTGGCAGTTCTACCACACCCAAACACGCCCAATCTTTCTGTGATCCCATGGGATCTGAGACGAGACCACACTCCCTGTGAGGACTCTACCGCCACTTAGTCTCTGGAGTGATGTCCCTCAGTGGAGCATACTTCTAAAAGTTCTGATTTTGTGCTCCACTGCTTCACTGCTTGCCGGGAGCTGACCTCTCCTCCTGCAGTCTGTTTTCCCATCGCTTTGGATTCATTTCTCTGCACATCCTACAGAATTGCTGCTCTTCTTCTCTTCCATCTTCTGTTGTGTTTGTAGGTGTTTGGAGTGGTTGGATACCTATCTAGTTGAACTCCTGGGATTTGATGTCATTTCAGTCTGCTACTCCTCTGTTATCTCACCTCATCATCTCTGTTTTTTATCAAAATTTCTTGGCTATTCGGGGTCTCTTGTGGTCCCAAATCAAATACAAGATTTTTTCATCTATTTCTTTGGAATTTTGGTAGGGATTGTGCTGAATCTGTAGATGACTTTGTTAGTAAAGAAATTTTAACAATATTAACTCTCCTGATTCATGAACATATGTGCTTTCTTCAATTCCTTTTATCAATATCTTACAATTTTCAATGTATATATCTTTCACCTCTTTGGTTCAATTTATTGCTGAATGTTTTATTATTTTTGATGCTTTAGTAGAAGAGATTTGTTTTCTCTACTTTTTTTCAGATGGTTCATTGTTAGTGTATAGAAATACAACAGATCTTTGTATGTTGATTTTGTATCCTGAGACTTTGCTGAGTTCAGTTTTTAGTATTTAGAATATAAAATTATGTCATTTCCAGCAACAGTTTCACTTCTTCGTGATTTAGATGCCTTTTATTTCTTTTTCTTTTATTACCTAATTGCTCTGGTAAAGTCTTCTGGTGCTATGTTGAAAGGACTGGTGATAGAGAGTAATCTTGTCTTATTCCTGGTCTTATAGGAAAGCTTTCAAGCTTTCACCATTGAGTATGATGTTAGCTATGGACTTGTCATATATGGCCTTCATTACATTGACATGTGTTTCTCCGAAACCCACTTTGTTGAAAGTTTTTATCATGAAAGAATGTTAACTTCACTAAGTGCTTTCTACATCTATTGAGATGATTATATGGTTTTTGTCCTTCATTATATTAATATGGTTTATGAACTCTATTAATTGCATATGATGGAATTTCTTTGCATTGCAGGGATATATCCCATTTGATCTTGATGTATGATCCCTTTCATTTATTTATTTTTAAAGATTTTATTTATTTATTTGACAGACAGAGATTATAAACAGTCAGAGAGGCAGGCCCTCTGCTGAGCAGAGAGCCTGATGCAGGGTTCAATCCCAGGACCCTGGAATCATGACCTGAGCCGAAGGCAGAAGCTTTAACCCACTGAGCCACCCAGGCGTCCCGTATGATCCCTTTTAATGTGTTGCTGAATTTGGTTTATTAATTTTTTTTTCATAATTCTTGCATATATATTCATTAGCGATACTGACCTATGCTTTTCTTTTCTTCTAGTGCCCTTATTTAGGTTTGGTATTGGGGAAATGCTGGCTTCATAAAATGTTGTTGGGACTGTTTCCTTCTTTTTAATTTTTGGAAAGATTTTGGGAAGGATAGACATTAATTCTTTTTTTTTTAAGATTTTATTTATTTATTTGACACACAGATTTCACAAGTAGGCAGAGAGGCAGGCAGAGATAGAGGAGGAAGCAGGCTCCTCGCCAAGCAGAGACCCTGATGTAGGGCACTATCCCAGGACCCTGGGTTCATGACCTGAGCCGAAGGCAGAGGCTTTAACTTACTGAGCCACCCAGGCACACCAACATTAATTAATTCTTTAATGTTTGGTAGAATTCACTTGTGAAGCCATTTGATCCTGAGGTTTTCTGTTTTGAGGAGGTGTTTTGTTTTGTTTTGTTTTTTAAAGATTTTATTTATTCATTTGACAGAGATCACAAGTAGGCAGAGAGTCAGGCAGAGAGAGGAGGAGCAGGCTCCCTGCTGAGCAGAGAGCCTGATGTGGGGCTCGATCCCAGGACCCTGAGATCATGACCTGAGCCGAAGGCAGCGGCTTAACCTATTGAGCCACCCAGGCACCCTTGAGGAGGTTTTGATTACAGATTCAATCTCCTTACTAGTAATCAGTACATTTTATTTATATTACCACCACCACCACCAACAACAACAACAACAACACAATGAAAACAGATCTTGGCTCTATTAATTTTTTCTTACTGTTTTTTTACCTTTAAATCTTTATTTTACTTATTTTTTCCATTCATACCTTCTTATTGCCTTCCTTCAGCTATTCTTGAGTTTTGTTTGTTCTTTTTTTTTTTCCAGTCCCTTGAAGTGCAAAGTTAGGTTATTTATTTGTGATCTTTCTTTCTTTTTAATGCAGATATTTATTTCTGTAAACATCCCTCCTGGAATTGTTTTTTTTTTTTTTTTTGCATCATCCCATACATTTTTATATGTTGTGTTTCCACCTTCACTTGGTTCAAGATATATTTTTATTTTATTTTTGATTTTTATCTTTGACTCAGTGATTTGTTAGGAATGTTACTTTTTAATTTCCACATATTAATGAATTTTCCAGATTTCTTCTGGTTATTTATTTTTAGTTTCATACCATGTGGTCAGAAAAAATACTTTATGTGATTTATACATTTTAAAATTTGCTACAACTTTACTATGTACTTTATTTATTATATACATTATTTATTATAAATTTATAGTAATTATAAATTTAATCTTAAAAATATTGTAAATAATTATTATATTTTAATAACATTTTAAGTGTTATAAGAAGTGTAGGTACTTCTAATCTATAATTATAAATCATAGATTTTTACTATATACTTTAGTATAACTATTATACTGATAGTAAATAACTATTTTCACCATACTAACATATCATCTTGTTTAGAGGATGTTCCATATGCAGTTGATAATAACACGTATTCTTATTTGATAGAATTTTTTTAATATGTCTGTTAAAATAAATACAGTTCTAGCCTCTAGCGCTTTTTTATTAATTTCTGTTTGTATGATATATCCCATTGAAAGTGAGGCTTTGAAGTGTCCACTATTATTGTATTGCTATGTTTCTCTTCAGATCTGTTAGTATTAGCTTAATATATTCAGGTCTCTTAATTGGGTGCATATGTATTAATAGTTGTTGTAGTTTCTTGAAAAACTGACCCATTTCTCATTATATAATGACTTTATTTGTGTCTTTTTCCAGTTTTCCACTTAAAGTCTATTTTGTCAGATAAAAGTGTAGGTACTTCTATTCCCTTTAGTTTCCATTTGTGTGGAATATTTTTTCCATCTATTCACTTAAGATTGTGTGTGCCCTTACAGCTAATGAGGGTTTCTTGTAGGCAGCATATAGTTGGGCCTTCTTTATATATCAGCCACGTAGGAACAGAGCAGTCTTGCTGGGTCTGGAGAATAACAGAAGAATATTAAAAAAAAAAAAATCATTTGTAACAAAGTAGTGTAAATTATATAGCATATTGCATAAGAGGTGAAAAATAATTTAATAAAATGTGTCAAAGTGTATTAACTTGGAAATACTAATTCTATAAATAGTGATGAGGCATATCAAGTCAGAGGAATATATTACTATTTTGGTTTCAGGCATGTTGTTTTTGCAGTGAAATGATAAGCATGAAAAACAGGGTATATAAATTTTTGGTTCGTAAGCAGAGCTGTAGAACTTACAGTCTGAACTAGAACTGAAAATTGTACCTACATATTTGCTTTGGAAAAAAGTGGATGTCCAAGAATGGAAGTTAAATATAGTTTATAGTGACTGCACTTATTGGGTTAGCATAACTTAATGTATGGATTTGTTATATCACTATGTTGTGTGCCTGAAACTAATAGCATTATATGTTATCAATACTTAAATAAAAAATTAAAATAAGGGTGTTTTGGTGTTTCAGTCAATCAAGCATCTGACTCTTGATTTTGGCTCAGGTCATGATCTTGGGGTTGTGAGACTGAGTCCTGCATTGCGCTCCATGCTGAGCATGGAGTTTGCTTAAGATTTGTCTCTCGCTTTTCCTCTGCCCCTCCTCACCACCCTGCCCCCACCCCGTGCATGTTCACATGCTCTTTCATAGATAAATAAATAGATTCTGATAAAAATGAAAACATGATATAGTTTCATTCAAATATAGAATATAAGGAATAGTGCAGACAACCAGAGCGGATGGGAGAGAAAATTGAACGGGAGGAAATCAGAGAGGGAGACAAACCATGACAGACTCTGGTTTCCGGGAAACAAAGAGGGTTTCAGAAAGGAGTGGTGTGGGGAGATGAGGTAACTGGGTAGGGGGTATTAAGGAGGGCACATGCTGTGATGATCGCCGGGTGTTATGCACAACTAATGAATCACTGAATACTAAACATAAATAAATAAATAAATAAGTAAATAAATAAATAAAGCTGGTAGTATAAAAATTGAATGATGTTTCCTTTATACTTTGAAATCACTGTGAGTCTATAAACAGTCTAAGTTTCCAGGAGTATAATAAAGTATAGCTCCATATTATGGTGATCACATTATCATTTCTGTATATCATGAAAGTATTCCAAACCCTGTAAGTGACATTAGAACTTTTCCAGAAGAAACAGAAGGAATAGTGTGAGTTTTTCCACAACTGTGGTATTCACCAGCTTCTCTGTTAATGTGCTCTGTCACAAGCAGCTCTTAAATCTCGGTGAGCTAAATAGACAACTTTTGCCTTTGCTGACAAGTCCACTAGCTCCCTATGGTGGCTCCACTGTAATCTGATGGCTAGATCCAGGTATGCTCCACATTCTTTCGTTCCAGAACATGGGTAAATAAACAGTTAGTATAAGGGTATCGTTCTTCTCTCTTGAAAGAGAGGAATGTAAGAGGTTAAGTCAAACATTCAAGCACGTTTAGAACCACTGCACAGGTGGAGGTCACATGACATCTCTTTATATTCTATTAGTGAAAGCATGTCACCAGATTGAATCCAGCAACAATGAAGCAGGAGTGGTGATGGGCAGAGTATTATATGCTGAGCATTAACGTAATCAATCAAGGCCAGATAGTTAAGCCTGATGCACTGCCTTGTAAATAATGACATAGGAACATATTACATACTCAGCTAACATTTTCTGAATCCGCTCAAGACAGAAGTAGTTTTATTGTCATGTACATGTATAAGATCAGACCTGTTCTTCCTCTTCATCTTATGACATTTTATTATTTTTGAAGGTGAAGTGCCAACTATAGACATTGTTGTCCATAACTTCAATTTTATTACAAGTACTGTTTTTCCAAAACACATGTCTTTTCTATAACTGCCCAAGATTAAGTTTTCCATATTGCAATAAACATTGTTGAACTTGTAAATAATTTTTATTGGCTAATATGCAGTATTATCAGGGACAAGTTCCTCTTCTTGTGTATAGTTTCATGTGTTAACACCTAATCTTGATTGAGATCCAGATGAATGAACACAAACAAGATTATCATGCACAGTCTCGTTACAGCACACCAATGCTTTCCCAGGAACTGTCCTCTCTTCCTTCTCTTATCAAGCTCTAATGTGGCAACCGTGTTATGAATCAGCCTCTCTAATTATTTTGAATTTATTTGGTTACTTCAAATATTCTTTAGTTATTAAATAAAATTGGAAAAAATTACGTGTACTGACATACACAATTAAACATTTTAAGTACTTATTTTCAGTATTTGAAAAAAATATACTACTATGATCTGTGATTAGCAAAATGAAGCAATGAATTCTTAGGAAACAAAAGAATTTTCCTTTTCCAACTTGTGTACCTAGTCAGATCATATAGCATTTATTATGGAAAGTAACAGCTAAAAATCATTTAGTCAAGTGATCAGCAAGCTATTTTCCATAAAGGGCCAGAAACTAAATATTTAAGTTTATATTACATAATCTGTATTGCAAGTATTCAGTCGTAGTATGAACACAACCATAAACAATGCATACAAGGATGAATGTAGCTGGTTTCAATAACTTTTTTTTTTTTAAGAGGGCTTTATTTGCCCAGTGGATTCTAGTTTATAAATCACAGATCTCATCTTATTTATCTGTTTAACAGGTGAAGGAACTGAGAATTCAAAAATAAATTTCAGATAATTACCTCACAATAATAGTAATACAGATTCTAAAATCTGTTGACTATTACAAATCTAACTGGTATCAAATATATTTGAACCCAGAGTTCCTCAGTCCTAATTAAGAATCCAATATTTTTGACTAACTTATTCTATCATGTATCTTGGAAATTCAGGTGTTGATTTTATAAACATGAAACTAAATTCAAATCATTTATTATATAAAACATTTTTAACATGTCACTAGCTAGAATGAAATTTTTTTAAGGTAAGTATACTTGTTGACTAACTTTGGGTATGGATTGTTTTAACTTGACCGATAAGTTGAAGTCTTAAGTCACAAAACAATTCACTTTTTACAAGTTCTTTGTACTGTAATAATGGAGAAAATATATAGTTAGTAAATGATCCTATATAGTTTTAGGATATTGATAATTGTTTCAAGATGGTTTTGGTGTTTACTAAAGGAATCACTTCTCAAAAGATGTATCTTGACAATTCTCTTCATTAACCTGTGATATATTCATGTTTGCCTTTTTAGTTTAATGAAAACAACATTATTTCCAAGCAATATTATATGTCTCATACTTCTAAATTTGTATTATAGCAATTTTGAAATGTCCTATATTTCACATATAATTAATTACAATAACAAGATGATTATTAAAGAATACATAGCATTTCATATTTTTCTGCAAACTATTTTAATGATTCAAAATTTTTATTTCTTTATTTTAATTTTTTTAAAGATTTTATTTATTTGACACACAGTGGGAGAGCACAAGGGCAGGTAGAGCAGCAGGTAGAAGGAGAGGGAAAAGCAGGCTCCTTATGGGGAGCCTGATCCCAGGGTAAGCCCAATGCAGAGGCGTGCCCTTGCACGCTCTGCCTCTGCCACCCACGTGCCCCTAACTATTCAAAAGTTTTTAAAGAGGAGCTTCTGGGTGGCACAGTTGGTTAAGCAGCTACCTTTGGCTCAGGTCTTGATCTCAGGGTCCTGGAATCCAGCCCAGCATTGGGCTTCTGGCTCAGCAGGGAGTATGTTTCTCTCTTTCCTCTGCCTGGCCCTCCTCACTGCTTGGGCACACTCTCTCTCTTGCTCTTTCTCTCAAATAAATAAACAAAATCATCAGAAACAGTTTTTTTAAATAAATACATTTAAAATAAAAAAAATCAAAGCAAAGAGCAAAGTGACAAGAATAAAAATTTAATTTTGTATTGGATTTCTGTTGGGGTATTTTTTGATGAGTTGTTTTGTTTTTTTTTTTTTTTAACCTAGAATTTGTTCCAAAAAAGTGTGTTTTTCGTATTTCCTATTGAGAACTTTATGGCTGCCTACTGTAATTCAATGTTTCCCATTTCTGTGATGAGAAATTCATACTGAATTTGGATCCATATGTAAGACTTTATTTTTTTTAATTTTTTAAAAAGATTTTATTTATTTATTTGAGAAAGACAGATCACAAGCAGGCAGAGAGGCAGGGGGAAGCAGGCTCCCTGCTGAGCAGAGAGCCCGATGTGGAGCTCGATCCCAGGACCCTGAGATCATGACCCGAGCCGAAGGCAGTGGCTTAACCCACTGAGCCACCCAGGTGCCCCCATATGCAAGACTTTAAAAATAATTTATAACCACATCTATTGTTTAAATATACTATAAAGACACATGCATAGAATGAAGAAAAAGTTATTGCCATGGTGCACAAGACTTAATTAGATCCTTATGCATTGGCTTCTTTATCAACACTAAGGCTAACATAGTCATCAAGTTATCGTTTCAATTTTAGTCCACTTACATTTAATCAATAAATCCAAATAAAATAAAATCAGGTAAAATACATTAAGAGTATTATACTACCAAATTTGCCAAATGCTATAAGCATTATTTTTATTTCATAAAATGTTGAATGAGCACACTCTATACATACCGTGATTCAAATATATGCATATTTGAAGAATGTAATTTTTATTATATTGCCTGCATTGTTAGAATATTAAAATTCTGTGTAAAAATTACTAACAAATTCTAGTTGCAACATGATGTTGACTTAAAAGAATCTAAGTGTTATGTGATTAAAAAACTTAAATATATGTTTAGTTATGTTATTAAAAAGACTGTAATTCTTTCATTAAGCAAAACTCTAGACTTAAGGGGACCGAAGGGGGTGCTTGAAGGAAGGTGAAGAGGCATTATGAAAGTTGCTTTGTTTTGTTTTGCGTAGATGAGTAAAATATCACGTCCAAGGAAAGGCTGAATAAGGGAGGATATCAATGATGAACAGAGCCAGGGAGAACTTCTGAGTATCAGGATGAGGTGGATGAAATACACATTTGGATATGAATCTACCTAGTTAGTATTATTCAGATTACTCCATATACAATTAACTTTGTTTGATTACTTTGCTAATTTGTATTTCAAGGGACATTTTTAGTCTGAGTGTGCCTGATTCATGTAAAGTACCTGGAAAAAAAAAAAAAAAAGGTAGAATGTATTGACTGAGATGCAGGAATCCCAGCTAGTAAGTTCCACATGATAAGGAAAGCTTGTGAAAGGTTTTATCCATTTGCTTTGATTTTTTTTCAAAGCAACAAGCAGCAAGATCAACGCTGAGAGTAAAGAGAGTGGACATGGTTTGAGAACAGGAGAGCATGAGATACTGGTCTAGAAGAGTGGAAGAGCCGACGGGCGAGGGAAACAGCGCAACTGCTGAACAGCATAAAGGCCCTGAGAAGAGTGGCAGGGAGAGCAGTTAGCACATCAGAAAGATTGTGTGTAGGCTAGGTTTATCTGTGGAGGGCAGGCTTTTGGAGGTAGAATTTACTCAGGGCTGAGATTTCAACAAAAGTACACAAGGCAGCAATTGAAGGGCACAAGTTGAGAGCAAGGGGGAGATTCTAATTGTTGATCATGGGCGTTAAGCTTGGAATGGACAGAAGTGAGGATATGACATGGGTGAGGCACCATACAGATGCCACAGGATCAAGGGATTATGCTTCCATCTTCTGTCAAAGAACTAATAAAGATAAGAAAGCTAAATAGTGAGAATTTGAGAGGCTAGTCTCTCTATGCCAGAATTTCATCTTGATTTTTGAAGTTGTCCTTTTTCAGTTTGCCCATAGAAGAGAGAAATAGAATTTTAAAATATAATAAAGTGGATTTTGGACTGAAATAAAAATATTCAGAAACTGGTGGTAAGAGAGGATAGAGAGAGGATGGATAGTTGATGAAAGATTGAAATAAACTGAGACTAAATACAATAAATCTATGAATCCTACCGTAATTTTATTAAATCCCTAAGTTTTGGAGAACAAACAATGCAATTTGTTTCAGCCCAGCCTCTCTGTCTTGGGTCTGTGAAAGACTGCCCATCTGCCGAAGGATGAGTCAGTAGTCTGTTTGATTCTGAAGCCCCAGGAACAGAACTGGCTGCTGACAAAGGAATTATATTCTCATTTTCACTGAGGCTCTAAAATGCCCTGTCAAATAAATATTCTAACTGTGATAGCAACAGACACAGTAATCCAGGGAAGAAGAGACCTGGTAGTGGAGAGTAACAGAATTTAAACAATGAAAGAGATTCTTATGCACCATATTACTGATGGCTTTTGCTAATGAAAAGTCAAGTGTAACTGCGTGATAATTTGAAACTATCAATGTCAGATATAAGGCACAAGTAAATAGTGTGGGTTTACAAGGAGATTACACACTCTACTCTTTATTTGAAAAATAAATGCATTGGATGTTTGGTTTTGACAGAATATGAAAAGGGAGAAAAATTTTGATCTTTTAAAGATTTATTTATTGATTTGAGAGAGAGAGCAAGATAGAGAGAGTGAGCAGGGGGAGTGGAAAAGGGAGAGGGAGAGAGAGAGACTCTCAAGCAGACTCCCCACTGAGTGCAGAGTACAACTGGGGTTCGATCTCACAACTCTGATATGGTGACCTGAACTGATATCAAGAGCTGGACACAACCGACAGAGCCATACAGGTGCCCCTATTATTTTAAAACATTTAGTAGTTGATTTAATTAAACTCTCTTAACCCATTTAAAACCCCCCAAATTTTTGACGTAAAAATGATTTGACATATCTAGGAATAAATTTGTGATAATAAAATAAATGTGATAATATGATAAATTTTTAAAAATAACTTCCAAGTCAATATTTGAGTTTCTATTGTAAGAAAATCTAAATAACAAAACATGACATAATTTGCATTTTATCAATAGCTAAGATTCTAACTCTTACATACAGCACAAGAATTTCATTCCCTAGGTATGTAGATTACTGTCAATTGACATCATTATTGTTGTTGTCAGGAAGATAATTGCTGTAATAAAAATTTTTACTATGGCAGTGAATATTTTTCTCTTGAAATAATGTCATGAGAAGATTCTCTTTCACTTTACTATCCTTGGTTTTAGGGAAAAATGAAATCCCACATCTTAATATGAATATGCAACCAATGTACTGTCAGCTAAAACTCTTCCAAAAAAACAAAATATGGGACACTTTTTTGGAAGATATTCATTAAATGTCAAGAACATATCAAGAGTAAGAACCTGTGCAGGAAACCAAGCCAAACCAAAACAAAACAAAACAACAACAACAAAAAGTAGAATTTGTGGGAATAGTCCCAATCAATAGGCATATGGCTAGTATTTATGTAGAACAAAACAAATAATTTCTGAATGATTATGAGTTCCAATCTTAGATCTCAGTATAAACATCTTTGTACCTTAAAGATGAATGTTTGCTCCGTTTTAACAAACTGAAGTGAGTGTGAGTGAGAAATTAGGTTTCTAACACTTCTTTTATTCCAAGGGATAGTATTGCAATTCACAGGCTTGGGTTCAAATTGCCTTTTCTCTCGTACATCTGTGTATGTAAACCCATACTTGTAAACCAAGTACTTGCTCACATCCTTATCATCTCTTCCTTCTTCCAAGCACATGGTAGATTCAATTTCCCAGGTTCCTTCCTTTTGAGTAGGACCATGTGAGGATGAACTAGGAAAACAAGGCATGTCACTTCCGGATTAAGTGACTTAATTGCTTGTGGAGTCTACTATCTCTTTTTCTCTGTTGCCAAGATGGTAGAAGAAGCCTAAACACAAGATAAACAAATACAAGATAGATAAGAATCATCAAGGGATACCCTCCAGATCTATAGATGCTTTACACAACTGAAAATTAAATTTGCTAGATTCAGCCAATAGGAAATCTAATTGTATTTGTTGTCCCACACATCCACCCTGGCTATGTGTCTTTAGGCAAGAACTTAACCTCCATCAGTTTTGGTTTTCCCTTCTGTAAGCTACAACACACAGCCCTATGAAATGATAGCAATTTTAAGAAGGTTATTAGATTACCTATGGAAAGAAAATGGATGTAGAGTTTAATTATTTGAGTTTTTAGTTCCTTAAGATATTATATTTATTCTGTTCACATAAAATTAAGAAATGTCATATATAGTATTTAATGCAAACTTTTATTTTTTATTTCTCACAGACAAATATTTGACCTTTATTATGAGTGAACCAAAGGCAACTTGTCTCATTAAAAACAAAACAAAACAAAAACCCCAAAAACAAACAACAGTAACAAAAACAACAAACATGTCCTAAAAGCTTCTAAGCAGACCCACGAAAGCTAAGCTAAGTGAGGCCCAGGTTCACCAGTTTAAAATCATCCATACATAAAAGTGAAATAAGTGTAAATTTAGAAAGGAGGAACTTGTCATATTAAAAATGATGACAGACTGTTATAGACTAATTCTGTCCCTCCCCCCAAAATCATATATTGAAACCTCAATGGCCAATATGATGGCATTTGGAAATAGGACCTTTGGGAGGTAGTAAAGGTTAGATGAGGGCATAAGGGTGGAGTTGTATAATATGATCAATGCCCATATTAGAGGAGGAAGAGACAGGAGCACTTTGTTTCTTTGTTTCAGGAGCACACACAGAGGAAAGGCCATGTGGTCACACAATGAGAGAACGTTGTCTACATACCAGGAAGCAGGCCACACCTTGATGTTGGACTTCTCAGTTTCCAGAATTGTCAGAAATAAAACCTGTTAAGCATCCCTCTGTCTATGTAATTTTGTTGGAGCAGCCTACGACAACTAAGACATAGGCCTTTTAGAGAAATGATTTGTTATTTTCCTCTTATATTGTTAAAATTAGCAAGTATTTAATATGTAGAAACTTCCACTTACTTTATTTTCTATGACCAAAATTTAAGAAGAGAATCAAAGAAAACACTTAGGTTTAGATCCATTATAAAATGTGCAGATGCCTATTCCTTTTTTTTTTTAATCTTAGAGAGCAAAACATTTTAGTTGTTGAGTAAAACTCTGAGGTGTGCTAAGCATGTTTGTTACCATCTTCTTAAGTAGAAAAAAATTATACAACTCAGAATCAAGTTTAATGAGTAACAACTATATTTCTTAATTTAAATGTCACCAATATTTACAATGATTGTGCCTCTGCACATGAAAACCGGCATTTAGGTTAATATAATAATAATTGGGGAAAATAGAATTAATATACAAATAAGTTAGCATATTGATAGATATTACTCTGTGATGCAGAACATTTTTTTTTTCTTAAAAATATCCAATATAGATACTTAAGATGCCCTAGAAGAAAATGCATATGTATGCTGCTTAATTAAACAAGGAGTCCATCAGACTGAGACGGTGCAATGCTGAGGTAGACTGCCTAAGCAAATCAAGGTCTAAATTGAGGTCTAAGGACAACCAATGAGAGTCGGTTAGGCTCTAAGCTGTTGGCAAGCAATGATGTCCTCACTTTGCTTCTGTCTCTTTGCAAAAATCTCTCCTTAGAGCTCCTGCAGGTGGAGCACCTCTAAGCCACTTTAGGTTTAGTCCTGCCCCGGAAAAATCAGGTTTAGGTTTTGCTCATATAACTTCTTAAACATGTTAATATGCATCAGTTTATTTTGTCTTTAACACAACTTAGGAATTTCTGCTTCCCCTTATGTTGTTTTTTTTTTTTTGTTTTGTTTTTGTTTGTTTTTTTTTTCTTCACTGTAGCATTTTTCATATTTTAACATCCTATGAAATGTACTTTTTGTTGTGTTTGTTGGTTTAATTACAAAACCCCTTGGGTCCTCTAGAATCTGTGCCTGCAACACCAGAGCATTTTGTCTGTTTTAAAATTCTCCTCCCCGTACTGTGGTGTCTCCAGCTAGAACAGGGACAAAAGGTAGGACCTCCGTGAGTACGTCGTGAGCGCTCACATCGGTAAGTGTCTCACAGGCTAAACAACACCTGTAAGGGATAACAAAAACAAAGCAAGAAACAAAACAAAACTAAACTAAAAAACAAACATAAAAACCCCCCAAAACCAAAAAACAAAATCCCCTGGTTATAATAGGTGAAACAAGTTGTCTGGTGGGATGTTTTGGGGAAACAATAAACAGAATTAAGACTGAGCTGCTGCTCAGATCCAGTCCAGCCTGGTGGGTTCTCTCACTCGGGAGCACCCCCCTCACTCGGAGGAGTCCCTTCTTAGGAAACAAGGGGTGACCTTTTCAGAGAAAACACGCAGGGCCAGCTCCTCTGCGAATTGCAGCAGCTCAGCTTCTAGTCCAGACCAGAGTTGCATGTTTTCTAGAGGAAAATAGTTTCTAAGCCTCAGTTTATTCATATGTATAATGAAGACTCAGGGGTGGACACATTGCTACCCTTTTTTTTTTTTTTTAAATTTTTAATGACCTTTAAACTAAGAGTTACCTTATGCTTTGTTTTAACATTTTTAAAGGGTTGCTTGAAAATAAAATGAAGAATATGTAGTAGAGACGACATGTAGCCCACAAAACCTACTACATTCACTATTTGAGGCTTTAGAGAACACTTTGCTAATCCTGGACCAAATAACCTACTTGTCCTCTTTGAGCCCTACAGTCCTTTGTTTTTGACAGATATGCATAAATTTAGGGAGGAGATGACTCCTCTTGTAGATTTTTATTAAGATTTCTATGCTGTCTGTGGCATTAAAGAATCTGTATATGTACAGCAGCAAGATAGTTTTTGTTGTTTTTTTTTTTTGACCTAGAAAGAGATAAAATTTAATAGTATAAATACTATGGAATGGTCTCAGAGAAGAGAAAGATGACCCAGAGAATGAAAGTATCTCTTTAACAGATACTGTTGATAATTTAGATAAAATCCCCCATCATGCAAAATTGATATTTATGAATTACTCCTTGATGGGTCAATAATTGACTTCAAAGTCTCAAATTGTACTCAAGGCATAGCAAAAATCTTTCATACAAGACATATGTCTTTCTAGCAGGGAGGAAAGCTAGTATGCCCTTGTAGGCAAATTAAAGTGGCAATCATTTAATAACCACTATTATGCATATGTATATTCATTAAAAAACTAGATTATATTATGTGTTCAAAAATATTTAATAACACAGGGTCATCTGGGTGGTTCAGTTGGTGAAGCCTCTGACTCTTGGTTTCAGCTGAAGTCATGATCTCAGGGTTACGAGATTGAGCCCCACATGGGGCTCGCACTCAGCACAGAGTCTGCTGGAGATTCTCTTTCCCTGTCCCTTCCTCACTGACCCTCCCTGCCCCACTTGCACAGGTATCTCTTTAACAGATACTATTGATAATCTAGATAAAAATCCCCCTTGCACAGGTGCATGCACACTCTGTCTCTCAAATAAATAAATACATAAATGGAATCTTTTAAAAACTTTAATAACATGGACAGCTTTTAAGAAATAAAACAAGTTATTTTAGCTTTTTTTTTTTTTTTTTTAATATGGATTTCCCCAACAAGTGGAATAATATGTAAACCGTCACTGGCAGTGCAACCACAAGTATAGATAGTTCCGCTTTCTTCTTGTAGAGTTTCCTTCATGGAGCTAGACCTCAAACTGCTACAGGCTTACAATGTCAAGATTTTGATGTGCAGATACAAAATAAATCTTTTACCACCTAAACATGCTCCTAAGTCATCATCCTTATCACCAACAAGCAACATCCACAACCCATACACAAAAGCAAATCAGAATCCAAACATCATCTGCCCTTTAATAGTAAAGTCCTATTTATAATGTTTGGATAAATAATAATTGGGCTTTTGAAAAGCCTTTCAAATTTCAAAGTAAAGCTTCTTTGAAAATGAAGGCTAATTCCAGCAGTTAGACCCCAAGCCATTAAGGCAAAGACTGGGCTCAGAAACAGAGAGGCCGTTTGGAAAAAGAATGTGATCTTGAAAAAGAAGCCCTGCTAAGGCAATGCTGATCATGAAACATTACTTGTGCATTAGGCTTAGTTGACTCACATTTCTCCTTTGAGGTGGTGAATAGACGCCAAAGACTAAGAAATAACTGGGTTAGAAAAGGGCTTTATGATGCTTAATTTTCTGTGTTCTCTTGGCTAGGCTGTGGTACCTAGATGTTGGTCAAATACCAGTCTCGATATTGGGGAGGTATTGTCTAGAAATGATTAACATTTAAATCATCACACTTTGAATAAAACAGATTACCTGCATATGTGGGTAGGCCTCATTCAATCAGTTCAAAGATGTAAAAGAAAAATACAGGGTCCTCCAGAAAAAGTAGAATCTTTTTCCAGCCTGCCTTTGGACCTGAAATAGAAATATCAACTCTTCCCTGATATGTAGCCTGCTCTGCGTATTTAAGACTTGCCAGTCTCCACAACTGCATGAGTCAATTCCTTAAAATCAATCTCTTTTTCTCTCCATGTGTGCATAGATAGATATAGATAGCTATAGATATAGATATCTAAATATATGTGTCTAATGCCTTATTGGTTCTGTTTTTCTAGAGAATCCTGGTTATCCCAAGGTCACAGAGAGATTGGGGTTAAAAGGCAGGTCTTCATTTACTGCTTTATTTAAAAGAAAAATTAGCATTAAGCACTTCCCCTTCCCTACACCAGGTCTTCACCAAAAGTTAAGAAACACCTAATTCTGGGGCACCTGGGTGGCTCAGTGGATTAAGCCTCTGCCTTTGGCTCAGGTCATGATCTCAGGGTCCTGGGATTGAGCCCCACATTGGGCTCTCTGCTCAGCAGGGAGCCTGCTTCCCTCCAACTCTCTCTGCCTACTCTCTCTGTCAAATAAATAAATAAAATCTTTTAAAATAAAAAAGAAAATAAAAGAAACACCTAATGCTAATTCTCATTCAGTGTTAAGTTTGTCTGTGCTTACAGCTGAACACTTGGAGTTGATAGAGTCGTATCAGGAAACAAATGGGGATTCCTAAAGGAAGAGGCTAAAACTCCCATTGCAGTGATGTGAGACCCAGTATCCAGGTTTACATGGCCTAACTTGTAATTTGTCTCCTGACCCAGTCAGGGTTGAATGTCAATAGATCCAACTGCCTCAATCTCCCTAGGCTCCTAATGGCACTGTTTTTGTGAGTTTTAACCACATGTTGTATTATTTTCTAGTCATTAGTATAAATGGTCCATTGTGCATGCAGTTTCAGGATTGAATGGCTATGGCATTCAACAAGATGTTCAAACTGTTCTCAACTCTCTGCGTTTCACTTTCATTGGGGGCATTCTAAAGATTCAGGATCTTCTCCAGGAATAGGCAGGAATAGGCAAGGAAAATAGAGTTGCAGAGAGTGATCTCTGGTCTAGTCTCTCCAGCTAAGAATGAATACAACCTTCCATAGCATCTTCATATTGGTTGAGGAGACCCTGGGTGGTATTCTCCAAATATCATAAATGGATTACGCAATGGGATACCCTCTTTGATTTGGAATTTCCTCAATCAACTTTTCAATGCTTAGTGGAAACCTAATTTGGAAACACAATGGGTCTGTAATTCCCTCTTGCCTGCATGGACAGTCTCAGGAAATAAAGATGACCCAGGTAAAATTTCCTTCCAGGTCTGTGTAATAAAGTTCTTTAAAAAATGCCTTCTTGACCTAATTTTGAAGCTTTGGCTAGGAGCTGGTCAGTACCCTTCTAAGAAGCTATTAAGCCCACACTGAGCCACTATTCTTACAGGGTTCTCATAATCAAGGGCCATTATTTTCCTGCCTTAATTTCCCCAGGGTCAGGTATTAGACAAGTCTGGACAGCCCCTACACACCAGAGCCAAGGACATTATTCAAATTAGCCAATCAATTGGGAACCCATAAAATGTAGTTAACTCCACTCCAATATGCTGTCCACTCTTGCTTCAATTTGCTGTTACCCTTTTCCCTGGGTACAACCCAATGGATGTCTCTACCAGGCAGCCTTCTTTCCTTTGGAACTGTAATATCTATCCAACTATCAGTGTGTTGTGTCTCACCATCAAAAGAATCTTTAAATCTTATAAAACAGCATGTTAATGAAATAAACCCTAGCAGGTCAACTAATAGTATTTTGGAAAATATTTATAGATTGCTTTCCATAGGATGTATCTAGACTATCCACAATTGCTTTACAGTAGTCAGATATATCTGACTTCTTGAAGAATGCCCCATATGATATGTAAGTATCCATGACTATGATGACCTCTACTTTGTAAGTGATATGAACTCATTCATCCTATGGAAACCTCATTGTTAATTTGGGCTATAGTATATTTGGATGTTGTAAGAAAAGACCTTGGAAACTGCATTGGTGGTCCTGGTCTACTTTGCTTCACTGGTATCTTGAAAATTATTAGTATTATTATTATTAGTGGTATTCTCCAAATATCATAAATGGATAATGGAATGGGACACCCTCTTTGATTTTGGAATTTCCTCAACCAACTTTTCAATGCTTAGTGGAAACCTAATTTGGAAACACAATGGGTCTGAAATTCCCTCTTGCCTGCGTGGACACTCTCGGGAAATAAAGATATATATAAATAAAAAATCTGATATTGAGACCAAACTCTGATTCTTATTGAGACTCTCATTAGTCTGATACGTTGTGCTTTCACTCCCAATATCAGAAAAGAAAAGAAAATAAAAACAGAAATTACAACATACTCAGCCAACAATTTTGAAGAAAACAGTCAAAACTTTGTTTATATAAAAGTTCCACTACTTGTATAAAGGAGCAAATTCCTACCTGTCTCACAAACACTAAAGAACTCTGACGAGGATACAAGAAATGACTACTTGAGAGCTGTAGAAATGCAGGAAGATTTTGAATAAGTTTTGAAATGTTGTGGAGGTGACAAGCAGAAAGTTATTTTCTTGGTTTTTTGGAGGTATGCCCTAGGGAAAGCCACAGTTGTCATGGACTATAATGCTCCTAGAATCGTGTTTAAAAGGCTCCATTTTGTGTGTTGAAAGCATGAAGAGAATAATTTCAAGAACCACTGAAGAGAAAGGGAGTAAAACAGGAAATAGACAATGACAACACAAAAGTTGTTTAAAAACTATGTTCAAGTTAGTCAGATCCACTGATCACACATGAATAAAGCAGACTAAATGTTGTCTCACCTAAGATGTAAGCTTCAGCCCAACATAGCTATGCTAGTGTTTGGAATATTAAATATAAGCAGGTTAACAGATCCTACAGTAAAAAATATCAATACTTTGAAAAGAAATAACAGAATCTAGTATTTCCATAGATACTAACAATGTTCAAGACACAAACCAAAATTTCTTGCCACAAGAAACCTAAGACAATGTAAGTCATTCCTAATGGAACACTCTACAACTGACTACTGCAAAATGATTCTGATGTAAAAACTGCAAAACAAGGATTTTAAAACGGTAAATTTAACTATTCTCAATGAATTAAAGGAAAACGTATTTGTGATAGAAGAAAAAAATACAAGATATTTACAATGGATAAATTATAGGGGAAATCAAATAGTTCTAAAGTTGTTGGGAAAACAACGCTATCATAATAATAATCTCTGGATGATATAAAAGCAAAATGAAGGTGGAAGAAGAATGAGTCAAGAACTCGAAGATAGATTATATAATATGAGGAAGATAATGAAAACTTCAGACAAAAAAAAAGAACCTCCGAGACATATGAGGCAATATTGTACAATATATCAAGCATACTGGAAATTAAAATCTCAGAAGTAAAGAAAAAAGGAGGAGATAAATATGAAAACGGAACGGCTAAAATCATCTCAAATTAAGTAACACATATATTTACAAGTTTAAGAAACTTTAAACAAAATATTAAGTACAAAAAAAGAAAAATTTTAAGCACATCAAATTCAAATGGCTGAAAAAGAAAGAAGAGAAAATATTGAGAGCAGTCAAGGAAAGTAGAAAGATGAGTGACAATTTGAATGACCATCGATTTCTCATTGGAGTTTACAGAGGGAAGAAGAAAAATGTAAAGAGCTGTAAGAAAAGAAAATCAACTGAGAATACTATGTACCTCAAAAATATTCAAGGATGAAGAAAGATATTTTTAGACAAATGAAAAGTGAGCATAAGGGCACAACTGCCATATGGATGGATAAATAGGTCAATGCGGCACAATGGAGAACCCAGAAATAAACTTTTATATTTATGATGAATTGATTTATGACAAATGTGCCAGGACAATTCAAAGGGAAAAAAAATTAAACACATTTTTCAGGATCAACTGAATATCTTTACGGAAAAAGGTAAAAATGTTTCTTACTTCACATCATTGACAAAAATTAACTCAAATTGTGTCATAAACCTAAGAATAAACACTAAAATTACAAAATTGCTAGAGAAGAGCATCTGGAACAATATTTAGGATCTTGATGTAAATGAACATTTCATAGACAGGATGCAAAATTATGCAAAAATTATGGATCAAAAGACAAAAAAATGATAAAATTAATCAAAATCAAAACTTTTGTTCTTCAAGGCTATGAGTAAACTTAAAATATAAACAAAAATGGAAGAAATGGTTATAATATGCATATTAGACAAAGGACTTTTGTTTTGGAATGTGTAAAGAGTTGTCATAACTCAGTATGATAAAAGTAAGCTCACATTAAAAACAAAGCACAAGAGATTTGAAAATATACTTCAGCATAAAAGATGTACAGATGGCAAAAAATCACCTGGAAGGACATTCAAGATAGTCATTAGGAAAATGTAAGTTAAAACCGTAAATGAACAGTACTATGTATCCATAAAAACAGATAAATTTATAAACTTAGAATGCCAAATTTGGTTAGAACATCTCACTGAACTTCCTATCTCACAAACTGCTGGTGGGAATGTAAAAAGATACAACCACTTGGAAAAACAGTTGGCAGTTTCTAAAGAGTTAAGCATACCTACCACAGTACCGAGTCATTTCACATCTCAGTGTTCACCGAAGACAAATAAGCACATTTATCCATGAAGAGGACAGGAGCAAGGATGTTATAGCAGCCTTATTTGTAAAAGCCCAAATTCAAGGGGTGCCTGGGTGGCTCAGTGGGTTAAGCCGCTGCCTTCGGCTCAGGTCATGATCTCAGGGTCCTGGGATCGAGTCCTGCATCGGGCTCTCTGCTTGGCGAGGAGCCCACTTCCCTCTCTCTCTCTCTTTCCTGCCTCTCCATCTACTTGTGATTTCTCTCTGTCAAAATAAATAAATAAAATCTTTAAAAAAAAAAAAAAAGCCCAAATTCAAAACAACCCTAATAACCTTGAGTGAATGAAAGAGTCTGTCTATTATTTGCATTGCAGCTCAAACTTTGGTATCCTTTGTTGAATGGCATGCTTTAAATATTTGCAGTTTATTGTATGTAAATTGTTCCTCAATACATTTGACTAAAATTATAAAAAGTCCTTGGAGATGTATTCATAACTGAAAATTTAGGTTTTACTCTGCAGTACTCATGTAAAAAAGGAACAAAGAGTTTAAATGAAAAAATGAGGTACAAAACTTAAGAATTTGGGAAAAAAGCAAAATAAGACAAAAGGATATTAATATATAATTAATAAACATAAATGTGTCTGAACAACTGGAATATAAAAATACTAGCATTGATGAATAAATCCAATAGCTGGTACTTTGAAAGAAACCAATTAAATAGACAAACCACTAGCTAATCTAATCAAACAAGGGGATAATCACATAACCATATGAGGGAACTAATTATAGGACAATATTTTACTCAACTCTATTCAAATAAATTTGAAAATTGACTTCAAATTCTCAGGATATATAAATTACCAGGAGAACATAAAATGTAAACAAACCAATTATCATGGTAGGATTTGAGAAAGCTGTCAAACAGCTCCTTTCCAAAATAAAACAAGACTGATTTTTCACAAGTGCTTCTATCAAACCTTCAAGATATAAATATTTCTAGTGTTAATTTAAATGTTTCCAAACAGTAAGGAAAAAAGAAAGAAGCTTCCTCTGTCTTTTTCACCAACCTCCTTTTTTAAGAAGTCAACATAACCTTTCTTTCTATATTCTTGACCTTCTTCAAATGTTTACTAATTTTAGTAAAGGGCTGGGTGGATTGTGGGTAACTTCCATGTTTTCTTTCTTTCTTCCCTTTTTAAAAGATTTTTTAAAATTGATTTGTCTGATAGAAAGAGAGCACAAGCAGTGGGGAGGAGTAGGCTCCCCACTGAGTGAGGAGCCTAAAGAGGGGCTTGATCCCAAGACTCTGACATCATGACCTGAGAGGAAGGCAGATTCTTTAACCCACTGAGCCACCCAGGCGCCTCCTGAAGGCAGATTCTTAACTGACTGAGCCACCCAGTCAGATTTCCCTCTTTCTTTTTTAGGACAATCGGCATTTTATTTGAAAAGAGTTTCTGACTGTGAAAGCTGTACGCACGTTCCTTTCACAATTACAGTTGTAACAACCTACGAATTTCAGAGACCCCAGAGTCCAAACATATATTTCCAAATTAACAAAAACAAACCCACACCAAAAAGGAAGGAGTTTTTAGATGAGTTTGAAGGTACAGCCATTGATTTTAGCTGTTCTCAGAAACAAGACTACCACTTTCTTGGAAATCAGGTGGGAAGGAGTGAATGCCTACAGAAAGAAATGCTTTTTATATATAAGTTGGCTTGCTGGACAAGAAAATTCACTCATTAGAAAATATATTAAGATAACAAGTCCCAGTTGGTGGGGTATGTGGTACAGCACCAGTTTCATGGGGAACTTATGCAATCTTGGGGTCAGCAGCTGTTGGCATTTGTGTATATGGGATTGCTTCACATGGCTTCCCTTATCTCTATCAGCAGCCCGACTGGAACCTCGGTGAAAGCTGAGGGGTGAAGTATATAAAAATGCTATATATATTTTTTTAAATGACACATAGATTGGCAATAGACATATCTGGCTTGGATGCCCCAAAACCATTAAACCAAGAAAAAAATTTCTCTGGCAGTAGACAAGATTGTCACTACTGAACTGAGCTGCTGTCCTATTTTTCCCATCTACTTTTCTGGATAGGACTGATCCCATGTCATAAATTCTTATAATTCCCTTTCTTCCTATTTAAATGATGAAGTCAGTCCATTTTTCTTACACCGTATGTCCAGATTCAGCTCATTCGTTGTCTAAATTAAAATATAAAGTGGCGTATCATGAATCAGTTGACTTTTGTTCTACATAAAATATTTATAGTAATTCCTCTATAAGTTTCAGTGTTACCTCCTAAAAAAATACACTTACTTTTGTGACTATCTGAGAAGAAATATAATTTAAGTACTGCTGAAGAGAAGGACAAGAAAGATGAGAGCTGAATCTTGGTTAACAACATAGGCTGGAATATTTTTCCTTTTTTTGTTGTTATTGTGGCAGAATATATGTAACATAAAATGTACTCTTAACCATTTTAAGTGAAAGTTCTGTGGTATTAAGTACATTTACTATTGTATACTCACCACTACCATCCACCTTCAAAACTGGACTAGAGATCAGAAGTGAATAAATATAAAAGTTCATTGGCCTACTTAACCTTTAGTGTGAGGCAGGGAGACAAGAGAAACATTTAAAATTTTTACAAGAATAGCCACTCACACTTAAGGCTTTAAATAGTCTTAACAATCGGCCATAGCTAGTTTTATCCTTATGATAAAGTGGCTGAAAATAGATATATTTTTGGAAGGGGTATTTCACTACCGTCAACATAGTGATTATACAGATATGATCAGAAATAACATAACACCTTACAATTTAGGATTCATACATAAATATTAATTATAGAAAAAATTAAAAAATTTCAAACAAAATGTATAAAATGACTCATTCTTTCTGCAGATGGTTTCTACTTCAAGGTGAAGCGCTGCCAAGACACATATAAAATTTTAAAATAAAAATCAGTATGTATAATTTCAAAGTTTTTGAATCTTTGGTCGTTATTGATGAAATGAGAATTACAAAATGCCAGTGTCCCTAGACTTGAACTGGCATATATGTATATGTAATATATATTTAGTGAACAATAACTTGGTAACTTTTAGTGTCTGATCTGAAATTCTAAGTTTTGAAAATCAATTCTTGATTTTTTTGTTTCATGTTATTCTATAGTCTAACTTTTATATTTTTAACCTATAAAATACAACGAATGTATTTCAATTTCACTTTAGAAACTTCAATGTATTTTTCTTCTCTAAGAGTCAGTGCATCTCTGTGCAATGAAACATTGTTTTTCACAAACCATAATTGTAACGAGTAGCTTCTTTCTCGTTCAATAGTCTTACACAAGTCGGAGGTATGGTAACTAGTGGTTTATACAATCATTAGAAGACCTGAAGTACTAAAGGTCAGGGAGGCTCTAAGCAAATACAGAAGGACAAGAGGTACAGACATCCTGTCTTTAAGACATTTCAGCTTCCTGACACGTTGAAATGAGGGTTTTTGCTGAGGACAGCAGGGAATTTTGGTAAAGCCCCAAGTTGGCTGTCAACAACCTCCATGGGCCTGTTCTCAGCTTCTGCTGTTGAATGATTGCTTAGGATTCTCTTCCAACTTTCAAATCTTTCACGACACTTTCTCAATAGAAGAATCAAGACTGGAACATTGCAAGTTAGGCATTCTGAGACATTTAGATTCCAGCTTCTCCACTACGATAAGGGAATCAAGGTAGAAAATGCAGAGTTGTTAAGGGATATTCAGTAAGTACCTTTCTAAGAGAAGTGGAGAGGAAGTCTCATCGAAGTTAAGACCCTTTCCTGAGCCTTCAGAGCAATGGAATGCAACCTTAAATTTTTCCCAACTTACCTGATTTGCCCATTTAATTGATATTTGAGGAACTAACAGTTATTTCATGAGTTCAAAACAAAACCCTTAGTATATGGCAGAGCACAAGGCCAGCATTGAGAACGCATGGATTTCAGACCTCCAGGTAGACAGTAGAGGTAGGGAAAAGAATGTATGTTCATTTTTTTTTTTAAGATTTTATTTATTTATTTGACACAGAGAGAGACAGCAGGAGAGGGAACACA
This sequence comes from Mustela nigripes, assembly GCF_022355385.1. NCBI lineage: Eukaryota > Metazoa > Chordata > Mammalia > Carnivora > Mustelidae > Mustela > Mustela nigripes. The sequence goes on from NC_081568.1 coordinate 18,217,053, forward strand.
AGCAGGGGAAGTGAAAGAGAGAGAAGCAGGATTCCTGTTGAGCAGGGAGCCCGATGTGGGCTCGATCCCAGGACCCTGGGATCATGACCTGAGCTGAAGGCAGACGCCTAATGACTGAGCCACCCAGGCGCCCCAAGAACGTACGTTATGAAACAGTCTTATGAACCATATGGTAAATGCCATGCAGGGCTCCAGGAGAGCAAGCAAGTGGCCCTATGTAACCTACCATCAAATGAGTAATATCGCACATATTATTCAGAGAAGGAGACAGGTTTTGCCAAGTAAAACTTAGTTCCATTGTATTCAGCTCAGTAATGAACTGTCTGCTTTGTACCTGCAGGACTTGGAAACGTAGGCACAGGCTCTATTTGAATTCAATGACAGGCAGTTTCAGGATAAGAAAATTACGAACATTTAAAACAATTATGCTGATTATTCCTTTATCGGAGAATTTAAGAACTTACATCTTTTCACTGTCCCTACGTAGGGAGATAGACTAAATATTTCGTATTCACACAGAGATGTATTATTCTTAGTGCTCTGTACAAAGTAGAAACTGTCATTTAGAACCAGAATCATCTAGAATTTTATACAGCAGCTGTGATGCTCCAGAGTGCCGAAGATGGCTATGCATGTCCATTTCATTCCTTCAACTTCAAGGATAATACATAGAATATAACAGGAATGAGTATGTGCGTGTGTGCAATTGCATATGTGTGTGAATACATACGTGTATGTACTTGTGTTTACATTACTAACAGTCTGCCAAGTCCTCCCTCTACTTCTCTGCTATTATGACTCCTGAGTCTAGAATAAACTTTCTTATTTACTTATTTAAGAACTGTTGAGGTTGTAGCTATTTTCATTTTATGTTTCAAGTATAAATTTGTGCTCAAAATTGGAGTTTCTGGATTTTATTTTTCTTTTAGTAAAAGGCATAATTTACTGCATCGTAAGTCCTATTATTCTTGAAATTTTGTACTTCAATTTTCACCTGAATCTCTACACATTTTGAAAATTAACAATATCCCAAATGCTCATTTTGTTTTTATTTGAGAGAGGGAGAGAGAGAGAAAACTATAAACAGACCCCATGCTGAGTGTGGAGCCCATCGCGGGGCTCGATCCCATGACCCTGAGAGCACAATGAGCCAAAACCAAGAGTCAGACATCTAACTGACTGAGCCCCCAAGAACCACCTCAAAAATATTGTTATCACTATTTTAATATATAAGAGCCTCTAGACCTCATCTACTATCCAGATACTACTATCTTGGGTGATAATTACTAGGGTGTTACTTTAGATTAGGAAGGCTCGAAACCGACTCTGACATAGAAGAATTATGTGCACAGTTTTCTTGGCAAAAGCTCAAGATACAACCTAAAACTCTGTGCAGAAATGGAGAAGCCATGAAATGCGGCTGACAGAGCCGGTGGCTCACCTGTGAAGTCCACAGGAAGATCCGATGCTGAGAGGACTTTTCTAAGATGCCCTAAATTGAGGCAAGGAGGCAAGCCCTTTGTATCCTGGCACCTGCTAATCACTGGCAGCAGTCTTTCCCCACCTGGAGAAAAGCATTAGCATAAGAAGCTTGATTGTTTTCCTGAGGGCCTGCTTACCAGGTTAGCTTTTGACTGACATCTAGGAACCTGGATTTCAGGGCCGTTTCCACCACCCTAACTGATACATGTGGCTCCCTGAGCTTAAATTATGTGCACAATATGGTTTATGCTGAATACCAGCCTTTGTTCTGGGAGGCTAGAATTTTAGTTTGTGCGAAGCAGAGGGTGCCTACATAATCAATCCCCAATAAAAACTTGGTCCCTTGATTTCTAGTAAACTTCCCTGGTAGACAACATTTTATGCATGTCATCATAATTCCTTGCTGGGGGAATTAAGTAAGCCCCTTCTGTGTGACTCCTGACAAAGGAATCTCAAAAGTGTCTGGTTTCCTCTGGACGTTGCCCCAAGTGCCTTTTCCCTTTCCCTTTGATGATTTTGCTTGGGCCTTCTTTTTCTTTATTTTCTTTCTTTCTTTCTTTCTTTCTTTCTTTCTTTCTTTCTTTCTTTCTTTCT
>NC_081568.1:18219138-18248235 GCF_022355385.1 Mustela nigripes
AGTAAGTTATAGCTGTGAGTATGACTCCATGCTGAGTCCTGTGAGTCTTCTTAATGAATCATCCCACTTGGGGGTGGTCCTGAGAACCCCCAACATGCCACAGAAGAGAGCTCGAACTTTTATAAGGCAATTCCTTGGGGGCAGGGCATAATTCCCAGTGAACAGGCAACTTGGAACCATTTGCAGCCTATGTCTCCAATTCATGAACGTGAGTTTGTTATATTCAAAAAGGGGATAGAGAGGGGAAAACCATTGTGTCCAGTTGTGTGAATACCTGTACCACTGAAATCTGCATGATTTTTTTTGTTAAAGGATTTATTTATTTATTTGACAGAGAAAGATCACAAGTAGACAGAGAGGCAGGCAGAGAGAGAGAGAGAGGGAAGAAGGCTCTCTGCTGAGCAGAGCCCGATGCGGGACTCGATCCCAGAACCCTGAGATCATGACCTGAGCCGAAGGCATCCGAAGGTGACCTGAGCCACCTAGGCGCCCCTGTTTTGTTTTTTTAATCAGTTGTGTTCCATCTGGGAAAAGTATCTCCAGAATTGGGGTTATTCTTGTTTCCTGGGATACTAATAAGAGACAGGATAATAGGGTAGAACTCCAGCTTCTACTTCTACGGTTGAACTCAGAAACATAACTGAGATAGACCACTTCTTCTCACTCCCTTTCTCAAGGCTCCTCAAATTTTGCTAGCAAGGTAACTTTGTACTTATCTTCCGGTCTTTTGGAGCAAAGAGTCTGCAGTAACAGAGCAGAAGATCCGGTCTTTTGGAGCAAAGAGTCTGCAGTAACAGAGCAGAAGATACAACCTAAAACTCTATGGAGTTCCATATATACAGTTCATGTATATTAGTATATGGAGTTCCATATAGAGTTCCACTGTATATCCTGGGTAAAGCATTAACTTTTGGGGAACCAAGACCCCTTGTTTCATAGAGCCCAAAAGTAAGGAGTGAAAAACACAAATAACTTGGATGGATAACTGGGAGTTGTGGTAAGCGTGGCCTCCATTACTTACATGCTTTGGTTCCCATGCCTCTATATCACACCTCTTGCAGATACCGAGACATATACTATTTGTTGATTTGGGGTATATTCTACATCCTGAAGGACGGTACCCACAATACCAGTGATCAGTTTCTATCTCATACTTCAATTGTTTCTTTTAGAAGTGGTTTCCTCTCTTCTATCAGGTTGGCCATTTCTGGGTGGATCAACAGTGTGAAACTTGTGGATCCCATGTTCACGGCCAGCTCCCACTGCTCCTTTAATATAAACTGGATCTCTTGTTTCTAGGCAATGTTAATAAGAAATTTTGTGTCAGTGGATTCAAGAATTTAAGTATCCTTACAGTTTTTCTGGCCACGGCCTTATGGGAAAGAAAGAACACCCATTCAGGGAATATATGTCAATTCCAGGCAAAGTGGTGCTGCTTTTAGAGTAGAAGTCAAGTTCACTTAAATGACTGGAAATTTTCCTTGAGGATGGAAATATACTAGAGATATACTGGAAGCTTGATGTTGCTGCTTGTTACTAACAAGTTACATATGTGGGAAGAAGCTAGATTAGACAGCTTGGCCACCCATACACTATGCCTTTGCATTGTATCTATCTCGACCACCAAATCTTCTCCATTCCTGTGCCCATTGTCTCATCACTGGGATAGCCAGTGATGGCAGTGACTGTAGTCAAGAGGTTCAGTCATTGTATCTACCTGATTGCTTGGTTGTGGATATTCCTTAATAGCATCAAATAGGATACAAAGATCTTTATATTACATTTCCACTCCATGTACTTCTCTCTTTCTGAGAAATTATGTCAGTAATCTTCCAATGTGCCAACCTTGAGGAGGGAATTACTGCTGAGTACTACAAGCATATGCTATAACAAGAAAATGCTTAGCACATGATGCCAGGGTCTTGGCATCAATGCCAGAACTCTCCTGAAATGTAGACATAGAATCTAGAAAGAATAGGATAAATTAATTAGCTAGCTAACTAATTAATTCTATTTAGCATCCTAAACCATTAAATAGAGATAAAAATAAACAAGTTGATAAAGGTGTTGGGTCAAAGAGGAGGGAGAGAATGTAGGTCAGTAATAGTTACTGAGACTTTTCTGTGTGTCAGGCAGTAAGAAAGGCAGATGAAAGATGAAAAACTGATAATGAATAACCTATATGTAATTTATATTGATAAGAGTAAACCTGTTTTTTCTTTTGGAGACAAATACATCTTTTCAAAAGAAAATTTCAGTGTGTACCAGGTGATATCAGGAATCATACATTCCTGTTGTTAGGGAAAACTGTTCTCTGTTTTTTACCCACTCTGTTGACTTTTTCTTTCTTTTTTTTTGAGAGAGGGGGATTCTTCCATATGTCTTTCTCGAGCAGGTTGGTGACTGAGAAGGGAAACAAACTATAAGAAAATCTTAAATTTTAATTTGAAGTGATGAAGTATAATTATGGTTGCTAAGCCGTGCTATAAGAGAGAGTTTCAGCTACTTTTGAGATAATACTACCATTTTCTTGCACCCAACATATTTATAGTTTCTACTTCCATGTTCTGAAACTTGATCCTTAGTACACATGACATGCACTACAAGCTACTATTGCTTTCATAAAATATAGCAAAATTGATTCAATTGTGAATGTAGATTTCTTTGCATTGAGTATCCAGTATAAAAATTTGCTGAATATTTGGAATCACATGAAATCATATAAAATCATAAAACCCCGTTGTTTTTTATATTAGTATCTAACCTTAAAATTTATTTTAAATGTAACTTAAAATTTATTTTATTTTATTTTATTTATTTTTTTTAAGATTTTATTTATTTATTTGACAGAGAGAGAGATTACAGGTAGGTAGAGAGGCTGGCAGAGAGAGAGAGAGAGAGAGAGAGAGAGAAGCAGGCTCCCCGCCGAGCAGAGAGCCCGATGTGGGACTCGATCCCAGGACCCCGAGATCATGACCTGAGCCGAAGGCAGCGGCTTAAACCACTGAGCCACCCAGGCGCCCCTTAAAATTTATTTTAAATGTAAAATTTTAGATCAGTGCTTCTCAACCCAAGGAAACGCCCACATGTGCGTATATACATTCACACATTTACACATAGCCACACACAAACACACAGAAAGACATTTGGCAGTACTGGAGATGTTTCAAATGACCACAAATGGGGTAGTACTTCTGGAACCTACCCTTCTAATGCAAGGGACACAGCTGAGCATCCTACAATGTGCAGGGTAGTCCCCACCATATGAATTATCCAGTCCAAAATAGCAACAGTGCTAAAATTGAGAATGTCTTAGAAGTTTTGCTTCAGATGGTCTTTTTGATTAAAACAGTACAAAATTAATCGTAAATGAGAAGTTAATAGAATTAGTAAATGAAACTTGCTAATAGTCCTGCTATTGGTAAGAAAGATTTGGGGTTTTCTTTTGTTGTTGTTTGTTTGTTTGTTTTTAGCTTTTGTTTTGTTTTGCTTGTGTTTTTTTATCTTTTAAACCTATTGCTTTCACACTATTCTGAGGTCATTCTGTAATATTAAGAAGCATCATTTCTGTACAAAATTCCAATTTGGCTTAGATAATATATAGACTTGGAAAATGCATACCATTATTTTTTGAAGTTCAGATTTCTCATTAATTAAAAAAAACACTTGAATAAATATTGCATTGCATCATTTACTTTCCTCTTCTTTTTTATTCCTACCGTCTTAACATTTAAGTTTTATTTTCCAGTGTGTTGTTTCCATTTCTGAAGTACTAGTAATATATATTATTAATGCTTGTATGATAAATGCTACATTCAGACTAATTTATAGTATTTTAATACTGTGTAATCAAGTAAACCAAATATTAAAATTAAAAATGGAACAAAACAATAAATCATCCCATTAGGATAATAAACATGATGAGGTGGAAAAGTTTTGGGTAATATCTGGGCTCAAAAGTAAGATAGAAAGTTGGTAAGATTGTAAAACACATGGAAATAGAGATTTTTTACTTAATTTGAAAGTGACAAGGAAAATTGCCACTGATTTGTGAAATCTACTTTCCATTTAAGCTTCAGGATGCTTAAATTGCAATTTGACTAATTTGTCATATTTTTAATCAGTTCTTACCTAGACCCTCTCTTGAATTAATTCCTTCTCTATTCTTTACTTGAGAAGAAATGTCATATTTACAAATTGTATTAATATGTCCAGATTTAATCTGATAAAATTAAATTTTAATTAATTAAAGAAAATATTACATTCTTCTTGAACATTGTGAACTTTTCCTTAACATATTAATTAAAAAAAATTCTTTACAACTGAGAAATGGAAAAGGACCAAATATATTTCCAGTTATTTTTATAAAGCAGAAAACTTAAAATCACTGAGTTAACTCCAGAAAAGCATACTTTCTCCCCCTAGATACAGAGAAATGTTGATAAATATGTAAAAGTTAGTTCTGGTCATATAAACATTTCTGGTAAATTGCTGTATTTTCATTTGAGGAACTCTGGCAAAAAAGAATAAGATAAAAATTTTAAAAATTACAGAAATGCCCTGTTCATTTATCTTGTAAAGGTACCCATCCTACTACCCATACTAATTGGTATTATTTAAAAAAAAAAAATAGTGGGGGAGTAGGGATAGAGGGAGAAAAGAGTCTTAAGCAGGCTCCATGCCCACCATGGAGACCCAATGCAGGGCTCTGTCTATCTCATGACCTTGAGATGATGACCCAAACCAAAATCAAGAGTCAGAGGCTTAACCAGCTGAGATACCCAGGCACCCTATTAAGTGATGTTAACAGATATGAGCAGAAATTTCGAGGTGAGTGCTGATCAATAATAACCGATCTCAACTATAATAGTTTGGACAAATAACAGTTGTCTCATTGAATTGGAACCACAATTCCTAAGTTTTACCTAAGAAAAATAATTAAATAATTAAAATGTGTGATTGCACTGCACTGCCACTTAAAAAACAAACAAACAAACAAACAAAACTGTGAGTTAGATATTCCATTATTTAAACTCAAAAGGATTTTAACTCTTAGACCAAATATTGGCTCTTAAACATGGGACAGAATCATAGTCAAGTGCACAGAGAAGATGCAAGAGAAATATCTCAGGGAATGGATGAGTTAAAATATAAAGTAAGTGGATATGAAAGCAAGAGCAGTGTTGGCTTATAGGGAGAATGCATGGCTTATTTTATGTCTCTACCCCTTTCAATGGATTAGAATCAATGTGAAGGATCACGTACAGTAACACAGAGGAAGTATGGTATGAGGGTAGGAAGACCTATGAGAAGAGAAATAAGTCTGGCACTTAGATGCATGTCTTGCTATAGAGATTGTCAAGGGAAGAAATGTCAAGTTTCTTATCCTTTCTCATTTCAAGAAGGCCTGGGTTGACAGTCAAACATGGTCTGCATTAATTCTTGTCCTTGTTAAGAACTTCTTTTTCCTAAGTGGAGAATACTGTGGAAAGGTAGGGACTAAGTGCGGAGCTTGGTGAGAAAAGAGCAGACGAATTAAGTTATAGTGCATCTGTTCTACTTCTAGGCTTACTTCTAGCCAAGGAAAAGGGATTTTTTGATCTAGTTCACCCGTATGTTGGGTTTTGGGGAAAAGGCCCACTTTTTTTTGAACTTAAGCCAAAATAGTTGTATACTCTATTATTTGTTGTGCCTATATGTCCCTCAGGAACTTTTGAAGTGTTAGGAAATTAAGAACAAAATTCAAAGAAAGTTAATATTTTATAACACCATATTTTCTATACCCTCTTTTTCTCAACAGCCATCAATTAGTTAAAGAATTTGTTCTGATGAATTTTGATCAAACATATATTTAATATAGTAGGAAACAGGTATATTTGATAATATAGGTAATGCAAATCTTATAGAAAACAGAGTGGACTATGGGTTTAATGATAATAAATGTACATTTCCATGGACCCATACCTGGTAGAATGACCAAATCCAAAACTGTTGATAAATAAATTGATACCTATTTGCAGGAAAGTGTTTAAACACTCAGTCACAGAGTCTATTCTGTTCCACATTTATACCAGTTCTTAAAACAGAAATGGCATGATGACTAGATTTGAAGGTGAAACTAATTTAGGATATATTAGTAAGTATATTAGATGACAGACACAGGATATGAAAGAGTATTGATGAGTTAGATGGACCAAAGCAAATTAAATGAAATATAATGAGAATAAATGTAAAGTATCATGCTTAGTTTCAAAGGAACAATTGCAGAAACAGGGAATGAAGAAAATAAGTCTTTATACTAGCATATGGGAAAAAGATATATGAGTTCTAGGTGACTGCGGCTTTTATATAATTCTATTGTATGGTGTGAAAAATGCAAATTTGATCTTAGACTTTATTAACATAAATACAGAATAGAGATTAGGGAATTTGATGGTCCCATTGTAACCTCAGGCTCAAAATATAGTTAGGCTTAAAAATTACAATTTCCATGCTAGATTTTTAAAGAAATGTCATCTAAAATAGAATATATTCAGAAGAAAATGGCCAGTTTCAGAGAATACTTTATTATAATAAATACATAAATGTATGAATAAATAAAATAAGGAAAGGGGAATTTTTATAAGTATTTAAAATTTCTTACTCTAGAATGACAAATATTTCATGTATATCACACAACTTCAGAAAAAATAGACACATAAAGAGAAAATATGGGTAGAGTTTTCACATAAATATAGAAATTTTTCAGGGTGATATGGAATGGGTTCTGTTAGTTTGGGCTCTTGGAAAGCACACACAAAGTTGTAATTAGAATGCAAGCGATTTAATGGGGGAACTGCCTGTGTAAGATCATGGGGAGTGAAAACTGGAGATCCATAGAAGAGTCATCAAATCATCATGCAGGTCTGACTCCTGTGAGAGAAAAGATAAATTGAGTAAGAGAAGTCTCCCACTGCAGTGTAGGTGTTAGATCTCAGCCATGCTCAGCGAGAGCCCAGAGGAGTCTGTTAGAAGAATTAGTAGAGGAGTGACATTTAAGAAGACAGGGCAGGGCTCTGTCTTCTTATTAGTCCAACTGTTTTTGAATGGTGTAGTATGCAACATAGGTCCAGGGCTTCTCTCAGTCAATGGCTAGGAGCTGTCCCAGTAGGCTGTGGCTTCAGTATGAACACTGCCAGATTCCCAAAGTGTGGCATTCGGAGATTGAGAACTGCACTCTGTGCTTTTTTGATCATTTCCTTTGTTTGAGTCTTGGATCATCTTTTTGTCCCATAGAAGAAAACCCTACTCATTTAGAATAGGACCTATTTGAGCTACCATCAAAGAAAAAATGGTTAATTAATAAGCATCAGTTAGATCTTCCAGAAAAATGTACTAATATTTCACAGCAGCACCTGTGAAAAGAAAAGGGAGGTTGTAGGGATGTGCCGGGAGAACCAACATCCCCTGATGCAGATCTAATAGTCTCTGCCAGCTTAACCAAGAGCTCTAGAGCAAAGACTGCCCACTAGTGGAGTCACATACTGGGTGGAAATTATAAGGCCCTTTTTAGTGCCGTTTTATATTGTCATTGCTGAGAACCATCTTGAGAAGTATGACCTCAGCTCAAATGCTGAGGAATTAACAGCCATGAGCTGTCAGCTAACCACACTGGCAGTGTGTTCGTTCTTGAAGGAAGCACTGGGTGCTCTATAGATCTCCATTTTCCCCGTGGAGTCCCCTCTCCACTCATGATTGGACGGCAGCATTTCCAGCATTCCAGTACTTGTTCCCTCCTGGGTGTAAATTGAGAAGACAGAGATGAGACGAATCACAGCTCTCACCCCTGTACGTGGTTTTGAGACTGGAACTCATCGTATTCCCCCTCTACTCTGTATTCTAAGTTCCACGTACCCTCAGCTAACATCTCTGCTGTTCTTTTGACTAACCTAGGGCTGGCAAGTCTTCATTTTAGGGGTCAGATCCCTCAATAATCATGCCCTTCTCAGGCAGCTGCAGTTGACCTCTCTCTACTCACAATCACAATGATATAGGGAAGCTAATGGACAGCCAAGTGCGTCACCTGCATTTTGCATGTGTTATTCACTGCCCTGATACCATATCCATAACCCTATCATTTCTTGATGACCAAGGGTTCCCCTTCCTGCCTCTCTGTCTAAAACAGGTTATATTCTCCAAGGATCAAGACCTTATCCCAGCAGAACTCAGAGTTCTAGAAATGGGAAACATAACTAACCAAATGGAACTTTAGGACTGATGCCTCCACCTCAGTTTCCTGATTCATATAATTTTCCTATTGAGGATTCAGTTACATACAGACTTCTCTGCTTCAGCGTGGATGAAATCCTATTCTATTTGGATTATCACCTCCAAACTGTCATTTCAGATGCACCATTAGGAGGCCATTGAAGTCTTTATTAGTCCAACTGTTTTTGAATGGTGTAGTATGCAACATAGGTCCAATCCTCCATTTTCTTTATTATGAATAGGGTTCTTCGTTTTACTGTTCAGTTGTATGGTATTTCATGGCTATGGGCACATGCTCCATTAGCTTCTGAATAATGATGTTGGTTGAGACTTAACAAGTAGACTGAGCAAATCCATACTTGAAATAAACATCTGTTCCAATAAGAACAAATCAATAGCTTTTACAAGACATTAAGAGCCATTTGATCTCCTTGAAGCATAGAGTTGTATCAGGCACTCTGTGTTGTTCTCTGTTGTACATTTAGAGGTGACAGTAGCTAGACCAACCATGATAAGAGGGAGTACATGCATATCCTTCATCTCTGCTACCATGCGTACATAATTTGAACGCTAATTTTGCCAGCACTAAGTGGAGGCTGATTAAATCTGGTTAGTGTCAACTCGCTGAGTCATTAATATCTATTTGGTTGTGCAGTGGTTCTTCCGTGGTAGACATTTTCTGTTGCACATTAAGATGTTTTACAAATGTCTTCACACTCTGTCCTCATTCACATCTATTCATCAGGAGGTCTCTATCCCAGACCTCCTTGTCTCTGATTTTCCAATCTCTCTTTTGTTTTTCTGGTCTCTTGAGCAGCTATCCAGCTCATTAGCCACTACTTTTAACCTTAGCTACTTTTTTAAACAATGTGGATAATCAGGGTCCTCGCTCAAACCTCATCCACTGGAAAGATTTTCCCTTCTCTCTTCCAAACCTGTCAATGAATAAGACTGCAACACAGCCACTCATCAATTTCTACTTGAATCAACCTGTTTGTCTAACCCACAGATAAAGCAGCTTGTGCTTTTTACCCATCTTCAGGTGGTGGTATGGGACATCCCACCTGGTCACCACTGGTATGATGTGAGGGAGGAACACTGGGGCAGTTACTCTATGGGACAGGGGAGTCCTGTTACTTGCCTGTGTCCGCTTGCTGGTTTATGTCTTTAGTCCTGCTTGGGCTCAGCCCTAAATTTCTTATTTTTATCTTTCAATAAATTTTCTATTAGATCTCTTGGACTTGGGCTATCCGACAGGACTCTCCTCCTGATGTGTTGTCCCAGACACAAATTTGCTTTTGTCTCATTGTAGAGCATTCTGACTTTACCAAGGAGCAGGCATATATCTAATAGCTGGGGTTTTTGTTGTTTTTGTTTTTGTAGTTGTCATTTTAAGACAGGTAACTTTCCAATCCAGAAAGTATGGTCTTCATCTAGAAACTTATGGGCTTATGTTTTGATCCTACCTCAGAGCTTGCCATAAATTTCACAGTGCATCTTTGCTACCACTGATCCTCTCAACACCTTAGATATTGCCGGAAGTGCTGCTGGTACCCCTGCCTGGACCTACTTTAGAGTCCTTCCTTGCTCTTGGCCTCACTCAAAGCAAGAAGCCTTCCATATCAACTGCTCTATAGTCCAGTATTAAGCATTCTTAAGTGTTCTGCAATGTGTAGAAAATATTGCCTCCAGAAGCCCATGTCTACTAGGTGTTATGCATGCTTCCTAGTGAGAGGGAATATGAGATGCAACAATTTGCCTTTTGTTGTCAAGGGGATATCCTAACCATTTGGACTCCTAAAGATTTTGCTGAAATGGGAGGTCATTGATAGCTACAGGATTTATTTCCCACACTCTGGGATTCATATATTTTGTCAAGGTTTTCATCATGCTAGCCATCTGTTCATCTTGCTGTCCATTCATCGTGATAACATCAATATATTTGATCAATGTCATATTCTACATAGATATGATTCTGTATCTGACAGAGCATAAGCCATTGGAACCACTGCTTGTGATCTTGTGGTAGTCCACAGAATCAATCTGGTGTCTTCAGGGGTCAGAATCCTGAATCGAGTGGAGATAACATAGGGACATGCTGCCGGGCATTCTTTAGGTCTTTAGTGTTACACTAATCTACTGTCCTGCTACACTATATGTTTTTATTTACTCTCTTGGCTGAGGAAAGCTTTAGAAACTTCCATTTTTCTTTCTTTCTTTTCTTTTCTTTTTTTTAACTTAAGATTATTTATTTATTTATTTATTTATTTATTTATTTATTTGACAGACAGAGATCACAAGTAGGCAGAGAGGCAGGCAGAGAGAGAAGAGGATGCAGGCTCCCCGCCGAGCAGAGAGCCCGATGTGGGGCTTGATCCCACGACCCTAGGACCATGAACTGAACCGAAGGCAGAGGCTTTAACTGACTGAGCCACCCAGGTGCCCCCTAATTTTCCTTCTTTAGTATTGTAAATACTTACTCCCTAAGCCAAGTTCCAATATGATGCTAACTATAGAGTATGTCAGTCTCAACCATAGATAGAGAGATTGATGAAATGATCACTTGGTAGATTCTCTAATCTACTGGACCCACACTTTATGCTGGACATTGTCATGGCTTCCATCTCTTTACCTGGACCAAAAGAATTATGGGGAAGCAGGGGCATAACATTTCATGTATCTGAGAATCCATGTCAACTCAGACCCTGTGTTCAATAACTTTTGAAATATGACGTAATTTTCTTTGAGCATTGTACTGTCGTCCAAGCAAACAGTTATGGGTGGCTTGGAAAAGAACTGGTACAATCATTTAAAGCATATTCTTGCCATGATGTTGTCAGGTCCTTCTTTCTGTGGACCTGGAACTCTTTTCATGCATATGTTCCCAAGATAAAAACAATGGAAATTTTATTATGCCAATTCCTATATTATTTAGCTTCCTATTTTCATGTTATTGCTTTATTTAATCAGATATTACATTAGGATGGCATTACACAGTACACATAGCTTTTTCTCCTGGAGATACCATGTTTCATTATCTGTTTCCATAACATCCTGAAGCTTAAACTCCCCTTGGTTGTCACTCTGATCTTGCCAGTCTTTACAAAATTGCATCCCTCTGAGGCTTCTGGTATCCTTAAATAAACTATCCTCCATTTTGCTATTAATTAGACAAGCTCTATGACCTTCTGCACCCTCAGCTTTAGCCTGCCAAGAGTTGCTACTGAACTTATTAATGATGCTGATGTCCCTTTCACCAGTTTATCCCTAATGGCCTTGGTAGATGCTGTGTCCTCTGGGCCTTCTCCTGAAACAAAATTATCTGTGGGCTTTGTGGCTCATATAATATATTATATTGTATATTTTATGTGTGTACACACACACACACACACATAACATGTATATTACTCTGATTTGTTTTTTGCTATCTCTACCATCTGCTATAGCAATTAAAGCTTTTTAGCTTCACGCAGCCTGGGCTTTTGTTTTCTCCAACCCTCTAGGTGCCAGTCTGACAGTGAGTCTGGACCCATCACTGGAATCTTTGCTATTGTGCTAATTTCTATGTGCTGAGAAGATTCCCTTACAAATGAGTTGAGCAAACTGCACAGCGTGAGGGAAGAGTCCCCACAACACTACTCTCACTTCAGATGCTACCATAATTTGGGGGGTCCCTACAGCCACTCTCACTTCTGACTAGCTGGTCATAAATGTGTGGGTCTCCACAGACTCCATCAGATTCAATAATTCCCTGTAATGATTCATGGAACTCTCTGAGAGCTATTATTCTCATAGCCTCATGTTTATAACAGACAAAAGACATGCCATAGAACTAGCCAAATGAAGAGAGAGGTAGGGTAGAATTTGTGAGGACCCAAACTTGAAGCTGTTACCATGCTCAGACACATGTTACCCTTTCAGCATTAAAATGCAGTAATACTCAAAGAATATCACCAGCTAGGGTTCAATTACAGATTATCTCTCTGACTTTAGTCTCCAACTTAACCCCTCTCAGTGGTGTAAGCCACCACTTTCTCCGGAGGTCTGAACTCATAAGGCATGGTTCAAAGCCATTGTTTGATTGTTCTTGGCCAAAGCTCCCAGGAAAACAAAGACCCTCCTCTCAAGCAGGAAGTTCCAGGTGCATACAGATTACCTAACCATAGCCAAGGGCAAAGGCCAGACCTCTTTTTGGATATAGGAAGTCCTTTTTTGCACACTCCCAAATCCTTAAACTTACCCATCGTCAATCTTATATTCTGGCCCCCTTGACCTTAATTATAATTCAGACCCAAATGTTTAGGGGGATCTTCTTTCTTATAAAGGTCTCCCTTCATGGCAGATAGTGTCAGATCTTAATAAGCAAGAATGAGCCACCTCTGTAGTCTCTGAGGGTTCGCAGGTGTTTGGGGAGTGAAATGTCCCAAGATATACCAGGATCTCAGGTTTTCCCAGTGTTCTAACTTCAGAATAGTAAGCTTTCCTCAACTGAGTATTCAATCACTTTTCCGTTTTCTCCTTTCCTTACATTAGAGATAAGGACCTCTTTGTGAGTTACTACAGAGGTCCTCTGGCCTTTGCACTAAGTTTCTTAGGCCCTTAGGCTTTCACTATCCCTCAGAAGAGTAGCAATGCAACTTTACAGTAACTAGTCAATTCCGTTTCCCGGCATGCTTTGTTCCTTGTGTTTTTCAAATGACTGAATTGTTACACTGGTTAGGATGTTCTCCCTACCAGAACATTTTCCCAAGTCAGTACCAATGAAAAAAGTAGCAATTGGGCACCCGTCTTGTGTCAGAGAACTATCTGTGTCCTGAGGGAAGTGGTTTCAAAACCCCTTCTTACCCCCTACTTAAGTAGGCATCACTCCATAACCATGAGGTCAGTTAGCTTCTTTGGGAAATAGGATCTGAGACCAAGTTAGGGATTGGCAATATTGTGAGGGTTAACACTTGGAAAATGAAAATGGAGAAGGCAGGATGAATCATGGAAACCGTCAAAACATGAGACAGGAATGAAAATGACTTTATCCGCCAGCAGGGAATTACAGACTAAAAACTGTTCATTAGAAGAGTCTCCACATGAGGAAAAGTGGCTAGGCCCCAAATGCTTAGTCATCGTGTGGGACACCTCAAGAAGAGCATGGTCTTCACTCATAAAATGAGGCGCACCTGAAAGGAGTTAACGCCCAGAGCTGCGAGCTAACCCTACTCATCTGCGATCTTTCTCAAAGGGGTATCTGAGGCACCCATCTCCTTGTCTGTCTGGTTTCAGCCCTATCATACCAGATACAGTGGACTTACACTAGATTTGTTCTTTTCAAGCCTTGTGGGCTTTTCAAGCCTTGTGGGCTTCTTTTTAAGAAAAAAACTATAATTTGCCAGCATGTTCTTTTCATGCTTTTTGGGCTTCTTTTTAAGAAAAAAACCTGTAATCAGTAAAATCGGATAACATGGTCCCTACCATTTATGAGTTAAAATATAATAAACATAATGGATGTTATAAGACAACTTAATGCATGAGGTTATATGCCGAGAAAAAAAAAAAATGCCATGAAAACATTTACTGTGTTTGTCTTTAAAATGTCAAAGGTGAGGGGCGACTGGGTGGCTCGGTCATTAAGCATTTGGCTCAGCTCATGATCCCGATCCCAGGGTCCTGGAATTAAGCCCTGCATCCCTCCTTGGCAGGAAGTCTTGCTTCTCCCTTACCCACTCACCCTGCTTGTGTTCCCTGTCCATCAAATAAATAAATAAAATCTTTAAAAAAAACCCCAAAGGTGAGATTTTCAATACTGAAATAATTATTTTATCTCATTCTCTGTGAACATTTGAAACTTTTGCAAAGATCTAAGAAGTTTCTCCATAGAAAAGATAATGGATATATAGATGATATATAGATAATAGAGAGATATAGCAAGCTATATCTAAATCTAGATATGTCACCCAATCAGATGTTGGTTCCTGAGGCAGCATATCCTATGAAGTCAGATACCCTGTGTTTGAATTCTTCTGTACTAGCTGTAACTACCCTGTTTTGTTTTCTCATTTATAAGATGGAGGTGATAATAATAGTATTTAATACATACTTATTTTATGTCAATTAACTATTTCAAGGGCTTCAAACAGTGTCAGGCACATATTAAGTATAGAATATTATTTTTATTGTGGCAGATTTTCAGGAGGTAAACAGGGTGAAATAGAATTTTGGAGTTTTTAGGCCAAAGTTTGATCTGCTTCTTAGACTTCTAACTTGAAGGAAATAAGCTAGTATCTATAAATCCTTGTTCAATATCTCCAAGTGGGGAATAATTATGGAGATTTTGCAGGGGTTTGGAGAACATTAAATAAGTGAATGCATGTAAATTTTCCAGTAAAATGGTATAATAAGCCTCTGTGATGATGATGGTGATGATAATGAATTTCATTTGAGAAATGTATAAATTGAAATAACTCAAAGTAAGTAAACCTCATGGAATCTTTTCCTCTTAGAGGACTGGAACCTAAGTCACCATTATCACTAGTATTATCATAATTATCATTACCTTCATCTTCAACATTATTGGCAATGTTACCCTCACTTCCAATTTTATACTTTTAACCAGACTTAACAAATAAATTCATGCAAGAAATTTTCTTAATCACAGAAAGCAAATACTTTTTCTGAGGAGGAAAAAATCTCCCATTCCTAGTTGATCCTATTCCTTTTCTTTTTTTTTTTTTTTTTTAATTTCAAAAAGTACACTCACGTTTGAAACAATACATTCCAGCCTTAGATTATAGTTTCCTTTGCATGTGCCTCATTTTCTTTAATTATTCCATGGGGTCAAAAGGATAAGAGAGATAAAACATAGTCAATTAACTAGAAGCTGTGCACCCATGTATTTAAATAATAAGTAATTATTATTTAAAAACAGTTCATTATCATGTTTAGCTTTGGAAATTAGTACTTTCAATTTTCTCAAATTAACTTGGTTACATGAAAGATGTCTTTCCCTAGAACAAGATCAAGCATCTTACTATTGTGTGGTTTGCTTATTCCGTAGTATATTAACCACTTCTGATTCTATCTTGAACATCTAAAGAAGTGAACAAAAAGCAACTATACTTAACTGCAAGAAAAACATTGTTCAAGTAGCAAATTAATAACTTTGCAAAAACTCAAGAGAATGGAAGTCAAAGGACATATATTTAATGTCCTCACAAAATCACATATTTTGTGAGGACATTAAACTAGAGACTGTGATGAATTGTTGGAGGCTAAATATGAGTTTGTATGAGAGTATGTAGCTCCATACCATTCATCTCCATGCTTTTTCCTCAGAAATACCCAGGCTTTCACAGGAAGATCAGGGAAATCCAGAAAAATCTCCCCCTGCAGTGCTGATTAGAGAATAGAGCAGTTCCTATAAAATCCATCCAGACCCACTGCAATATGAAACAAAGACATAATCTACGGGGGAAGGGTCACAAGGACAAAGGATGAAAGTATTAAAGAATATTTGTTGCAATGAGGGAAGGGAAAATGAAGCAGAAGATCATGTAACATGTAGCTTAATTTTAATCTGTATGTTGAATACAATTTTATTTGTAATTGTGTTTATGTTACCAATGAGTTTATAGACATGTATGCAAATACAAATGTATACACGATAAAATTCTGTGTGTGTGTGTGTGAGAGAGAGATTTGCATGCCATTCTATTGATTTTAATTTAGCTATATATTTAATGAATGCTGTTCCATAACTCTATACTATTCAAATGTTTTGAGTTCAGTTGTTGAGTAGATTTGTTACATCTTGCAAGATATTTAAGTGGTTTATTTTTCCAATTTTAATTAAGTTTTTAAGTTCTAGCCTTTACTTTACTTTACTAAAAATAGTAAACTAAAACAATTAGTACTTATAAGATGTTATTAAATCACACCTTATTCTTGGACTCTTAGAACTGGAATTATTAGACTTAAACCTTTTTCTAGACTTTTGCATTACATTTTTCAAATTGCCTTACAGAAAGTTTATGACAAATTACATACACCTTTCCAATGAATTAGAGAGTCCATTTCTCTAATCCTACCCATATCTCTCTAATCCTGAATTAATTTAGTTTGTGAATTAGTGGTCAATAAAGCATTTGATGTTACTAAGTATATACTTGAAAAACTGAACATAATATATTGTTGTATCTGTTAGGATGTATTTACTTATTTTAGAAACTTTTTCCTACACTTCTTCTCATTGATATTGTACTTTGAGTAACACCTTCCCTGGTTTTTTATCTTCTTTGTCATTTTTAAAACAGCATACAGTATTTCTAAGAGCTAAATTTAATTCCAAAAAGGCTATAAAATGTGAACCATAAATTTGATGACCATAGTATATATTAAAATATTTATTCAGCTTAGCTTTTCCAGTAATGACTGCTGTTCAAACCTGGGAAATCACTCAACCAACCCACTGAGAGAAATTTGTGCTTTGACCATCAGTTTGTTGCAGAGAGGTTATCAAGTCTCCCATCAGAAGTTTCCTTCTTCATCATGAAAAGATTCTGAAGAGATTATCTTATCTGAAGAGACTGACATATTCTGAAGGGATTGTCATATCAGACAGCTCTCTGGTTCCATTTAAATTCGTCTAGGATAAGCTACATCAGCGTATTTGGGAAGAAATGCGACTATGGACTTCAAAGCATATATAGTAGGTACAGTGTCCTACTATACTGTCATACTATACTGTCATATACTGTCCCCAGCAAATGACTTCTCTCTGTTTTATGTCCTCACAGGCTATGTGAACATAGCGCTTGAAACAATACACACGTGTTACAGCCCTGGGAAAGTATCTTTAGAAGTAAACTATGAATCTTACAATATAAAACACCTGCTGACGTGTGGTGTCAGGGGTCAGTGTTACCTTGTGATCATAAATCATCATCACAGACTGACCTCTCTGCACTCTCTAAGGCACACAGATATGAGCTAGACAGTCTATGAACATAAATATGGAAAGTCTCTTTGGACTTGACTCTAACCTCTTGGTAGAGAAGAGTCATGATTTTTATTCAACAAGTATCTTTTACTAATGTAGGAAAATAATATGGATTTATAGATATTCCATTAATTAGACAGAGTAAGGGGTGCCAGATATAGAAATGACTGTAGAGATCATGTAGTCTAACCCCTCTGTGGTAAAGGAGAACATGAAGGGCCATGAGGTTATATGGAATGATTCTCATACAAGACAATAGCATCTAATGATCTCCTCCTTTAGAAACTCATCATCCCCTTTTGCAAGTTCTTTGCTTAAACTTTTGTTGTTCTTCTACCTTTCTTTTGGGATTTCTTCTTCTTTTTTGATTAGTTGATAGGAAGTCTACTTTCAGTTGTCATATCCATTACCCTGTAGATCTGGCCTCACTTCTCTAAAACATGTGAAGTAATGCACAACAATAAAAAATACGTTTTATAATTTCTGAGCAACCAAGACATTAATATTTTCTACCCCATTTTCTACCATTTATCTATTATATACAGAAGGATGAAAATACCATACGAAGTGGAATTTACAAAAACACAACATTTCTATTACTTACAGGAAACCTATGTGGGCAGATACACTCTCATCCTATTCACAGGAAGTAAATGTAACATGGATTAATTTCCCTTATCTCCAGGCATTCAAGAAGAATTCTTCGGCATTTTGATTCACTTGAATCAAATGGGAGCATACTCAGAGTGATTCATTCAAACTTGGGCTAATTTACTGACCATATCCCACACTGTAATTGTGGTTATGTGTAAGAGAGTTTGTGAGCATAAGTATGCATTGCACATAGATAGGAATAACACAAATTTGTATTTTTAATTGGTGAGATACATAATATACTTTATGTAAAATGAACATTTTCACCTCTTCAGTAAAATTTATTGCATATTCCTATTTCTTGCAATATTATAATCCTCTACCTACTTGAGAAGTTCAACATTAATATATTGATTTTGACTACCATGGCTAAAAATAGTTGTTGTTTTACATCTAACTCTTTCCAGTGTAATCAATGTTCAGAAACATTAAAAAACAATCTGATGTTCAAACGGTATTTTATTATATTACGAGTAAAAAATATTTGGGGCTTAAATTTGAGCACGAATGAACACAATTCCTATCAACTAATATATCTAAATAATATTCTGATCTCACTTTTACATTAGATAAAATATTTTCCCTGAGTTAAGAGAAACCATTATGACAAAATACAAAATACCAAATATCTGGAACTTTGTCCCAGGCAAAGTGAAACATTTTTTAAAACACTTGAATATTTTCACAAATATTCCATGTGTGAAAGACAGTTCATGATCTACTATTCTTGAGAGTTTGCTGAATACATTTTCCCCATTGTTACCATAGAAATATATACAGTTTTTCAAACATCATGGAATGTAAGGATAGAAAAACTTTTACCTCATTTTCAGCTTAGGGTTTTCAGATTGCCTATTTCTTCTTCATTTCAGAATATTCCAGTATTGAGAAACTAATTGAGTGGAGGTATTTCTCATCAACCCAGTCAGTGTAAAATGATCCCATTGCTTAACATACCCTTACATGGGTATAAAACCTATTAAAGTTAATGGAAGAAAAAATTACACCACTGAATGGGAAGTGATGGTGATGACTCAAACAGAGGCAAATGGGGAGAACGGGCAAGAAAGGTTAGACTTAGCCAGGATTTCTTTTTATATGGCTTTGTGGAGGGGGGGAGATGTATGGAGGCGCTGTCATCAACCTGGAAGTATATTTTAGGCTGCCTCTGTGTATTTATACACCATTGTAGTTTCTGAGAATTCTTGTGTAAGCAGTGTAGTTATTGCCTAAGCTGTTTGTATACATTTGTCCTTCCTTCTATAGCATCCAATGAATGTCTCCGCTGTTTCTGACTTCCATGCCTTCTGTACGTTGTAGTCCATCATGAATAGTGATATGAAAAGAGGCTTGTCATTGCCACACAACATTCAGACTAATGGTCTGACTAATGGTCCACACAGTGCCAAAGCATTGATGGTTCTCTATCTCTATTTCTATCTCTGTCTCAACCACCACTAGTTGAATTATTTTCTCCTTATTCACACCAGGGATATGATCCTCCCACACCGTAGATAAGAGAATAGTGTCACTCTTCTCAGTCTAACTCCTGGGGTTCTTTGTCATCATAAGGTGTCTAATCTGAAACGAACTC
This sequence comes from Mustela nigripes, assembly GCF_022355385.1. Classification (NCBI taxonomy): domain Eukaryota; kingdom Metazoa; phylum Chordata; class Mammalia; order Carnivora; family Mustelidae; genus Mustela; species Mustela nigripes. The sequence goes on from NC_081568.1 coordinate 18,238,620, forward strand.
TTACGTTTTAACCACTTCCTTCTTAGGCATTTAAGAAGGACTCCTTTGTATCTTCTATCTTGAGCCTCCTTCACTGAACAAAACATGTAAGAAAATCATACCTATAGGTGTTTGTGAAGTTTGAAGGTATGGTTTTATTTAGTAAGATGAACTTCTCCTCTTAGGCCCTGAGACTGAATCCACTGTTTTTATTTGTTCCACAGAAATTCTTCAGCCTAGTGGACAGGTCTAAATTCCTTACCACTGCTTTAAATGTCTTAATAAATTCACACTTTATTGCCTCTTAAGATATGAAATTAATTTATATTTTATTTTCCATACTACTATTTTTTAACAAAATGTGTCTTCTATATCTGAATAAAGTGCAAAGCTTTAGGCTTATTTGCTTAATAACAATATGTGGTCCAAGCTAGCTGTTGACTTAGCTACATCTAAAATACAACTTGTGTTATGTGTGCATAGCTCTACGTAATCATACAGCGTTATCTCTATGCATGCAAATATGGTGGATGTTATGAAGAACAACTCAGCTGCTCCTTCAGGTCTATTTCCAATGTTTGGTAGGAATACAGTTGAGAGAAAGCCCTCAGTTGTTATCACCCTTCTGAATTAACTTGGGTAAAGAAAAATCACACACTTTTCTCAGGATGCCTGCATCCAGTGACTGGTTATGGAGGACAATCAAGTTCTGATTCTTTTGGCTCCACTCGGGATATCCAAGAAGGGCCACTGAAGCTTCCGATCTGTTTATAGGCGCAGCTAGTTCTCCATAGGAATTTAATCACCTCCAAACTTTCCCTCTGACTCGTTCTCATTCCTTCCCTTTCTTTGCATTGGTTTTGAACCTTAAAGCACCACCCTGATAAACATTCTGCATGCTTATCTAAATGTCAGAGTCAGCTTCCAGAAAACAAATTCTAATCATAGATAGGTAAATATAGAGACATACAGCTAGACACTTATGCAGCAAATACACAGTAACCAGGTTGAATTAAATCAAGATCTTACACAAACTTATAAAATCTTCCCCAATTATAATATGTATATAGGCATCTTATATTATGGAGATGTTAGTTTACACCTGATTCTACCACTCACTAATTATGTAAATTGGGGAAGTTATTTACCCTCTGTAAATCTAAAGATCTTTATTTTTGAAATGGTGCTAATAGTAAGTCCCAATATCATTGCTGTTAAAAGTCAGTGAGACAAATCATGTTAATCTCTGTATATCCTTCTTGAAACACTTATCATTCACCTGGTATTTGATATATTTTTTAAATGATATAAACAGGCATTTTTTGATATAGAATCAGAATATGGTAGTTATCTGAGAGCTAGATAAAGTCATAATGTTGTGATATTTTCTAGTAAGTTTATTTTTTCAGAGAAAAATATGAACATAAATACATTTAGAGTTATAGTTCCAATGAATCCTTACCTGCATTACAGTTTAATTGTGCTCTTGAGAAAGACTTAATCTGTAATAAGCTTCCTTAAGTAGGACAGACAAGTACTTATGACTTCAGGTTGGGTCATATACACAGATATCAGGCTGCAGGAAAATGTCTCCTGGGATAACTTTCTCTTCATTTGGCCTTACACCCATTTGAAGTGAAAGAAATTAAACGGGATGTGGATGAAAAATTGGACAAGGTGTCAGCAGATGCTTTGTGTTGCTTCAAGAAATAAAAGAAATGGTTTGGGGGTGGGGGTCAGGGTGTGTAGTCAAATTTCAGTTCAGTAGAGTCACACATGCTTCTTTTTGATCAGAAAAAATATACTTTGGTTCTTGGTTGATGGAAAATTTTGCATATCACTGGGAGAGAGCATAGTGCCATTTTACACTATAAAATACATCTGGGTAACCTAAGGCTAGCTATTATAAATCATAAAGAAAGTCAGGTTTATTGAATATCAGATTTCCATTAAATCACATTCATACACAAAGAGACAGTTCAAATTGTAATTGAAGTTGTCAGCTTTCATTCATCTTACAGAGGATTATTCCAGCCACACATTATTCATTCTTTTGTACCTTGAGTCAATTTATCCAAGTCTGCTTGCTGTAAGAAGATGAAAAAGGAAAGGCTGAGATTTTCTTTTAATTCTAGCAAAATAGTCATTTTTCCCCTTTAGTCACAAAGAATACTTTTTTCTCATTCAAAAATAAGTAAAATATAATTCCATGTTATGTTTCACCTGTAATCCATATAAAGACAGTCAATAAAAGTGATGTACCATAACGAACTAAAATGCAGAAAATGTCAGCTCTCCAGGAACTGTCTGTAAAATAAATTATTTTTAAGTTGGGAAATTTCTAGCAAGGCAAAATGAGAATTATTAAAGTGATTGAATGATCCCTAATGATTAATACCAGTCAACTTTTATTCTGATAAATGCAGCCTTCCTGTGAAGTAAATATAACACATTTGAAATCGCTTAGAAAAAATTGTGAAAGTTTTTAAAAATTGGTCTTAAAAAAAGCCGTTGAAGAAATCTTGTTTTTTTATTGTTGGCAATTTCTAAACTAGATCGTTATTATAAACCTTGTAAAAGTTGCATTTATTTATTTATTTATTTATTTTATTGCTTTATGTTAGTCACCATATAGTATATCATTAGTTTTTGATGTGGTGTTCCATGATTCATTGTTTGCATATAACCCCCCAGGTTGCCATTAAAAGACATGTTATTTTGTACCATCCACATTACATATAATTTGGCCATATGGCATGAGCTTTTAATTTTATTTTAATTAATCCAACCATAAAATACTATGAAATGGAAAAACTGAATTATAAACTTACTATGAAAGACAAAGATACTCAGTTCTTGGGCAGTGCAGAAATAAATATATCCAGGTACAAACCTCGTTTTCCTTTTAGTTTACTTTTTACAGTAAATCTTTGTATAATTTTCATTTTGTATTAATACAAATATTCCACATGAAAATTGGCTTACATGTTTAAAATTTCAATTGTAGGCTCAGAGGCTGTTCAAACCATGAATGTTCCTAGCCAGTGTATGGAACTGATGATCTTACAGTGTGGACACTGACATATCCTGTGTGCCTCGGTCAGTATTCTTGGAAGCTCTGGATGGACTTTCTCACTCGTGGGGCTAAATCTTAGCATTCCGAAATCATGACCTGAGCAAAAGTCGGGTTCTTAACCGACTGAGCCACCCAGGCACCCCCACTAACAGAGGGTTTTTTTTAAATTATTTATTTTTTTAATCCATTACCTTGATGAGTGTTCTTATTGGTTCTCATACTTCATTTGATTCCTTTGAATTTTCTAATTATGTAAACATATAATTGGTAAAATCTAGTATGTGTGCCACTTTGTCTTAAAAACATAAAAGGAAAGCTAGACGTAGAGATGTGTTCTGCCTTTCTCTTGTAATAATTTCAAAGCAGAATTAGAAATAATATTAATAAAAGTTGTGGGTTTTCTTGTATTGTTCCTAATTTAGTTGAGGAGGTTTTAAGAACAAACCTTGGTTAATTTCATTCAACAAATATTTATTGAATATACCATGTGCTGGACACTGGTGATATGAGGAAACAGAACAAAAATACCTGTCTCATGGGCTTATATTTAATAAGGAAGTATGTGTGTGCTAGCACGTGTGTATAAACATAGGTAATAGTTTTCCTGTTCAAGATTTTTTTTTTATAGAAGCTTAATTAGCTGAGGATAATAGGTACATATTGGCACATAATGGCACATAAACTAAATATCTAAGCTGTTACTAAGAGACAATAATTTTTTTAACCATAGGTCACTATTTGCCTTAAAGATTATGTGAAGGAAAACAAACATTTTATTGATAAAAAAGACATAGATACTAAAGCTATGCTTATGCAATAAGGATTACTAGGCATTCCCCTCACCTCCTAGCAAGAGAGTGTATTTCTTCTACCTCAAGGCAAGCCAAAGAAAGAAGAGATTCTGAGCACAGACGAAATTTCTCACTGAATATGTACCCACAAAATTTTGCAGGACCACTGCAATGGAGGAGGCTGGCACGCTGATTAGACATTTTGATTGTACTTTTGGGAATTTGTCCCTATTATTGAGTATGTCTCAGTGAAATTTAGTGTCTTAAACTTAGACATGTCTAAATTCCTAACCTTACTCATTTGAATGTACCTGCAGTTTCTATCTGTTGACATAATTCAGGTAGGCTTTTTTTTTTTTCTTTCAATATAATTTTTTATTTTTTAGGTAGGCTTCTTGAACAGATGCTGAAACAACCCCAAGCTGCTTTTACCTTCTGGTTATGGCCCATGCTTGATCCATGGGAAGCTCTAATCCAATTACTCATGCCCAAATTCCCATGAGTCGGTTCCACCCTCAGTCAGCCACCTCCCTGATGGTGTGGTGTCAGTACAACTAGAAGCACCTCTGAATTGCTCAGGTGTCAGTCAGACACTATCCACTGTGCCCCTCAATTCCTAGAAGAAATATATATATTTTTTTTCCCTCAGTGGTCTGATTATAGTCCTTTCACCCCTACTCAAAGCACCCAATAATTTCCCCAAAACTCAATATTAGACTGGAGTTGGATGATCAGATAGAGATTTAAAAAAAAAAAAATGTTTTGGTCATGTATTTTGCAAGTCAGCATAGAGGTTATGTACCTCACTTTAGATAATGGCACATAAACTAATAGAAAGATTCTATTCTAGAACAGAACCATACCTTACGTTATGGTTTGCATTAAATTTTAAATGCATTAATCTTTTGTGAACTTTATCATCATTTTAATGACTACATAGAGAGTAATAGTTCACCTGCTGGATATATGCCAAATCTCTTGTGGGCTCCTGATTTCAAATAGGAACAAGGTCAGAGAAAGATTCAAGCAGCTTAAAAGTTGTCAAGATCGTTTCCCTTTGATGGTCTCAGCCCTGAGAAGCCATCTTTCTCTCGTCCTTGTAGAAAATATTTATTTATATCCTTCCTAATACTTTAGCCCTTAACTGCTTTACTTTATATCACCAATCAACATCAGCTTATTTTATTCTTTGTTGTTGTTGCTGTTTGCTAATGTTTTCTCAGCTGAGTGTGAGCAGTAACTCTCTTGTTCAATGATGTATCTCTAATGCCTGGCACAGAGCTTGACATATAGTTATCACCTGATAGCAAACAAATTGATGATGAATGACTAAGTGATATAATTCATCACATAAAAATTGCACTTTAATATATTTACCTTTTACCCTAATGCCTCACTTCTGTTTCTACATTTTTTGCAATTATGAAAAACACTTTGAGGATCTCCTTGCAATTAATTTTTTAGTTTGTATCCATGATTAAACACTTTTAATAAATTTTTAAGATTTTCTCATTGCTATTTCAATGCCTGTTTTTAAGATATTTAAAAAACGATTTTATTTATTTTAGAGAGAGAGAGAAAGAGTGTGAGCTGGGGGAGGGGCATAAGGAAAAGCAGACTCCCCACTGAATGACCCACGAGGGGATCACGACCTGAGCTGAAGATAGATGCTTAACCTACTGAGTCACTCAGGCACCCCAGTTTTTAAGATTTTTAATAGGTGTTTCTAAGAAGCATCAATAACATGGAGTGTCCCCTCTTAATTTTTTGACAATTTGAGAGATAAAAAGTACTACCTGTTAATTTTAGTTATTCAACTGCTAGTAGAGTAAATATGGTTTTTGTCTGTTTTGTTTTATTTGTTTGTCCATTATCACTATTCCTATTTTAGTGAGCTGAGTTTTATGGTCTTTGCTGAGTTTTTCTATGAGGATTACTATTTCCTTATTAATTTATAAAATTATTTTACATATTGATAATGTATGCTCTTTCTATATATGTAGTAAATAATTTATCATTGTAGTAAAATTCTAAATTTTATGGTGAATTTAGATGACAAAAATTGCAATTTTTTGACAGTCAAGTCAATATTTTGCTTTCAGTATTCTAAAAAGGACCTTATTACTGCTATATTCACTTTTTGTTTTTTTGTTTTGTTTTGTTTTAAAGATTTTATTTATTTATTTATAACTGAAATCAATAGTTGGATGCTAAACCAACTGAACCACCCAGGTGCCCTACCACTATGTTTAAAGATCACTTACAATTCTCAGTACATACATGTTTTCTTTAATGCTTAATTATTTAATCTAATTGACGATTGTGTATTACATCATATGTTTGCACTCTTTAAGTTAGTTTATAACTTGGAACACAAGAAACACACAAACACACAGAAATGAACTCTGGGTATACTTTGCAGTTTAATTTACCTTCATTAAGCTAATCTGTTTTTAATCCTTCTGTTAAGATTTCTGGGTGATATTTTAAGCTGCAGTCTTCTTTCAGTGTAGCAAACTCCATGTGTTTTTGCATGGATTACTTTTGGGGAACTTAATATGACACATTACTACCTCTATCTAGAACACATTTTTAGAATGTTGGTTAACCTACTCCCTACTTTCCTGCTCATTTTAGGTTATGTCCTACATTAATGTGCATTCAAATTCAAAATTAGCTCCGACTGGTTGATTCTTTCTGTCTTGGCCTTTTTGATTAGATTCTTCCATATTTTTTTTTCACTTCCTTCAAGCACTGAAAGCCATATAGGCAATCATTTGTTGACATGTTGACTTGTCTATTTCACTGTAGATTTGGCTATGCTTTACTTTGTCTCTAGTTCTGGAGAAGATATTGAATTGATTTCATTGGTTTCCTCTGAAGTAAATCTATAATTTGATGATTTTTTTATATCATAAATATTCTTCTAAATTAATTCTGTAGCCCTAAATTTGAGGATATATAACTTCCATTTTTGAAAGGGAATTTATTCATGTGGAATAGTAGGATGAGGGTATATTAATGTCTCAGGGAACAAGTGGGTATTAATTATGGAAGAAAGTCAACATGTAATATGCTGTCAGGGACAATTCCTCGAGACCGGCCTACTCAAGTATTCACATGGAAAGTCTGATGGCTCCTGGATCCTGGCTACACTCTGCTTAGTGATGCTGAAGTGAAAGCAGAATTTCACCACATGCTTTCTCCAAGACCTAGATCTTCTTCCCAATATCTACCTAATTAAGACCTCTTCCATCCATGTATATTTTTTTTCTTCTTTCATCATGGGACTCATTTCTCATCTTGGTAATATGGTTTAGAAGTTATTTTCTTAAATTTCATATGTGTTTCTACAACCAATTTAAAAAAAATTTCGTATGATTCTTTTGGTTTCTCTTGGGGTTAATAATGTAAAAAATGTAAGTTTCAGAAAAAATTATTCAATTCATATATTTTTCTTTCTCAATGTTTTTTCTGTGCAGTGTCTTGCTTGGCATAATCATGCACAATGCCTCCTGACTGATAGGAGAACGGATATGTAACAGTAAGAAATCTTGAGAACAAAATCATACTGCTCAACCTTTCAAAATATTATTCATCCACAGCAATTAGTAAATGCCAAGCAATGTGCGTGTGTGGTGGGGTGTGTGTGTGTGTGTGTGTGTGTGTGCCTTTGTGTCTGTGTGTGTCTGTGAAGCATAGCTGGCAAAATACACAGAAAGCCTGCCCATGTGAGGTACACATTCTAGGAGAATTTGAGCTGTTGTAGAATTTGTTGTCTTTGTTCATCCACTGTGAAACAAATGTTCACTTGTTAAATTACTAACGTTCAACTGAATTAAAAGTACTTTCCTAAAGAATTCAAAATGTAGGATGGAAAAGACAATAATGCTTTTTTTCTAAAAAACCAGATGAAACCCTTAAAGAGGTATAGCAAAGGACAGAAAAGAGGATTGATTAAATTGGCCAAGAAAATGACCTAGGAAAGCTTCCCAGAAGAGGTGACATTAAGATGCACTTTACAGAATATATACTTTTTATTTCTGGAATGAGAGTTGAAGAAAGTAATTCTATATGGAGGAAAAGTGTATCATCGTGGGACATAATGGTCCATAGAAAGCCTCAGAGATCATTATGGCAGATGGGAATAAAGTATGTGCCTGTGTCTCTAACTCTCCTGCTATCTCCTTTAATATGGTGTCACCTACACATTGGCTTCTCAAAGTTTGCAGCATTTTTTTAAAATTTTGTATCTATAGCAGACTCAAAAAATTTTTTTATCTTTATAAACAAAGACTTAATTAAAAATTTTTTTTTTTTAGTAAATAATAACCCCTGAGAATTTAGAAAGCTCCGAGAAGAGCGATTTTTGCGGTCTTTTAAGGTACATATTTTCTGTAAGCAATTCCAAATCTCCACATTTGGGGAGTATTTTTCTTGTGTTTATATTTTGCAAACCACAGAGGAACTTGCATTTTCATTTATAAGCCAGACATATTAAAAACTGTCTAAAAAAGAGTTTCTCTTCAGTTGAAAAAAGTGGTGAAAGACATTCGAAGAGAAAGAAACGGCAGAATTGTAGAGTTTGAAATTGCTTAGCTATTTGAAGACTGTCAACTAATCCAGTGTCATTGAAATATTGGGTGTGTGTAGGAAGTAGTCAGGCATCTGGAAAGAGAAATTGGGAGCAGATTGTAAAGGAAAATTTTTGGCACACGATTACATTTATTCTATAGCTAAAATCTGGGTAAATTAAAACTGTAAGTAGTGAGAGTCACAGTTAGGACTGCTCTCCTGGAAATATGCATTTGAAGCAGAAATAAAATAAAAGATTTAAACTTAGATTTACCCAACCTCTAAGGTGACAACCTTGGGATAGATGTCCTAGAGATTATAGACACCATTCTGATCTATAGAAGCTGTAAGCAATTAAAGTTCTGAACTTTTTTTAAAAATTGGGACTGCTTCATTTAGCAACCAGGTCCAATGATGATTAGCATGCCCAATAAGGCCATAGATCCAAAGTTTTCTTTTGGTTAAAAAAAAATAATAAAAAAAGACAATTTTACTGTCTTGAAATGAATTTTGTATATAACATAACCTGTCTCAATATACAATAGTTGAAATGAAAAAAATATCTTAAAGACATAGTACACATAGACAGTTGCAAGCATGGGGTAGGGGTGAGGATTACCTCATATTATGGGACAGAATTCAAAGGAATAGTACCTGAGATCCAATTTCAAGTATCGCATCCAGAAATTTATAGTCAGAATTACTGGAAAACATTATTTAAAAAATCACACATATTGGAAAAATGGAATTAAAACTTATACATGAATATAATCTAATAAAAATGACTATATGCCCTTCCACAAAACTATTTATTAATTGGACACCGAAATGAAGTCAAATAAAATTGAGAGTGAAAGTTTAAACAAATTGAACTTGGTTCTGATTATATTTATACATGTACAGGACAAGGAATAATATGACTTTTCTAGCTACAGTGGTGGGATCAGAATAATATTCTAGATTTTTCTTTTATGTTTTCTAATAATCTAAAAGTAAAAATTTCTACTTGGTCGTGGTGAATAATCTTTTTAATGTACTGTTGAATCCTATTGGCTAGTATTTTGTTGAGTATTTTCGCATCTGTGTTCATCAAGGATATCGGTCTATAGCTCTCTTTTTTGGTGGGATCCTTGTCTGGTTTTGGGATCAAGGGGATGCTGGCCTCATAAAATGAGTTTGGAAGTTTTCCTTCCAT
>NC_081568.1:18253235-18537476 GCF_022355385.1 Mustela nigripes
AGGGGGTTTGGGAGAAGGGGGTGGGATTATGGACATTGGGGAGGGTATGTGATTTGGTGAGTGCCGTGAAGTGTGTAAACCTGGTGATTCACAGACCTGTACCCCTGGGGATAAAAATATATGTTTATAAAAAATAAAAAATTAAAATGTGGAGTAAAAAAAATAAATAAATAAATAAATAAAAGTAAAAATTTCTAGATTTATAATACAATTTCTAAATCATGTTTGAGGGGAAGGTGTTATACAAATGATGGGAAGAAAAAAATCCTAATGTGTAAGAAATGGGAGAAACCCAAATACATTAATTTCTTAAGTAGAAAATTCAGTTTGGATTTCTTGACATAAAGTGCAGGCATCAATTATCTTTAGTTTGATGGAAGAGGAAAAATAGAAGAAAATAGGGCTAATTATAGAACAGAAGCAATGTTTTAAAGAAATATAAGTGAAACAAGTGACATTGTATTTATAAAAAAGTTTGTTTTTATAGGTATTTGATTAGTTTAAAATATTTATATTTGAAAGTTGAAAGTTGCAATATAAATAAAGGGAATTCAAGAAGATTTATTAAAAGGGTTAAATGCAGAATTACTATGTTATTTTATTGCTTGTTCAAATAAAAGGATGAGAAAGTTTATAAGAAAAGCTGAAAAAAGCAAGCCCTTATTCAGTGTTCATCAAGGAAGAGCAATTAGGAATAATGGGAAGAAATTCAGGAGAAATGCAATTAAGGCCAACACTATGTTGGTGAGAACTACTGAATAAGGAGTCTGGATTCCTCATGGAAAAAGAAGAAACTTCCTCTCAAGAGGCAAATAATGAAGACATTACACTGAAGGGCTTATTAGAAATAGTTTTTCTCTACTTGCAGAGAACTGGACTCAATGGTCTGATTCCCACACTTATCCCTTACAGTCAATGAACCTAGACCCATAAGGTCTGATTTACCATTTGCCTAAAGATTCAAAGAAGTGAAAGAATTCTCAGAACTCCCATAATCAAGGATAATTACTTTTTTCCCCTGTATGTCTATGTCTGCTGTTTGATATATCACAAAATTACTTAAATATTTATTTAATTATTATTTCTGAATATGAGGAGAATACCTAAATACATGGTCTGAAAAAGGAGTGGTAAGTTGAACATATATGCAGTGTAAGTTCATAAGTTTACTTAGGCTGTCTCTTTTGTCAAATATTGAGACTTATACCTTCTAGAATATTATTGAGAAATTAAAATTTAAAAAAGATATTCCAGAAAAAATATTTTGCTGAAGACTGCTTTGTCTACTTGGGGTGGTTATAGTGGAAGTCATCTTTAAATTGTGAAGCAAGCAGCACTGAGAATAAGCTAGCACATGGTATGAAAGAGCAACAAGATGAAAAGAAACACTTATTTTTAAGTGAGATAATAATGTTTTTCTTGCTATATCATCTGCTTGGTAGTTTTCTGTTATTTGGAATCTATGACAACCTGTTACACTGTTTTGCCATTTCCAAGCAACAACCATATAAATGTAGAAAACACAAACTTGCTTTTCAAAAACTTGCTTGAAATCACAAACTTTCCAAAAATTCACTAAACACTTTAAAAAGACACAGCAGGCTTATTACATAAAGATAAAAATCTATCTTATTAAATTGGTTCATAACACCTTCAAGTTAAAATTATGAGACAATATTAAGCCGATTTCTTTTTCAAACTAAGGTTGGTAACCACATAGAAGAATATTTTAAATGTTTTAAAGTTCTGAATTTCTTTGATAATATTAAGAGTAATAATAGCATGCCCCTGAACATCTGATTAAATATAATAATTTGTTGCTAGCATGCAATTTTAGCAATCTTATTTGTATGTTTGATTTGGTTTGGGGTTAAGATAAGATTGAGGCCAAGTAATTTTGTTTTAAGTTGTATCAAGCTAATTAAGATAGATGGTTTGAGATGAAAACATATTTAAAAACCCTAGACTTAAATTATTCTTGGGCAGGAATTACAGGACTTCCTACAAGGAGAAACTGAATGTCATAATCATTAGATTTAAGGAGGATGAAAGTAAGGCCTAATGGCAAAGATTTTAACTATGTTCAGAAAAGTAAAATAAAATAATAGTTCTGGTGAACTTTTGAATCATCTTGATAAACATTCTATGATAATTCTGTAAATCATGACATATCTTTATCTTATCAAACAGACCCTAAGCTAATTATATATGTGAGGGGCCCAAACAAGGGAATATGTTACTGTCTGAGGAGCTACCTATGTGCTTGGGTGCCTCAGGCAAATAGACTGATTTCTTTCATTCAATGATGCTTTTCCTTATTCATTTTTGAATACTCAACGAATAGATAAATGAAATGAGACATAAATTGCATAGGGAATTTTGAAATAAAATCAATATTTTCTAACATAGTTTAAGTAAAATGTTACAGCTTTAATAGCTTTTTAAAGACTTGAGCAGTAGTAAAATATTGTTTCTCTACTCCTAATGAAGTATAATTATCATCAAGGACAAATAAAACTGCTTCTTATAATGGACATTAACTTTGGTCAGATCATCATTGTTAAAATCTCATAACACAAATTTAGAATTAAAAAATTAATATAAAATTTATATAAAGTTATCAAAAATTTAAGTTAAAATATTTATATTCTTAAAATTTATGAAAATAGTTTTATAAATATACCAATAAAAACATAAATGACCCTAATTTTGTAATTTAAGTTACAACTTTTCTAATAATTTGTTTCTTACTTTATGAAGTAAAATAAAATATTATTTTATTTAAATAAAGTAATTAAATAAAGTAATTTTTAAAAAATTCCCAAAAGCTCTTTAAAAATGAAAATATATCTATAGGCCAATCCTTAATATAATATATAATAGAAAAATACATTTATAAGAAAAAAGAAAAGTGTCTAATAAAACCATCCTAATTTTTTAAGACACTGAGCAAATCCCTCCAAATATGTTCAAAGTAAAATTCAGATTAACTATTAAGAACATACGGTATGCAATGCAATGTTTTACAAACTATAAAGAATACAAACAAGATGATCATAAAAAAAACACTGTACTTGAGATATAACCATATTCCAGGAAATTAGGACAGAAAAACAGTATGATATAAAACATAATGATATAAAACAAGAAAATTTTCAAAAAAATATATGAGGTCCAGTGAGTTTTCAATTAACATCAAAATTACTCATATTTTAACTTCTTAGAAAACTGCTATGAAGAAAGTAGTATTTGATAAGGATTTAAAGATTGAGTAGAATGTTGTTGGGAAGAAAATATGATGGTCCTAAAAGGATTCAAATATTTACTGAATAAATGAATAAGTGAGGGCACAACTAGAAAGGACATTTATGTCCTACGGAATACCATTAACACCAAGACAGAGGGTGGACTGTATGGAAAAACAGGGAACTTATTCTTTAACTTTCCTTCAGGATTTTTATAAAGGATAAGATGAACATTTTTGAGAAAGAAGGAAAGAAAGGAAGAAAAAAAAAAGAAAAATGAAAAGAGGAGGGAGGAAGGAAGGTAAGAAAGAAGGAAAAAGAAAGGAAGGAAGATAGATGAGCTTGGTTTCCAAATTAAACTGTATTATTCATTCTGTATAAAACTGGAAGACAGGGACACCTGGGTGGCTCAGTTAAGTGTGGAACTCTTCATTTTGGATGAGGTCTTGATCTTAAGTTGGAGCCTGACTCAGGCTCCACACTGGGTCTGCTTAAGATTCTCTCTCCCTCTCCTTCTACCTCCCCCTCCCCCTGACCTCTGCTCCTGCTCACTTGCTCTATATCTCTCAAAATAATTGAATAAATCCTAACAAAAACAAAAAGAAAACACTGGAAGTCAATGAGGATTTGTGTGGATTAATGTTAAAAACAAATGTGTGGTTTTGGACATATTAATCAAACAATGGTGGGCAGGAAAGATTGGTATGAGCAGTGTCAGGAAAATATAAAACATCATCATCATATAAGAAAAGCATAGAAAACTTGAAAAAGGTAAAATTATTTAAGACCCTGGATGTGTTGGACTTATGTTTACTACTCTCTGCTACAAGTAACAAAAACCCTACATAAACTTATTTAAATTACAAATGAGATTTGTTGGCTCACATTAACTACATGGTACACAGTTACTGCCAAATTCAAGCAGTGTTTGGTGCTAGAGTTCAAACAACATCATTATGATGTTTCTAACCCTACTTTCTGCTGCATTTTTAATAAGGTTGGCTTATTTTCAGATTATAATTAGTCACCCCCCACCAGTAGCTCCAGGCTAACATAATTCTTATCTATTCCATACACATTAGAAAGAGGAATTCTTTTAAATAACTCCTGGGCATTGCCTAGGCTTGCATTAACTTGATAAAAATACTCTTCCCTGGAGTAACTTTTACAGCCTAGCAGATAGAATCATGTTGATTGGCTATCAAGGGTCATGTGATCCTTTTTTGTAACTGGATTGGAACCAGTTCTGAAAAACAAACCAGGCATGGAAGAATAGATAGAGAAAAATTTCAAAGGAAAAGTGGTACTGACCTTTTCTGCAGCAAGAATAATGAAGAACTTTGAATGACATTTGTATTTACCAACTTGAAGTTATAGGTAATCTTCTGGAAAGACTCCATTTAGTAGCAAGAGGAAGACTCAATAATAGAGCTGATAAATTTAGATGGAGAATGGTACATGGTGAAGCAAGTATGTATGTATTTTTCAAAAATGTCACAGTAAATGAAAGGGGAAAAAACAAAAGCAAAAACCAGTCTCTTTCTTTCCTTACATCTGTTATCCAAGGTTTGACTTCATTAATATGTCCAGTCTTTCCCTTCCCTCCCATCTCTACCCTCTTCAGATTTTCTAAGCAAGCCAGCTCTACATTGTTACATTTAAATGACTCTCCTGAAAGCATCATCGCTATGTTCTTATTTATCCTAGATCAGCCCTTCCACTCAACACTCTGATCAACCCAGATATATGTCTCCTCCTCTCCATTTGGAGCATGGAGAACCAATGAAGGAGGTCATAACATCCTGTGATTGATTCCCATGCAGGAATGAGAAAGTTTAGAGGAGCCAACTGCATCTCTTTGGAATAGATTTTGTTCCTTATCAACTCTTCAAAAGTCCTGAATCTTGTCCACTCTACCCTAGCTCTACAGCTTTTTCTATCAATTGACTGAACTTCCTATTTCACAGATGACATTGGGTCTGTCAAGCAGAAACACACTCTTAATTTCCCACCTTTCCTTCTTGCTTTGGCTATTGAGTACCTACTGTTCTCAATGGTCTTGGCACAAACATTTACAGACCCTAGCCTAAAATAATTTATGCACAACTCAGATAGACAAAAAAGTAATGACAGAAAATGACATGTATGTCATGTTAGGGGTATGCCAACATGCACCAGTAGCTTTTTGCTAACTTTGATTCACAGGAACACGCGTGATTTAGATTTTAATGCAAACTTGAGTTATACTGATTAATATCAAGTGGCAAGCAATTCCAGACAGAAGGTTCAGTCTGATTAAGTTTCAGAGATAGCAAGTATGACAGATTCCTGAGGACTGTGAACATCTGCTTTTAACTAAAGGCAGGATATTTAAGAACAGTGAGGTGGCTATAATTGCATGAGGATAAATAGGAACAAATATTCTCCAAGAAACCAAAAGAGAAATTATTCCTTAAAAAAGCAAGGGAAGGGGCACCTGGATGGCTCTGTAGGTTAAGCTTTTGCCTTTGGCTAAGGTCATGATCACAGGGTCCTGGGATTGAGCCCCACATCGGTCTCTCTGCTCAGTGGGGAGCCTGCTTCCCCCTCTCTCTCGCCTGCTGCTCTGCCTACTTGTGATCTCTTTCTCTCTGTGTGTCCAATAAATAAATAAATAAATAAATCTTTAGAAAAACAATGGAAATGTAGAGGACTCAAACAAATAAACAATAAAGTGTCTCTGAATTCCCTTAGCTGGAGCCACTGATTGCTTTGGCAATGAAATGTCTATGAGGACATGATGAGAGCACAAGCCAGATTACCTGGGATGAGGAAACAGAAAGATAAGGATATATTTACAGCAAGAACCATGAAATCTTTAAGAAGCTTGGTTGATCAAATAGAAATCAGTTGAAGTGGTCTCTGTATGGGAATTGTAATGGGATGTACTTGTCTGCTTCTGTCCCTTCAATTATGGAGCCACATCTTCCTCCAAGCTGTGTGGCTCAGGTACATTGGTCATATGGGGGACACTGTACCCCACACAAGTCAATTAAAATATCATTTTAAAGGTAATTCTTATAGGCTCATGGATAGATTGATTTTTCTTATACAATATTGGCTAGTATAAGAACCATGAATCTCTGAATCTTCTGAAATTCATCTTTCATACCATAGGGGAGATCCTGCTGATTTAAAGAAACACATACATAATGAAGGTTGAAGGACAGAAATGAACAATAAATTGTTAATGGCAGAGTTGGAGTGCCTGACATCTAGCAGAGCCCAAATGCAGAAAAATCTCTAGATTTCGATTAGTGAACAAAAATATTCACACTGGGATTCAGCTCGCTGAGGTTGCATTCCATACATGAAACTAAAAAGATTCCTGCTAAAAAGAGATATTTACATTCCAAAGAAAAACGTATTAAATGGTTGAGAAGAAAATCTCTCCTCTTCAAAATTACATCTTTCACCTTTGCTGAAACTACTTTTTTCATTCTATCTTCCCAGTGAGTCTGATTCATTGGTATTTTTCTTTGCTTGTTTCCTGTTTCTTTACTTTTGCAATATTTTTATTGAAATATAATAGTATATAAAAAGAACAATATATAAAATTAAAACTCAATAACTTACCACAATGTGAACATCCATGTACCTCTTTCTTCTACATAATGTACCTATTATACTGATTTTCTAACTATATATTTTTACTTCGCTTATTTTTTAACTCTTTATGAAGAGATTTATGGAAGTTACATAATATATATGTCTTTTTTATCTTTATGCATTAGTTAGTAGTGACCCAGCTATTTGGGATACCCCCTTCACAGTTCCCATGTAATGTGATCAGGATAACTCTGAACAATAAGCTATAATCAGATCATTTCTGAGCTGAGTCTTTAAATTAACATCATAAGATGTATCAGGGCTCTCATTTGTCATGGACTTGTGAGGTTCAGGCAGCAAACACAAGAAGTAAACTTTTGGGAACCACTGGCTTTAAAGTTCTTTGTTATAGCAGTATGATGTGATTTTCCTAATAGAAACTTCAGTATCTTTTCATCTGGCTACACCAGTTGTGCTTAATTAATGTTAACATGGTATGTCTCTTTCCACACTTTTACTTTCAAACTTGTACTCTACTATTTTATGTTTCATCTATAAGGAAAATATTGGTAGGTTCATGTTTTATGCCCAATCTGAAAACTTTTCTTTTTCCTTTTCTTTGGCACAGTTAGCCTATTTATTTTAATGAAATTAATGATTAATTTGCTTTGCAAAGAACTTGTCACATATGCTTCCTAATTGCTTCCTTTTACTAAAATGTTTTTATATGCTAACATTTTGCCTTTCTTGTAGGTTATATTTTACTATTTTGTTTTACTATTAGCTTGATCATTTACACTTTTTTACCCAGACAACCAAGTACTTTTTAAAAAATAATTGTTTATTTTATTTTTTAAAGATTTTTAACTTATTTATTTGAGAGAGAGAAAGAGAATGAGAGAGAGTGAGCATGAGAGGAGAGACATCAGTGGGAGAAGCAGATTCCCTACAGAGCAGGGAGCCCAATACAGGACTCAATCCCGGGAATCCAGGATCATGACCTGAGCCAAAGGCAGTCGCCTAACCAACTGAACCACCCAGGTGTCCAACCAAGTACTTTTTTAAAATTAAATATAGTCGACAATGTTATATTAGTTTTAGATGTACAACATAATGATTCAACAACTCTGTACATTATAGACCTGACCTGAAAAGTGTAGTGACCATCTGTCACCCTACGGTGTTATTACGTTATTATTGACTATACTCCCTATGCTGTACTTTTCCATCCCTTTTATTTATTTTATAACCAAAAGTTGGTACTTAATTTACACTTTTCAAAACTAGTCTTTTAGTGAACCCCTCAGACTCTATATAGTCTTTTGATTTATAAAAGATTATTATAAATGGATGAGTTTCTTTTTTTTTTTCTTAAGATTTTATTTATTTATTTGACAGACAGAGATCACAAGTAGGCAGAGAGGCAGGCAGAGAGGGAGGAAGGGAAGCAGGCTCCCCGCTGAACAGAGAGTCTGATGCAGGGCTTGATCCCAGCACCCTGGGATCATGACCTGAGCCAAAGGCAGAGGCTTTAACCCACTGAGCCACCCGAGTACCCCTAAATTGATGAGTTTCTATCAGAAGTGTTTTTCTTTCCTATTGACCAGTAAGTATGATGCTGACAAAATATTTCTATTTTCTTCTCAGAAAATCTCTTCATTACTCATTCATTCTTGAGGGATATTTACACAGAATATGGTAATTAGTAATTACTTTCTCTTAGTATTTTAAAGATAGCATTCTATTGTCTTCTATTCCAGTATTTCTCTTGAGGATCAGCTGTCAGGTAAATAAATTGATTTTTTTCTCTGACTGACATTAAGATTTTTTTTCATGTGGCTTTACAACATTGTACTATAATAAGATAGAGAATAAGTAGATAAATAACTTTATGGGATTCATGGGATCTTATAAATCTATGGCTTGATATCTTTCATTGGTAATGAGAAATTCTCCAAAATTATCTCTTAATTATAGCTTCTACTTCATTTCCACATGTTTCTGTATTGTACATCATGTTCTTTCATCATGTTTTTTATTTACTCTTTTCTAATGTACTAAAATCTCTCTATTATAACTTCTCATAACTTCTAGTTTCTATAAAAATCTCTATCTAGAGTTTTATTTCACTGAATACATGTAGCATTACTATTGTAACATTACATTCCATTTTAAAATTTATTCTCAAGAATGTTTTTTTTCTCATTGTTTCTCCAGATTTTTTAAGGTGAAATTTATTAAGGTATTGCTTATGTACTATCATATTTTCCAAAGAAGTGCATGACAAAGACATATATTTTAAATCCTCTTGAATAAATAACTAGAAGTAGAATTGCTATTATGTAATATAAGTGTGGGTTTTAACTTTATGAGCAACTCTCCAAGTATTTCATAATGTGGCTTTTTCATTTCTGCACACCCAGGAGCAAAGAATGAGAATTCTAGAAGCCTCCTAAAGCCAATAGTTGGTATTAAATTTTTAAAATTATCACAAAGTCAATATTTGGTATTTAAAGATACTAACTTTTTCATTTTAAAGTGATCAAAGAGTAAAATATTTTTGATAGATTTAAATATAACATTTCTGTTTTACTTTGTTTGTCTAGATTTTATGTTCAGTTTAAGAGATCTTGGCTTATCTCACGTATTGGAAGGTTTTTTCCTCCTGTATTTTGTTTTCCTCAAAGGTTTTATGGTTTTAACTTTTGTGTTTTGTCAAATATCTATTTTCAGGTTGACACTTGTAGATGATATAGGAGAGTTCGAAGTCCCTTTTTTTTTATGGATATCCAATTGTCTCTGTACCATCTCTGAGAACACTTTATGTCTTTGTTGAAGTGCCTTGACACATGTGTTGAAAATCAATTGAATATACACATGTTAGTCCATTTCTGGTGTTTATATTCCATTTCATTTATCCATATATTCATCTTTTGTCAAAATTGTATTATTTTGATTATTAAAGCATTTAGAGCAAGCATGAAACCTGGTAGAATCATTGCTCTTTTCCAGATTTCTTTTGGATATTCTAATAACTTTGCATTTTCATGTAAATTTTAGTTAACTTGTCAATTCCAATAGATCAACCAGGTATGATTATAAATAGAGTTGTGTTGAATTTAAAGTTCAATATGAAAAGACTTGGAAGTCCTGATATTATTAAGATCTTCTGATTTGTGAACATGAATGATCCATTCATTTAAGACTGTTAAAATTTACCTCTGTGACATTTTATAGTTTTCATCCTACAGATATTGATTCAAACATTCATCATGAAATAAAATTTACCCTGGATGATTTTTTTTTCCCCCCAAAGGACCCAGATTCAAATTATTGATTCTTAGGAAAAGTATCCTATTAAATCTGGGTATATAAAAATAAAATACTTCTTGTGAAAGCTTAAAATTAAACAAAATTAAAATGTAGAGTTTTAATGTACTTTTTGTCTGACAGAAATGAATCACCTTAAAAATATAACAAAAAAATACCACCCCCTTTTCTCCTATCTCTAACATTATACTCCTTCCTCCATGGGCCATTTATCTTCATACAAGATGGGAGCTTCTATAACCAAGGACATCTTCTTGTATTCTAATTTTGTTAAGTTTCTCATTTTACATGAGGTTTTCTCAGTGTCTTATTTTCAACAAACTGTATTGGCTGAAAATCTTGAAAAATTAAGACTTTAGATATAACCCAGAAAACCATCATAAAACAGAAAAAAAAGAAAAAAAACATTTAACCAGGGTTAAATTTATATGTTATAATTGCAATGGATTAAGTTAAGCAATCATGAATATGTACCCTAAGGTAAAATCTAAAAATTTTACATCTTGGGGTGCCTGGGTGGCTCAGTCAGTTAAGGATCTGACTCTTGGTTTCATCTCAGGTTGTGATATCAGGGTCGTGAAATTGAGCCCCACACTGGGCTTCATGTTGGGTGTGGAGCCTGCTTGAGATTCTTTCTCTCTCTCCTTCTCCCTCTGCTCTTTCCCCAACTCTCTAAAAAAAAAATAAAATAAAAACAAAAACTAATGACCTGTAAATGATATTATGGATAACATTTCCAGAAATATCTTACATATTTTCTTAAGAAATTTAGATGAGAGTAAGATTATAAGTTTTGGAAAAGATTTTTTCTTGATATAAAATGGCTATAAAAATAGAAGGCAGTATCAAAGATTCATGTAGTTTGTGTAAAATGTTTATGTAACTCAAGAATATATAAAAATAATATTGCTAAATTTATGTATTTATGGTTTTATATAAAGAATTTATACAGATAAGACTACTTAAATAAAAAATTATCAGATATATTTGTCTTATTAATCTGTTTTTCTAAAAGTTTAAATAGTTAATATATCTCAAAGTTTAAAATATTATCTCATCAGGAAAATGGAAAAATCAACTATTTTCAGTTGAGGTCATCATTTATTCCAGATATATATTAAGTAAATTTCTGTAGTAAATATAACACTTATTTAAAACATCTCAGATTTGCTTAATAATGTATGAAAACTATCCTGGAATTTTATCAATTACATGCTTATTTTTATATAGATTAACAATTCTCACAATAACCAATTTGAACTTTTTTTGTTGTTCTCAGTAACTAAAATTAAGAAAGAGAAAACTTAGAGAATATGGCTATTTGGCTAAGAATTTCAAGCAGACAATTCACCAAGGGCTATTACTGTCCTAGACATGAAGAGATGATACATTAACAATCTTATGCTGTAAATTATAGTGGGCAAGTAATATATTAGTCTTTCAAATGATATTTCATTTTTTGTGAAAAAACTTCCTTTTATTTCTTTAAATTATATGAGAGAGATCTTTTACAGAGTGGGATCTATCAAATCTATAATTCGAAGCAAATGCCAAAAGGTAAGAGAAATAGTACTTTTCTGTAAGAAAAGTATTTTCAGAGCAAATTCTTCTCAGGGCTGTGGCTATATTTGTTCCATTTTGGGTATCATTATGGAATTCATGGCTTCTCTCTTCAGGAGGTCAAATGCCCTCTAACACATCAAAATTAATCAGATGTACATGTTTGATTAGTTCCCCTGACTTAGCTGCAGGCCATCTACCTTGCCACCGCATAGCTATGAAAATGCAGGTATCATACAGTTTGTCCTTTAATTCTTTCTGTGCTATGACCTTACTTTTGCCTTTTGGGGAGCCTAAAATAGCAACACTCCTGCCTGAGGACTCTGAAATAGCAACACACTTCTTCCACAGTGGGTGTGGTATTATTTCATTACAAATCATTTTAATATGACTCATTTTTTTAATGTGTAATTGCTCTCCTGGTTTTAAAATACTTGTTTTAAATGTACTAAATTATATTTATAACCAAGGAATTGAAAAAAAATAGTTTTTAAATATCCTTATGCTTTTTTTTGAGCTGCTGATTTGAAGTGACAAACTATGACATAAATGTCTCCCATTTTTATATTTTGAGAGTATTTCTATTTTGGTTAGATCATAATTACAGTTCACATGCATTTTACATTGCATCTCTATTTTCTGAGAACTATAATTTTGCTGTTCACTTTACTAGGCTTTCTTTCTGTTTATCTGTGTGTTCCCTGTCCTTGGTTATATCTTACTGCTGCCTGATTTTTTTCCTCATGTCAGTGCTTTCATTTTTATGACTTAAAAGATGTCATTCACGTTAGTGTTTGGCTCTTCATGGACTTTGTGTATTACTTTTAATATAAGATGATGAAAATCTCTGGGACACCATTATGTCTGCATTCCAAGATGTCTATTTGTTACTTAAAATAAATCAGTTCTGTTTTTGTTAATCCATAAACAAGAGTACACAGAAGAATCATACAAGTGTCGAACAATGACAGATGAATGGATTATTACAATTTTGATTCCAATCACATATTCCATGATTCCTTTTGTTTTTCTGAGCTATTTGGCCAGAATGTAATATTTATGTGGCAGCTTAAGAGGTTTTCACTAAAAAAAAAAAATTTATGCAAGGCAAATGTGTGTTATAACTATTTAGAAATAAATTCACATTAAATAGGGCTAAATAATTATTTTATGTATGCATGTTAATTAGCTATAGATATTCATAAAAGCCATGGAAAGTTTTAATGCAGAATCTAGTTTAGAGATCGTATCATAGGAGATTCTTGAAAGTAAAAAAAATGCAAAATGTCAAAAATTTGCTAAATGGAATTTAAATCTCTATCATATTATTGCTTCCTAGGCAGTCACAACATTCTGAAATAATTGAATATTTTTTATTGTAGTAACCAAATTATCACTCTAAACATAACTTACAGAGAAATACTATTTGTATTAGTCTAGTCTCTTATATTGGTTAGTATTGCCAAATATAATAGTGGTATTTTAATAAAGAATGCCCTAGAAAAAGTTTGGAAAGTGAATCTAAATCTTTCCTCTCCTGAGCAGAAGACTCAAGGATTATTTTTAACACAGTAAAAATAATATCATCTTACCTCATCACTTTGGCTCAAGAGAAACATTCCTGGAAGGGACTTGAATTTCTTATATAACTGAAGAAAATACATTTTATTCAAATTGAATTTTAATATGCATAATACTTTCAAACATGACCATTAATATGCATTATTTAAGAATGGATAATCAAAACCGACTGTAATTATATTGCTTATATTATAAATTGCACATATATGTATATCAGAGTTTAAGAAATAGAAGGAATCCTATAAATGACCTAGTCCAATGTTTATTTACCTATAAGAAAACCAATAAGACAGCTATAAGACATAGAGTTAATTAATGGTACAAGACTACTAGAAACATGTCTCTTAATTTCTGATTGAGGAAATGAAATTAGATGATGTGGAAACCGAATATAAAACTTGTAAAAGAGGGGTACCTGGGTGGCTCAGTTAGTTAAGCATCCAACTCTTGGTTTTGGCTCAGGTCATGATCTCAGGTTTGTGTGATCGAGCCCCTCATCGGATTCCGAGCTGAGTATGGAATCTGCTTAAGATTCTCTCTTCCTCTCTCTCTGCTCGTCACCATACTCACCCTCTTTCTCTCTTTCTCTCTCTCAAATAAATAGATAAATCCTTTAAAAAGTGTGTAAAAGTTAGAAGGGAGGAGAGAGGAAGATGAATGAAAAATCATGTGAAACACAGAAAGTCTCCAAGACTGTCACCTACTGGTTGCGGAGTGCGGTGAACAAGATAGTACATCCCTTGCCTCTGAAGAATAAAAAAAAAGATGTCCATGTCCCTATTCCTGGAATTTGTCAGTATGTTTTATTACATGCCAAAGGAAAAATTAAGGTTGCAGATGGAATTAGAATTGTCAATCAGTTCTCTTTAAAATAGAGTGATTGCTCTGGATTACCTGGGTGGTCCCAATATAATGAAAAGATTCCTTAAAAGTGAGAAGGGACAAATGGTTGGTGAGTGCTGTGAAGTGTGTAAACCTGGAGATTCACAGACCTGTACCCCTGGGGATAAAAATATATTTTTATAAAAAATTAAAAATTAAAAAAAAAAAAAAGTGAGAAGGGGAAGCCTAAAAAAGAGAACCTGAAACACGCTGGTGTGAGAACTCGACCCATCACCTGCTGGCTTTAACTA
This sequence comes from Mustela nigripes, assembly GCF_022355385.1. Classification (NCBI taxonomy): domain Eukaryota; kingdom Metazoa; phylum Chordata; class Mammalia; order Carnivora; family Mustelidae; genus Mustela; species Mustela nigripes. The sequence continues at coordinate 18,267,673 of NC_081568.1, forward strand.
AGAAGGAGGGGGTTGCCTGAGTGACTCAGCTGGTTAAAGAATGGCCTTCGATCTCATGTCTTGAGTTCCTGGGATTGAGCACAGCATAAGGCTCCCTGCTCATTGAGGGGACCGCTTCTCCCTCTTCCTCTCCTTCCCCCTCCCCCGGTCCCACTCATGCTTTCACTCTCTCTCTCTCTTTCAAATAAATAAATAAATAAATAAATACTTAAAAAAAAAAAAAAATTGGAGAAGGAGGGCCACAGGCCCAGAAATGCAAGCCGTCTCTAGAAGCAGAAAAAAAAAAAGGCAAGTCACACAGATTTTTTTCCTCCAGAAGGGAACCTAGCCCTGATGAGACCCATTTTGGACTCCTTATCTCCCAACTTACAGGCAATAAATTCGTGCTGTGTTTAACCCCCAAGTTTATGTTAACTTATTACCCCAGAAATATGAAATGAACACAGGGATGAAAGAAAAGTTTGAGTTAGAAATAGCCAGTGGTTGGGGATCCTGGGTGGTGCAATCAATTGAGTGTCCAACTCTTGGTTTTCGCTGAGGTTGTGACCTCAGGGTCCAGAGCCCTGTGTCAGGCTTCCCACTGGCTAGAGCCAGAGACAGATACCTATATCCATATCACCAGTTTCTATCTACACTCATCAATAAATCTAGCTAGCTAGCTAGCCCAGCAAGCTAGGTATTAGATTGGCTAGGTATTAGAGCATATGCTATTTCCAAAGAAGAAAAAATCATGACAATAAATGAAGCCATGATGTTCACCCAAAAAGCGTCATTAAAATAAATAAATAAATAAAGCCTCATCCAGAAGAACATTTGTATCTGCAAAATGCCAAAATTGTACACTTTTGTGTTCCTAGAATTAGAAATGAAGGGCTCATGAAGAGTTTATCTAGACTCCTGGCATAGAAACTGCTAAATGGAGCTTCATATAACTTTATAATAATGCATAATATGCTAACCTTAGGTATATTCATGTTCTCATTTCTTTGGATGTACTAGAATGTCCAAGAATCTAAGTCCCTGGCAGCCTTCTCCCTGGAAACAATTCGTATTGCTGAACCTTGATGTTCTTATGTATCTGAACAAATTAATCTTTTCCTAATTAGACTTCCCCAAGGAAATTTTATCTCAAGAATCAGATAAAAACACATTCTACTCATTATATTACATTTATAATCAACATATTAACCTTGAAAATCCCTCTGATTACACAATTTAGATCTGCTTAGAGTAACAAAAATTAAAGCTGAATAGGCATTTAAACTGGTCTACCTAAACTTACATTTATCAATGACAATGGTAAGACAGTTTTGAAGTCAATATAGTGAACTTTGGGGGGGACGGGATGAAGAGGGTAAAGGGGACCAAAAGGGACCGTGGTAAAATTCGCTATATATACACACACTGAATCAAACCATGAAAACAAACTCATGGAGGCATCTGGGTGGCTCAGTTGGTTAAGTGTCAGGACTCTTGGTGTAGGGTCCGGTTGGGATCTCAGGGTCCTGAGATCAAACCCGAATGGAGTTCCTTGCTCAGTGGGGAGTCTGCTTGAGATTCTCTCTCTGCATCTCCCTCTGCTCCTCCCCAGCTTGTACATGCTTTCGTTCTAAAATAAGTAAACGTTTAAAAAACATACTTTAATAAATCTATAGGATTACAAGAGATTATAGTACCAATAGTTTTGTATTTTTCAATGTTAAGAAATGGTGCCCAGAGATTTCACAGTATCTGTCCTGTGGGAATTGAAATTTAAAATCGAACTAAAAGCAAACAAAATGACTTTTAAATATATCAAATCATACTCTCCAGCTATATTAGTCTATTGATATATAGAAACTTGAAGAACAAGAATCTCGGAGTGAGCAGCCCAGTGAGGAACTGCTTTCACATTGAGCACACAGTGTGTGCTAAGTGACAGATAATAATAAGATCTTCAGTTGTGTGACAATAACAAGGAATCAATGAGGATTGCAATAATATTTAGCTCTGCCATCTCCACTAAGGAAAAAGAGGGCATGAGGAATGAGGAAGCTGTATTTTCTTAGGATAGCATCAAGAGGAAGTATAAATAGATTAACCTGCGTTTGAATCACAGCAAAAGGCCTATATCAGGTATATAATCTTCCAAAATCATGGTCACCACCAACTTTATCATCTGTAAAATGAGATTATGAAACTGATCCCATCTATTTACTGTGAGAATTAAATGTTAGGACATATTTAATTAAAGGATTAAACAAATCTGCTATATCGTGAAACATATAATAAGTGCTCACTATTATTACCACTATATAATAAGACAGTAACTTTCAAAATATATTTGTGTTCACTTATATATATGTATAATATATATACGAACACTAGCATTGAATTTTAACATTTAAAATACATTTTATTAATATAATTAATGTATTAAAAACCATTATAATAACACAAGTTTTTAAAGATAATTTTTAAAGATAATTAAATCATTATAATTACACAAGTTTTTAGAAGAACTAAAGGTATATAGCTTAAAAAAATTCTCCTTTTAAGAAGAGATATTAATCAAATTGTCAATTTAATCTGATATTACCAGACTGTTCTTACGAAAGCAAATGGGGTTAAACCTATTTCATTGTCTATTATCTGACTGGAGCTCTAGAAAAGATAGTTTCTTCCTGTTACACAGAGAGGATCTGGTCATTATTAAAAAAATAAATAAATAAATAAATAAAACACACACAAACAAAAAAACTCAACTCTTTAAGTAAGGCATTGGCATAGCAGAGAGACATGGACACTTGACTGGCTTTAGTCAAATCTCAATTAGCAGGAGCAGCTAGGCAAGTAGGCGAACACTAATAGAGCAACCAGGAATGACCAAGTTCAGGTTTGCACTGACAGATAAAAGAACAGTAAAAAATACTTAGAGGAATCAATGAAACAAGATGGGATTGGGAGGGAGACAAACCATAAGTGACTCTTAATCTCACAAAACAAACTGAGGGTTGCTGGGGGGAGGGGGTTTGGGAGAAGGGGGTGGGATTATGGACATTGGGGAGGGTATGTGCTTTGGTGAGTGCTATGAAGTGTGTAAACCTGGTAATTCACAGACCTGTACCCCTGGGGATAAAAATATATGTTTATAAAAAATAAAAAAAAAATGCTTAGAGGAATGAGACTATCTGGATTTTAATTGCTCCTTTAATACTCTACAGTACTATTGATGAGCACAGGTACTGTAGAGAATCATTGGATCATTGTACTATACTCCTGAAACTAATATATTATTTTGTTAATTGTATTTCAATTAAAAAAAAAAAAAACCTTAGGGTGGTAGGTAACTTACTATAACAGTCATGTAGATTCTATTTTAATTACTTTAAGAGTTACTGCAAAAATCAGTTTGGTTATATCAGGTTGAATTTCATTTGAGAGGTTGAATGATCTGCACTTAATACTACCACCATCTTATGGTAATAACCTAAAACTATAACTCAGAGCCCTTTGCTAACAAAATTTTTCCCAGGTAGCTTTGAGCTTGGGAGCAGGGCATAGAGTCTGCTGAAGATTCTCTCTCCTTCTCCCTTCACTCTTCCTTCCACCAGCATACACATGCCCGCTGTCGCTTTAAAAAAAAAAAAAAAATTCTGGTTCTACTTAGATCTTATCCAGAAAAGAAGCACAGACTCACAATTAAAGTAGGATAGACAAACCTCTTGCAAAATGGCATTTTCAATAAATACTTCTGCTTAACGCGAAGAATTCATTTTTTTCTTTTGAAATACTTGAAGGTACTTTTGTGTAATACATTATTAGGGGCGGGCAGTTATCTATGAAAAATTAGTGGGGAGAGACAGAGGTTGTCCAAAAACTAAACTAAATCACAGAATTGCTTTTTATCTAGTGATGGGATATGGAGATCAATATTCTTTGCCTTTTTCAACTGCATGTTTTTAAAACACATTTTAGCTAATTATACTCAACCAACTTACAATTCTGTGAAGGCAAGTGCATTTTGTTTTGTTTATTTTGTTTTCTACTCCATACAGTGCATTTTATAGTCTTAGAAATCAAATATACTAATTGGTAAATGTCTATATATTCTCTACAATATCTGCATTGTCAAATGTGATGAAAGAAAAATCATTAGAGAAACACATGGCCTCAAAAGTTGGTGCCAGTGTGAAGTGTGTAAACCTGGAGATTCACAGACCTGTACCCCTGGGGATAAAAATATATTATATGTTTATGTTAATAAAAATAAAATTTAAAAAATAATAAAATAAATTAATTAAAGAAAAAAAAAGTTGGTGCCAAGATAAATATATGTTCTTTTTTCTCAATGGAATCTTCAACACTTTATGGCCATGTCTGAATATTTTGTGGTTAGTTTTTCCTCTGAAGCTCTATTAGCTATTTCAAACCATCTCTACTCCACAAATTTATAATCTCATCACAGGGATCTTAAATCCCCAACAATTAATCTTTCTAGTTATCTCCCTCTTCACTGGCTTTTTCCTGATTGTAAACTTGCTGGACTCTCTCTCATCTTAAAAGTTTATGTTTTCTGTCACCCTTTTTCCAGCAAATAAAGCTCCTTTTATCTCCCTGCTGGCTTCCTGAAGGTTTTTTCCATTCCATGGCTTTTGCTTTTCACCTTCCATCCACAGAACTTTCACTTGACCATATTCAGATTGTAAGAATTGGTTATAAGAGGATCTCAACTAAAACTAATATTACATGACATATTAACTAATTGGAATTTAAACAAAAACTTGAAAGAAAAAAAAAAAGATCTCATGCTCACCATGTACATAAGGTCAGTGGAATCTTTTAATAGCTGTGTAGTCCCTATGGCAATGCTTCTTTTATTTATTTATTTATTTATTTATTTATTTATTTATTTATTTATTTGCAACCATGGTCTGATGGTTTCTTTCCTCTGTCTTTGACCTCATGTTCTATCTATGCCCTACATTATGCAGTATATACATTGACTACGAAGCAAAGTTTCATTTCAATACCAGCAAAACTCTTCTTCATAAAGCAGATGGACAGTTACTTGATATTAGTGAAAACAAAATAAATAACCCCAATTTGAAGGGATGTGATTGAATTATAGGTCTTGGTTGTTTGGGCATAAAAAAAAGAGGGGGAAAAACAAAATGAAACAGAATAGAACCATTTCCATCATTAGATGATGAGTCCCGCTCCAGAAACGTTAATGTTTCTCCTCGTATTTTGAAACAGGTGCTTAAGAATTAGCAATTACCACTGCTGCCATTTCCGGCATGCGTTTGGGTGGAAGCTTATGGATATTTCTCCGCGCAGCCAATTGCTTGTCATCTACTGTGAACGTGCTGACAGCATCAAAGAAACATTTCAAATTCTGAGTTCTTTTTAAACACTTGAAAGGCCATAGATGTCTCTTGATATGGTGGCACATTTCTCTGCCAAGAAAAAAAGAAGAAGAAGAAGAAAAGAAAGACTGTGTTAAAAATAATAAAGAAAATCTTGGTATTCTCCTCACAGAACTCTCTGGATGATAGTTTTACTCTTTTGGTGAAGGTAGAAGCTCCAAACACAGTTCATTCATCTCACATCTAAGAAATCATCAACAATCCACAGAGAACCTCATCTTCTTTTATGAAAATTACCATCCAGACCAGAAAAATAATATTTTTAGAACGGTTTTTAAAACAATGAATTAGAATTCATGCTCTATACAAGAGGTGTTTATAGAGAGATAAATCTTTCAGTGTTTGAACTTGAGGTGAGATTATTAATTATGAATTTTTTTAATTGTGTCTTTGAGCAAGAGAAAATTAAAACTCAAATTCAATATCTTTGGTCAAGAAAGAAGTTTATTTCTTGGCAGCCTTGGGAAGGGTATCGGTATTTTGGATATTAGGGTAAGGTAACATTTTGTTCAAGGGCCTTGGACTTATTAACATGGAATATTTTCTAAAAATTAGAGTTTGTCACTATGTTACCAAACTACAAGGAAATAGATGGATATGTATGAATATATGAATATTCTATTGCTAGAGAAAGTAACCCTGCATAATTGGCTTAAGAATAATAAAGCTTTGTCTGTTTTTCACAAAAATACATCTAGAATCACTAAGAAAAATTAAGACACTTTTCTGATAGTTCCTGAAAAAATTCACAATAAAGAAGCATATTCTTAATCGTTTAGATGTTGACACAAAGGCATAAAAAAATGCAGCCCATTTTAAGCACAGTCAGAATGAATTGAAGACAAAGAAAGAGATGCAACTTGCGTTTAACTCAAACTGTCTTAGAGAATCTTGATATTCCTGAATTTAAATCTGGTCCACTGGATTGCAGGGGAATCTCTTGAATTTTATATATTTTTAGTGTTATCAAGTTGTAAAAGATAAATTGATTGGTTCAAAAAATAATACACACATTGCCATATCCATGAACTTTCAGAAAGACCAATTTCAGATTAAAACTAAGTAAACAACAGTAGCCTTCCCTTCAAAGTTAAATACAAGGAGAATTAAATTTTTATGTGCACTATTTTGATAGCTGTAGCTTATAAATTTGATCTTAGTAGAATGGAAAAATGTATATTATAAATATTACATTATAACATGTTGGAGTAACAGAAATAAATTTCTAATCTTTTTTTCCAAAGATTTTATTTTTAAGCAAACTCTACACCTAATGTGGGGCTCAAGCTCACATCCCTATGAGCCAGAGTCACATGCTCCAATAACTGAGTCAGCCAGGCACCCCATAAACTTCAAATTTAACATGTATGTAATTACAAAAACTTTATGGATGGGGAGCTTTAGTTTTCTTTGTACTTTAAAGCAATCAATGTTCTAACTGTGGTTAAGTCCTATTACTTCACAAAGTTGCTCTACTCCAAAGTTCTGTCCTCGTATTTCTTATATTTTCATTCCTTACATCAAGTCCCTTAGCTTCTGTTGCAAAATTTTATCCAAGCCATTACTTTCCTCAGGAAGCCTTCTGAGAACATTCTAAATTTGAGTTATGTGTTCTTCCAATGTGTTACCATTGTATCCCTGTACATAATACTGTCAAACGCTTGTTACCCTACACCAAATTGCCTTTTTATTTGCCTGCATCATCTACCAGACCATAAGGTGTGTGAAGTGAGGGACTATTTCTTTACTTTGAACACGCAGAAGACAGCACATAATTCAGCCTGTGTCATGTACTAGATTGTTAATATATATGGATGCTTGAATTTGAGTTGAAGTCTTCCAGTACTTCCTACTGTAAGAGATTATCTTTACTCTTTGAATTATCTATCTCTACTGAGAACTTACACTTCCTATGACAACATGACTTAAGTGTTTGTTCCAGAAAATTCTTGTTCAGAAAGATAGGATGATTACCCAATAAGCAACTTCCCTTTACTTCAGATAATATCCATACAAAATGTCTCTGGGAAAACTACTTGCTTATCTGGCAACCATTTACCTTGTGAGTTTGGTTTCAGGACCCTGGGTTCATTGTGTCTACTGATCGTTAAACTGTTGTGTCACGGACTTCCTAAAACTTGCCTAATCCTAGCTAATTTCTAGTCCCTTTGAAAGATTCACCTCAGAACACTGCAGGTCAGACCGCAAATTCTAATACTAAACTTTTCCAATTTTTTCTTTTGAGAAAATGTTAAAATGATATTCTTTTTTATGGCAGTAGGTTAAATTATCAAAGCTTTGCTTTGATCAACATAATGATCCCTTAGTCTTTGTGGAGAATCAACAGTCAACATTTCCAAAAACTTAAAATTCCTGTGAAGAAGCTCTTTGTCTTCTCCTTTGTTGTATTTCACTCTTTGATTTGTACATTGTTGATATGCTGCAAAAATCAAAGACAAATTATTTGAGTTGTCTAAATGCTTCAAACACAATTATTTCACTAATTGCACTAATTATTTCAACATTTAATATCTTGTCTTAAAAAAGCTAAAAAACGTTTTTATTTGTCAGAGTTAGGTTTGTGGCAGCCCATATTTGCCCTTGAAGAAAGTTATGTTCCTGAATTTTCCTGAGACGCCTTGTTTTGTCTTTTTCTCTATGTGAGAGCATAAGAGACAAACACCAGGTTTGCATTTGGTTACTTCTATCCAGGAGTGTCCCTAATACTCTTGCCAAAGAGATGAGGACATATTTAGGGTTTGTATGTGAATGACATTACATGATTTGTTTCTTTTCTATGCTGTAGTACAAGGTAATTATCCAACATGAATACTGTGTTTAAACTGGCAGGTAAAAATAACTTAGTTCAATTTATGGGGGAAAAGTAAAAATTAATTCTTGATAATGTCTTCCTTCACTTTTTCTTTTTTTAAACTTACAGCATCTATCTGTCTCAAATTGTAGCAAAGCGATTAATACTTCTGGTCCAAATTTTTTGGAAAGAATTGAAAAGTTTTCATTTCAATTGTGATTATTAGGGGTAGAAGGTAAAACTCACTGCTAAGATTTATTAGAGGGAAGGCTAGAGAGCTAAAGCAGTATAAAAACAATGTGAGTCCAAAAGGAGTCCATAGAGGTCAGCAGAGGCTTCTGAGAACTTCCATACCTGTGGCCTCACAGGAGCGCTTAGTTTCTGGCAGTGAGCTACAAAGCTCTGTGTGGAATGTTCCTCCCCCAGAAAACTCGGAAATGTCTTAAAGTCTGAAGCTTTTATAGGGAGCTAGTCTCATCTATGACCTTTTAATGTATATGATGCATGAAAGCATTATTTTGTGCACGTATCTCAAGAAAAAAAGGGAACAAGTCAATAACTAATTTTGTTTCACAGTAAACATACACACGACTTACCAAAAGAGAGAGTTTAAAAAATGTGGTAAAAAATATATCCACACACAGACCTGTATCCCTGGGGATAAAAATATATGTTTATAAAAAATAAAAAATTAAAAAAAATATATCCACAGTCTCATTTCAGAGATTTGCCTCAAATAGAACTTTATGGCCCTGGTGCCACCATAAGGATGAACTCTCCAATGACAGAAATCCTTCTTGACTTTCTGGGGAGGGGAGTGACTACAAGAGGTCATCCTCCTACAGAAGTTCAATAAGAAAGAAGCAAGATTGCTTTAAAATTATCCAATGGGAATATCAGACAGAGTCAGTACAGAGAACTGGACCCATGAGTAGGACCTGATGCGGTAATCTAACTTCCTGTAAGCCTTCCTCCCTGGCGCTTGAAGGCTAATGCATGTAATTACTCTAAGAGTGTTCGGTCAAAGACAACTTGGAATGCAGTGCCTTTCCATTGTATCCTTACTCCTTTTCCTCATAGCAACTAGTCCTGACCAGTTTGCTCCTTCCTGTCCCCAGCTTACTCGTTGGCTACTCATCTGACCCCTTCTACACAGGGTCTAATTTTGACTTCCATAAGTCAACTGCTAACATCCTTGATTTAGATCTGCAGCCCATCATTTTGTAGGAGTCTGAAAATTGGCTAACCTTTGCTGATTCCATTAGGGAATCTTTTGTAATGGATGATGGTCAAAAAATTAAAACCACATACAGTTTTTAAAGATACGTATCATTTGACCTTGTAACTGCATAATGAAACATGAAAATTAGCAGACATAAAAGTTTGCAATAACATTTATATGTGTGTGTATATATATGTCCATATATGTAAAATTAGATGGAACACTGCAATGCTGTTAAATATGAGTAAATGCTAGAACCTTCTATATGGGTTGAGTGTTTTTAAAAAGGTACAAAATTAAGCCAACAAATTTATCTACAGAACTCAGGCATTATAGTAATACAGATGTACTGTAATTTCCTTAAAATATGCTAATTCACACCCTGTCCCCACTCCTTAGAGTCACTTTGGAAATGGTTTGAACATTAGAGTAATGGCATAAAGAGACCGATACTACAGGTATTCTCAGTAAAACATTTGCAAAAATGTGTTTGTTTGACTTATATTAATCAAAATTTGCTCCTGTATCAACAAAAACTATAAAACCTCAAAGCAGTGTGGTTTAATAAAGGAAGAAAAGAAAATGGCTAAACTGAGTAACTGAATTTATGAGATAATTATTTAAATTTTATGAAGTGGCATTTGTAAGACTTAGAATAAGAATCCTCTATTTATAATTTGTATTTAATCAAACATCTTTCTTAGAAAGGCAGAAGGTAGATGAGAATGGTGACGAGACGTTATTTTTCTATTCCAGGAGCAATCTTCATTAGTCATTCTGTCATTCACATACATTTAGAAATACGTCGATATGTACAGAGTTAGACGATAAAATTTTGTTTTCTTCACATTACAAGTGTCATCTGTATTTGGGAATAAATGTAAATAAGAAGATTTCATTTTTAAGATTTCATAATTTTAATTCCTTTGGAAGAACACTGGAGTGAATAATAATAGAGACAGTGAAGGACAATAAAGGGCGGGATAGAAAGTGAGGGAGCCGGAGAACGGAGAGAGAAGAATTTTAGGATTAGGAATTAAATGAAGTTTGAAATGTATTTTTTGAGAGTTAATAAACTTTGCTCAGGTTACTTTTAAACTAACAGAAAAGTTGCAATAATGTTTTAGAGAACACCATGCCTAAGATTTTATCTATCATTAACATGTCATATTAGTATATTATTGTCGCAGTTAATTGTATTAATTCACCAGTATTAATTCAGTATTATTTCCCCCTTTTTTTAAAGTTTAAAAAATTTCAGTATTATTAATCAAAGTTCATATGTTTTTAATATTTCCTTAGATTTTACTTAATGTCATTTTCTAATCCTAGATCCCACCCAAGATACCACATTACATTTAGCTATTGTGTCTCCTTCCAAAATATATTTTCATAATTTTAAAATATTGAATATAATAGAATGCATTGCACAGTGGACTGCTAAAATATTAAAACAAAAAAGCATGTTACACAGGTGGAATATGGATTATCAAAGTGTTAACACATTGGGACACATAAATAATGTATGACCCATATCTTTAAGATTACATTGGAAATCCTATACATTGAAAAATCTCAAGACTAAAACTGAAACAGAATATAATATACTTTCAGAAATGCAAAGATAATTTATTTCTAAATTTGGGTGAAGTAGTTTTACACACAAAATACTGTTTTCCATTTTATCAGAGGGTAAAAGTGTTTTACCTTGAACTATGGTAAATGTTAAAATTGTTTTCATTCAAAAGAAGTGTTTCCAAATCAATTTTGAGAATATTGCGGTGCTATTTGCTTAAAGACAATGAACTATATTATATCCATTGTCCTCAATTTCTTTATCAGTGGAAATGTAACAAAACTAAAGAATACCCATTTCTTTTTTTTTTTAAGTTTTTATTTATTTATTTAACAGACAGTGATCACAAGTAGGCAGAGAGGCACGCAGAGAGAGGAGGAAGCAGGCTCCCTGCTGAGCAGAGAGCCCAATGAGGGCCTCGATCCCACGACCCTGAGATCATGAACTGAGCCGAAGGCAGAGGCTTAACCCACTGAGCCACCCAGGCGCCCAAGAACTCACATTTCTTGTACTTAAAATGTAGATTTTGTTTTGGGCCATTTAATCTTTTATGTCAGTTACTAGTTCAAAACATAATTAGGAACGTTTCAGCATCAGATGACAACATTTATTCTATACCAACCTGTTGTATGTAGTCTAGAGTTTTTAACTGACTTCATCTTCACAACAACACTATGAGATAAATACTATTATTAGCCCCATTTTAGAGATGGGAAGACTGATAAACTGATAAGCAGAAAATGGCAAATTGCATAAGGCATTTTGGCTCTAGGGATCTTGATCTTGCTCGTTCTATAGCCTCGCATACAGGAAAAACCATAGTGCTTTATTTCTATTGGTTGTAACTTAAGTTTTGAGTCCCCTTAAGATCTGATAAAGGAGCAATAATTTTATTTCAGGGCAGTCTAAAATGTGTTATGTACCAGTGCACATATAAAGGCACACTCCATTGTATGCTACATAGATCCTGATAATACAGTATATTTTGTGATAGATTGTAGTAGCGAAAGAAGTTCCTGTATGTTTGAAGAGTATTACTTTGTTGAAAGTAAACTTTTCCATTTCAGTGTAGTCATTCATAACTGAGAATTACAAGACATTTTATCATCTCAAGATTCTCTGTGTAAAACTCCCATGAACTGCATTTTATCATTCCCTGGGTTTCAGGTAAGATAATCATATATTTGAGCAGGGGTTATGACATGACTTCACACATTCCCATAATAACACAAGAATAAAAGAAGCATTATGAGGTTTTACAAAGCTAGCTTAAGTTCACCTAATATTAAATTTAGGAAGTCTAAAACCATAAGTGACTCTTAATCTCACAAAACAAACTGAGGGTTGCTGGGGGGAGGGGGATTGGGCGAAGGGGGTGGGATTATGGACATTGGGGAGGGTATGCGCTTTGGTGAGTGCTGTGAAGTGTGTAAACCTGGTGATTCACAGACCTGTACCCCTGGGGATAAAAATATATGTTTACAAAAAATAAAAAATTAAAAAAAAATTTAGGAAGTCTAGTGTTCCAGAAATGTTATTTTTCCTCCACCGAGTCACTTACGGCAATGATCACAGCCTGGCATACTTTAAAATGGTATGTTTTAAATTCTAACCCCAACATGGGAATCTCTTTGTCAGGAACCCTATTAATTGCTTGTGATACAAGAGAGAAGAGTAACTGTGTTTAGGGAATTCACAATCTTGTGGGAAAGATTGGATACATCAGTATCATTAAATACATGAGTAATAAAATGAGACAATACCACCACCCCATCTCAGTCACACTGAATCAGAATTTAGTCTTAACCCTCTATTAGACCAGTGCTATGCAAATGAAACCTAATGCAAAGCAAATATTCATTTAAAAAATTATTAGCCACACAGACAAGTAAAAAACCATAAATGATATTAATTTTAATAATATAGTTTATTTAACCCAACATAGTTAAAACATTGCCTATTCAGCATGTAATCATGATTTTAAAAATATCTTTTTATCGACATATTTCACATTCTTTTTTCATACTACACTTCCAAAATCTATTTATTTTAGATTACAGTAGAGCTTTCTTCTAGATACATTTCAAGAGCTTGACAGCCATATATGACTCATGGCTACCTTACTGGACAGGGAGGGCCCACGCATTGCTTCTGCAAAAATGGTTCTTAGAATCAGCATCAGCTGGGAGTCCGAGAGAACTATGGGATCTCAGGCCTGATCCCAAACCTACTACATTTTAAAAAGATCCTTAGGTGATTCATATGCACATTAAAGGTGAGTAGAGCTGTTCTAAAAGGACCTATATAAGGAGGGCTGCAGAAAATTCTTATCAGGGAAAGTTGGCAGAAACCACTCGAGTCAGTGGAGCATACAAATCCTCATTCACTTTTTCGGAGTTAATTTGTACTTCAGGGAAATGGATTCAGAATAATAACACCTAAGGAAATAAGCAAACCTATTTAAGAAAGTCATCTCAAAGATGTTTACAAGTATCCTCCAAACAAATGTCTCTGAAAATTCTGCGAAGCCTTCTTCACATCCAATCAGTAATGCTATCCCGTGTGTACATATGTACATATTTGCTCTGTGCTACTCACATTTTTTCAATAATTTTAGACTAATTTCCTTGATAAATCTAGATCTCCTGTTTGGACAAGCATGTTTATCAAAGAGATTATGTAACAGACAAATACACTCACTCTGCTGATTTAACTGTTATCCACATATTAGATTCAGCAAATAATTCATGACTTCAATGACACAGTTCTGAGAACAGCTGGAACTTGAGTAATCTATTATAGATGCATCTCCCCCAGGCTCCTAAGAAAAGATGGGAGTTTATTCCACAGTGTTAAGAATTTTTTAGTCCCTCAGCTGCTATGCCATGTCAGACGGCATCTTTGAAATGGTGACCAAATGCCCAGTGTTATGGCATAGTGCGCCTATGCATAATCAGGCAGTCCAGCTTTTATCTGGGTGATTCTCTTGTGGCTCCTTATCTAGTTAAAATAAGTCTAGATATCTTTTAATGAAAAAGAAAATACAAGCTCAGGGGATGCAACTAGTTTATTGTTATATCTTCTATTCCAGTATTGTCAAATAGATGGTTTAATAAAACACCACCTAAGAACATGGACTTTTGAATCAGACATGTCTAGGTTCAATTCCCAATTCTTTGATTCCCTACTTGAATAAGCTTGAACAGACTAAACTACGTCTCTGAGCTTCCTTTTTCTCATAGTCAAACAGAAATGAGCAATTTTACTGACATATTTAAGAAACAAAATGATTAGACTCTATTTAATGTTTGCTCATTTAATAGGTCTCATATCAGATTTCACAAAATCAAATTATGAGAAAGAAAGCCTCAGTTTGGTATCTGTTACTCTTACAAAGAAAGGAAGCCCTAATCCTAAAGACCTCAGTGTTATTTTCTTAAGTTGACTCTGACATGTACAGTTTTGCAGTAATGGTAGCGCCATCATCAATGTCAGCAGCAGCATCTGGCATACATCTAACATGGGGTACTCTGCTAGGAGCTTGCAGGAATTTTCTTATCTGCATCTCACAAGAATCCCTTGAAACAGATATTGTTAATATCTTCAAAGCAGAGCTTCATAAGGGCTAAATCACTTCTCAAAATTCACACCATGTGACTTCAGAAATAAATGCCTAGACTAGTAAAAACAAAGTCACTTCACCAACATAAGAACATTGCATAAATTATTAGAAAAACAATCACCTGTGTCACAGGAACACATTTCATAGGAAATATAAGACTGTAAAACACAACTATTTACTTCAGAAATTCCAGCAAATCAATTTATCTAAAACAACAATCTGCTTACTTCACAGCTTCTTTATCTGTATTGTAGGCTGACTTGTGATTCCCCATAATTTATGGGTTGAAGTCCTGAAACCTAGTATCTCAGAATGTGACTGTAGATAGGGTACTTAAAGAGGAACTAATTAAGGCTAAATTAATTATTTAAAGATAAATGAGGTTACAACAATGGGCCCTAATCTGATTGGACTGGTATCTTTATGAGAAGAAGAAATTAGGACACAGACATATCCAGAATAAAGACCAATCATATGAAGGTACAGTGAGAAGATGGCCATTTGCAAATCAAAGAGAGAGGCCTCTGAAGAATCCCACCAACACTTTGATGTAAGGCTTCTAGCTTTCAGAATGGTGAGAAAATAATTTCTGTGGTTTAAGCTATCCAGTCTATGATTTTTTTTTTTTTTTGTATCAACCCTATCAGACTGACACAACCAACATTAGTTCACTTCTTGGGTTCCACTTGAAGAACCTTTTCTGAATGTATACATCCCAAGTTATGCCTTGAACTCTGCCTGGTTCCAAATCAGCTCTTTAACTTGAAAGGACTCCCTTAAGCTGTTTGATCCCTCCCAAGAAAACCTATAAATGTTCTACTTCTCAGCATATGCTGAGACTTAAGAGGTTCTGATTAGGACTGCAGCAATGTTCTCTCATTCATTAGGATATATTTGATTAGATTTAGTTTTGTTTCATTAATAGGTTGTCCGATAGTATTTTAGGAAGTTCATAGTTTTTACCAAAATTAATGACACCCACTTGCTATTGTAGCTCAAAATATTCAATTTTGAAACTACAAACTCAACTTGACCTCATGGAACTCTCTAATGATGATGGTGGGACAACAACGTTCACATTGGTTCTGAATTCTTCATTATTTTCATCAAGATTCCAAATACTAAATGAATTCTGCCTCCTACAAAATAGGATTGTTTCTAGTTCTCCTGATGTCATTTGATTGCATTTGAAAACTTAATCTTTGGTGAAAACATGTCTTATTCCCATATTTTCTTGTTACTTTGTGTTCCAGATCTGTGAGTCTGTCTACATGAAGATAAGCAAAGGACCAAGAAGTCTGTCTTTTAAATTAGCGAAGAAGGTCTAATCTGGGGTGCATGGGTGGCTCAGTGGGTTGAGCCTCTGCTTTTGGCTCAGGTCATGATCCGAGTTCTGGGATCAAGCCTTGCATTGGGCTCTCTGCTTGGTGGGAGCCTACTTCACCCCCACCGCCCGCCTGCCCCTCTGCCTACTTGTGATCTCTCTCTGTGTATCAAATAAATAAATAAAATCTTAAAAAAAAAAAAAAGAAGAAGAAGAAGAAGGTCTAATCATACATCACCTGGACATACTTTCATCACTCTTGCCTTTGTGTCCCTGAGAACTGCTTGCTCAGTGTCTGTGTGGAGTTAAGAATTTTGTTGGGATTTTGATTGGTGTGGGCTAGTTTCTGGATGAGAGTCCAGAGACATGATGTTGAACAAGCACCACTGTCGGTGACTGGTGGAGTTCTAACGTATATGTAGTGATATACGGGTACAGATCTAACCTGGAGCTCCCTCTGTGCCAGACACCTATCCCTTGCACCATAATTCTAAGTGGTAGGGATATCTTTCTAAAGGTTGCAATTTCACCAAGGATAATTTAGAATTACAGTAGTCACTTTGAAGACCTTTTGTTATGAACAGAAGTGTTCCTGGGAGAGGTATCTTAGAAATGAAAATGTGAGACTTCGCTTAATAGTATAATAAGGGGTGCACAAAACTGATGACCCAGGACAGAACACTTTTGAGAGTGAAGGTAGCACTACTTACACATGTCCTAGGTTATGAGGCATAATAGGAACTATCCCAGACAAAGGCTTGTGTATCATAACTCCATCACTAATAAAGGTATTGCTTTTATTTATTTATTTTTTTGGTCATAAAACATAGCTGTTAACTACCACCGCCCATAACAAAATGATTCTTTCTTTGGGATATTCTCAGGAAAGCTACATGTGACTTATGTTTAGGGCCACAAAATAGATTCAAATAAAGTACCAAAGAGAGTTAAATAAATTTTGATAATCTTGCCACCTGACACATGTTTGTTTGTTTGTTTGTTTTTTGTATCTCAGACAAGTGAACCAACTAGGGGTATAAATAAAATTTAGCTCGAATTCCATGTAGTATTTAGTAGATGTACTGTGCTGCTTCAGTAAGCATCCAAAGAGAGAAATTAAGAAATGGCTAAATGTAATAAAATATTCAAGTGAGTGCAAAAAAATAAGTAGTGGGAAAGGGAGACCCGTGTTGTGAATGATTTACATATGAGGTAGCGAGTCTCTGACAAATAGAGTTTCCATTTTATTTTGTTTTCGTTATTTCAATGTTCATAATTTAAAAATTGAGTTCGCTTTGTCACACACTAGGATACTTAATCTTCTTTAAAATGACATTGTTGAACGGTATCATATTTCAGGTGGAAATTGAAACCAGACAACTGAAAAATAACACATCATGAAAATGTTAATCACAAAATATCTTACGAACTCTAGAATTTAAAATTAATGCACTGAAACAAGAACTAAAACATTTATTATAGTCTCAGTTTTATTTAAACCTCTTTATATTTAAATACCATGAAATAGTTTACATTTTCTAAGAATTTTTGTCTTTTTAGTTGTTAAACTTCTAATTAAAAGAATAGTTATACAAAATAAAAAGTTAAGCATCTGAATGTTTTAGTATGTTGTTTTTGATTTTGCGATGCTTTTCAAAATTGATCAATTAGCACTTAAGTAGACCTAAGAACATGAAATTCTTTGTTTTATTAGTTGTAACTACTTTAAGGAAAGGCAAAATAAATTTGGATTTTAAAAAGTGCATCTTTTGGGAAACTAGTGCAATTAATAAAACCACATTATAAACATGCAAAATGTGTAGAATAAATATTCTAAAATTTCTGTGAATCCAGGAGCACCTAAACTAAAAAACCATTAAAGAAAACACCTCAAAAATCCACTAAAAAGACACAAAAACAACTTCTTGGGGTGTGTGTGTGTGTGTGTGTGTGAGAGAGAGAGAGAGAGAGAGAGAGAAAGAAAGAGGTAACCCAGGTTGGGAATAGCTAAAATGTGATAAATACTACACATAATATAATATATTAAGTAATATATTAAGAAATATAATATAATGATATAATAAGAAATAAGCTGTTTTACTACATTTAATAGTAATTTCTGTTTAATGATTTATTTACTAAAAATTAATCTTCTATTTCTTAGACTTAATATGATATAAAATTAGTCTTCCCCCAAAATACACTTTATTTTTTTTTTTAAAGATTTTATTTATTTATTTGTCAGAGAGAGAGAGAGCAAGAGCGAGCACAGGCAGAGTGGCAGGCAGAGTCAGAGGGAGAAGCAGGCTCCCCGCGGAGCAAGGAGCCCGATGTGGGACTCGATCCCAGGACGCTGGGATCATGACCTGAGCCGAAGGCAGCTGCTTAACCAACTGAGCCACCCAGGCGTCCCCCCCAAAATACACTTTAAATAAATTTTATTATTTAACTCTACATTTCTGTAGCAAAATTGAATCAAACACAGATTTTTACATATCATTTGAATCAAAAATTCAAAAGTTTTTATTTAGGTCCTTAATGAAAACAAACTTTATTTATTTATCTTATTTATTTATTTATCTTTCTCCCTTCAACTAACCAATGTACCAATTCTTCCTTCCTTTAAAAAGTATTCCTTTTGGGCACCTGGATAGCTCAGTTGGTTAAGAGTCTGCCTTCAGCTCAGGTCATGATCCCAGGGTCCTGGGATTGAGCCCCACATCTGGCTCCCTGCTTAGTGGGGAAGCTGCTTCTCCCCCACCTCCTCACCCTGCTCTCCTGCTTTCTCCCTCTTACTCTCTCTCTTCCTTGCTCTCAAATAAATAAAATTTTTAAATATATACTTTTTAAAATGCAGAAATCTAGATGTTTGACTATTTCATCAAAATGATATCTACCTAGATTGTACAGCTGAGAAATAAGCAGTAATATTTAGAATGCTGTCAATATCTGTAAAGTTTATTTAATTCCTACGAGATTATTGAAATTCAGCTGTAACTCTGATTCATTTAGTAAAGAAGCAGTTCACATTCCTTGTGTTTGGGTGACTGACACAATTTTTCTAGAGAAGCTATAGACTGCTTTAATATATTTCACTATAACAATGAAGGCTGCATTATTCCTTATATGAAACCAGTGCTAAATGAGAAAATGTATTTCACTTCTTTAACAGATGATCGAAAATAAATTAAAACACAATGCTGCAGAACACTGGAAGATTTGCCATTGTGGAAACATCACTGGAGAATTCAGGCTTTAAAATCATATTTGAAAATAATTCACATTTTCTAATTGCATGGTATTATAAAATTCATTCGGAAACAGATTAGTAACAGAATATGATTTTTTTTTCTTTTCACTAATTAGTATTTAAAAATTAACTTCCAAAAAGAAGGCAAGTAGCCCTTCTCTTCTTCTTTTCTTTTAAAATTTATTTATTTATTTATTTATTTATTTGAAAGAGAAAGAGAGAGAGAACAAGAAGGGAATAGGAAAAGAGGGAGAGGGACAAGCAGACTCCGGGTAGAGCCGGACTTTGGCCTCGATCCCAGGCCCTTGAGATCCTGACCTAAGAAGAAACCAAGAGTCAGACATTTAACTGACTGAACCACCTAGGCACCCCAAGCCCATTTCTCCCATTTCTTCTATGAATTATTTTAGGATAACCAAAAAAAAAAAAAAAACAATAAAAAAAAAAAAAAAAAAAATCCTTGTATTTTATATTTTAATCTCAAACAAAATATTTTTTTTCAAATAAAAAATAACCTTAGGAAGACTAAAGAAAACCTCCCTTTTTTGTCCGAAATACAACAGGAAGGCAGTTTCTGAAGAAACTGCTTCAAAGAATATAAGTGTGGATGGATAATTATAAGACTTCAAGAATATGAAGCTACTCTGAGGAGAAACAATTGAGGGAAACACAAGCAAAGTTTCAAGAGTACTAGCATGTGTGTTCTCAAGAAGGGTCACACATGATGCGAGTCAGACAATACGGCACCTACGGTGTTACTTGGAAAAGGTCCCAGTTGATATATGCTGGTAATTCAGGTCTAACTCAGGGCCAAGTGAAATTTTTTTTACGTGGGGGTCAGGAAAAATGTTATGAGAACATGGAAACTATTTAAGATGGTTCAGGAAAATACAGCCTTTCTTATTTAATTATGTAAGAATTTGAAACTGTCTTTGAACCAACTAGATAATTACCTTTGTACAGCACAAAACTCATACCTTATTCAGATATGAATAATTTTAAACTCTAATTGTGACATTCAGCTTGAACTCTAAAGTTCTATGTTATAAATACTGATTGTTAAATCCAATACATTGTGATCACTTCTCTTATTTTCCTACAGGAGCTGGTAATTGTTCTGAAGCATTTCAATGACAAATTATATAAAGTAATCCAACTTAACAATTCCATTGTAAGACAATTTATAACTGTTGACACTTTCTCAGAAATACAGGAGAGAGGGAAAAAGTCACAGTCTTTTTTCTCTGTAGATGCTCCTAATGTGGTTTTTCCATTTTGACTCCTTGTTCTCAATATCTATTCAGTAGTAATATTTCACAAGATATTTTTTTAAAAGTGCAGTAGGCATGTTTTGTGGGCCAGAGCAATTCTCATAAATACTAAGAACCTAACGGTGTATCCGTTCTGTGTAGACACCAAACAGTAGTGGATTCCTGAATGATGCTCTCTGCTGACATTATCCTTTCTACCACAGCACATTTGTTTAAGATACCCTTGAAATTATAATTCAAGGTTTCTCAGCTGGAACCTGAAAGCCATTCTTTGTACTGAAAGCCATGATTGTTCTCTTCTATTGTTGTCTCATACTAAGTACATCTACCGTCTGCACAGACTGAAACCACTCTTTCTGTGTGCTTGAAGGGAAATCAGTTTATGTGAGAGAAAAATATTTTTCATTCATCAAAAACTGAGTGACTATGCATCTATAGATTTAATTCCTGGATAGATTAAACAGGTGTTTTTAGTGATTACGCTTGGCCATCACTGCGGTGCAAAAATAAAGAGAGAAAGACACAGACTCTGTTGTCTAGCAAGCCCTGGGGTAAGACATGCAAATCAAATAGCTATAAAATAACATAATAATTCCAGTTGCTTTGTCTGCGTTGGATAAGTCGGGGATCTTCCAGAAAGAGAGGACTCAAGAAGATTATAACCTCCACCTTGCTAGTAGAGTCACTATTGCCTTTGTTTGTTTGTTTTTGAGACTTTATTTATTTACTGGTCAGAGAGAGGAAGTGAGAGAAAGTGAGCACAGCAGGAGGAGAGGCCGGCAGAGGGAGAAGCAGCTCCCACTGAGCAAGGAGCCCAATGCAGGACTCAAGCCCAGAACTCTGGGATCACGACCTAAGCCAAGGGCAGACGCTTATCCAACTGAGCCTCCCAGGCATCCCTCACTTTTGCCTTTAAGGAAACAAGCTGCAGTGCTGTGGAGTCCATAAAACAAGGAATTAAGAGTGGCCTCTTTCCATGATCCGTCTAGAAACTGGGGCATCCAGCCCAAAACCCAAAAAGAAACTCAGTTGGACCAACAAACACGTGAATTTGAAAAATCTGATCTTTACCCAGGTGAGCCTTCGGCTGAATGCGGACCCAGCCGACATCTGGATTTCAGGCTTAGGAGAGTCCCTGAGCTAGTGAACTTCCCTAAGCTGAGTCCGCAGAAACTGTGAGATAATAAATGTGTGTGTGAGTTTTTAAGTTGCTACATTTTTGGTAGTTTGTTATACATTAGTAGATTAAAAAATACAGGTTTTTATATATTAATAGTAGTGATCAAGATGTTGAATGAATGCTAGAATTCATTGATGGGAGTAAACGTGCCGGGAAGAAGAAAGCTCCAGGGGTTAAAGCCTCTGCCTTTGGCTCAGGTCATGGTTCCAGGGCCCTGGGATCGAGCCCCGCATTGGGCTCTCTGCTCAGTGGAGAGCCTGCTTCCTCTTCTCTCTCTCTGCCTGCCTCTCTGCCTACTTGTGATCTCTGTCTGTCAAATGAATAAATAAAATCTTAAAAAAAAAAATAAAAATAAAAATAAAGCTCCAAGCAGTATACAGTTAATAAGGCAAGGAGACGGGAAGCAGCAATAGTCTTGTAGGGGATTGTGAGTGGTTTATGTGGCTGAGCAAGTGCTCTAAGAATTTTTCGGATGGAAAATAAGGAAGCAGCCAAAACCCGGGAGAGGTTATATATTGGTTTTGAATCATTCTTTTTGTAGTGGAGTGTAGATGGAGTGGAGGAGAAAGAGGTTTGGGTGTGATGTAGATACCTCACTCTTATAAAAAGGAAGAATTTAGGATGGCAAGGGCAGTGATATATTACAAATAGTATTTATTGGGCACTTTGGTGACAGGAGATCTTCCACCCCATTTAACATCCAGTAGCTTCCACTTTAATTTTATCTGTTATCATTTCTAATATGAGGAAGTTGCGGTAGAGAGAACAAGTCAAATTATGAAGGAGGTAGAGCTCATAAGTTACAGAGGCAGGATTTGAACCCAATTGGATGTGCCCCAAAGGCCGTCTGCAAGACTGCAGTGTGCAGTGCCTCTCTGGCAGTTCCAGAAGCTGGTACTTACTTGAGAGGAAGCCAGTAACAAAAACATCCTTTTGGGCATCCGGGTGGCTCAGCAGGTTAAGCGTCTGCCTTGGCTCAGGTCAGGATCCCAGGGCCCTGGGATGGAGACCCTATGTCTGGCTCCCTGCTCAATGGAGAGTCTTCTCTCTCTCTCCCTCTCCCTTCTGCTTATACTTTCTCTCTTGCTTGCTCTCTCTCTCTCTTTCAACTAAATAAGTAAATAAAACCTTATAAAAGGAAGGAAGGAAGGCAGACAGGCAGGCAAGCATTCTTTCAACTTCTAACTTCCTGACTTCAGTCCTAACCCCTAACCTTTCCTTGCATTCTCTCGTGACAATGTGAATCCTGTCCCCATTCTGGTCTCTACTCACCCCTCCCCCCGCCTGGTTCTGTTGTCTCTCCTCCTCCATATTCTTTCCGTTAGATACCTCTCTTGCCTGAATCCCCACGCCATCCCTCTCTTCCTGCCTTTTGCCAGTGGATTTAAAGTTGAATTTTAAGTAAAAAAAAGATAAGTTCAGACAAGTTTCCTTCTTTTTTTACTCTTTATCTTTCCCACCCCTGCTCATTCTCCTCCCTAGGCCATCCTCACAGAGGATGAACTGAAATAGGAAAGAATGTAAGTTAAAGGTGCTGGTACATTTCCTTGCCTGTTCCGTAGACAGTTTGGCCACACCTGCCTGCCCTCACAGCAGGTGAGGGATATTTGAATTTAGACATAAGGGAAATGAGCCAAAGGCAGCTTGTCCAGCCTTATTTTATTATAGGCCACCCAAGCTGGATTCTCACTTCAATAAAGGAACTTTCCATGTAATTCAGCTTAGGTTAAGCTAGAGGAGTTGCAAAAGCCTCATAAGGAGAGTATCTTGTTGCCTTAATTGTTTTCATCACTGCTGTTCATAAGTTTTCCCCATGGCACTACTTTGGCTCTCTGGATTCAGATACTAGATCTACAGCTACCAGGACTGCAGCTCTAGGCTCCAGGTTCTTTACCTCAGTGTTGTCACCTCGGAACAATACCTAACTCACAGAGTTTAGATGACAAAAGTGTAGTAACAGAGACTCACTCCAAGTATTCAGATATTGGAACTCACAAAAGCAATGTCAAAGTGTAATTTGATTGAAAGCTAGATGTTTTAATACAGCTGAGTTGTACCAATTACTATCTTCTGGCTTGAACCCTGACCAGGTAGATAAAGGCAGATGCAGTAAAAAAAACACTTTCTAAAAGTCAAAAGCATTTTTAAGCAAAACTAATAATATATTATGAACATAAGAAATACCCTGAAATGAGTGTTAAACTAATTATAACATAATAACAATAGGTGTTCTGAAAGTTGAAATTGAAATCAAAATCTTTATCAATACTGCTTACTAAGTATAAAGAAGGCCATCTATACACTAAATAGTTTTACTGAGGTTTTTTTTTTTTTTAATGCGGCTGTGACGACAAAATATTTAGAACTAGACATTATGATGAGTGGATTAGCAGTAGGATAATTTTTAAGAATGCACCTATACTTCATAAATACATTTATCCAATTGATTTTATAATCTCTGCTTTATCCTTAGCTTTGATTTGGTTATGATCCCTCCTATATTCAACTATAGAGAAGAATTGAACAAGAAAACCATGGAATTAGCAATATGCCAGGTTTAGCTTCCATGTTTTAATGAATGAACCTAAGAAAATTTATATTACAAATTCAGACCAGGGCCTGTATGAGATTCACGAGTGGGATAAAATCTCCTATGTACTCATTGTAGAAAATGACTATATGAGGGGCCCACTCAAAGCACCCCTCAGCTGGAGCTCCAGTGTTCCCAGCCCTGATTCCCCTGTTTCTGACTACGCTGCTTCAAGTATTGCATTGGGAATCTACATCCCATCATAAACTTTGTCACTTCAGTTTCCTTAATGATAAAATGGGAATGATAATTGAAGTCATCAAGCTATTGATAAAATTCAATCATGTAATATATGGAGGGTTTGACATAATGTCTGGTCTAGAGCAAGAAAGCAATTAAGTATAATTTTAATCAGACACAGGCAGGTACCACTCCCGGTTTTCAGAGATATCCCTTCTATCCTTATAACATAGAAAGCCAACATGTTTCCTCCGCGTCAAACAAGCTTTTACAATGACTTATGGATAGAGTCAGCCACCGAACAGAGTAAGGGGGAGAAGTAACTGAGAAGAGCTGAAAATGAGTACAAATGAAAGTTTACTTTGGTTGGAAGTATTACAAAAATGAAAAAGAATAGTATCTCTTTGAGAGACACAACCTTGATACTTCTCCAAAGTTTAGGTTTAATTCTAACTTTCCATGCTTTGACATTTCTGTTTACTTAAAATACCCAAAAAAGACAAAAACAAACAAACAAAAACACTTCACCAAACATCTTAAACAGCAGAACGGAGAAAAACCCAGGCACACAGCTATGGTAGTGTGCACCACTTTGAAATTTAAAAGTACCATGTACAGATAAATTTGCTTTCTATTTAGTCAAAGAATTCTTGAGATTTTTCTGTTGTTATTTTTTAAATTCTCCATAATATTTTACATATGAGGTGCTCAAATCCATCAGAAGATATGTAGAGTGAGGTCGTTAAGTCTTTTCAGCCAAAATAAATACAGAAATGAAATATAACTCCCTAATGTTTAGAGATGATGAACAAAGAATTAAATAAACATTAAGTGCGGTGGCATACAAAAGCTTGATACTTGGTGCGAAGGATAAGATCAATCATTTTTTGTGAGATTTATCCCTAGACAGAAGTGTTAATGGAATGTTAGAAATATACTCAATAATTTGTTGACCAGCAGATATTATCTGAAGAATATAAATGATTATAAGCAGTCCATTAATTATTACCTACCTTTCCTGAAGATCTGTGCATAAACTGAATATAGAAAGACAGATATTAGATTCACATGTTATTAGGTCAAAGGTGTACTCTGAGCAAGCAAACTAAAAGTTACGATAAAATCTCTAGTTATATGTTGCTGCTTAGACACAAACCAACACTCCTCCCACTTCATCAGCATTTCAGGCTTCACTGGCTTCTGATAACAAATCAGTTAGTAAGAATGTTATCTGATCTTGAAACTACAGCACAGAAACTGTGGTTGCTGTTAACTCTCCATTGTGTCTTCTGGAGACAAACTCAGGAGGTCTACTTAGCAGGAGTGGCAAGGAGATCAGGCAAGTCTTGGAAGCCTACATTCCAAAGGCATGTTATAAATACCCCAAGAGAAGGGCTGCTATCCCCCACTGAAAACTGTTCTGAGTGGCGATGCTTGCAGTGGCAACGAGTAGGGAAAAGAGATTGACCAACATTCAGTTCCCTTGTCCTGGTTAGGACCCTCTTCACAAGCCAAACGGCAACTCTGCAATAAACTGTAAGCAGTAGGGTCCTGATCTGACCTTTGTACTCACAGCCCAAATCCCTCCAGTCATTCTTCTGCCCGGGGTCTACATACTTGCAAATTCCTTTCCCAGATTTGGCCTTGACTCAGAGCTCTCTTGACTACAGGTCACCCTACCTTCACCACGGGATCTCAATACAGTAGGGATCAGTATCCAAAGGGGATCTCACTAGCGTGTGCCCCAGGAGGTTGAAACCCAGCTCTGTCCAGGCTCACCTCAGCTGCAAGGTAGTGAGATTGGGATATCGCTGCAACCTCTTCACTGCTCCCAGTAACTTCCTGGCTGGCATGGGTTTTATTGAAAACCACCAACTTGATGCATTTTACATCAATTTAATATACTTTACTGATACAATGGTCTATACTGTGGTATTAAGATACTTTCTCCAGCATGTGTATAATGTTTTACATTGTGTTAATAGTTCATATTTCTGTTAAATACACATATAAAACAAAATAGTTTATTATGTATTTCCTTCTAAATATCATTTCCAAATACATGCTATACTTAATATTGAACTCATACATCCTCCCAAATTAAGGACATAAGTTTCACTCTTAAACAAAATTGCCCATATGTGAAGAAGAATGTGTGGGGTTTTTTTCCTCATTGATTTTAATTACAGATTTCCTTCTCTCTGTAAAATCTGTTTATGATTTCAGAATGTCAACTTCATTATAAAGTGATTCTTCTTGCTGATAAATTTAATTTAATTCATACAAATAGTGCCTATAACATCATAGCCGTCACCTTGATTTATACATTTAAGTGTTTTCTTTGTACATTTTTACTTTCTATTGTTGATGGAATTTACCATGATTTTTAATAACTACCATACACTCTGCACAACTTAGTGATTTAAAAAACATAACTTTGTCATTATTTCACAAGTACTTCTTTTTATACTTTAATATAAAGCTAATGTATTAATGTCAATAATTTAAAAAATAGAAGTCCTAATATCTCCTTATGAAATAAAATATTTTGGATACTTACACTTCCAACACCTATCTATCCATAAGGCCCATCTTTTGTTAGCATGATCTTGAATTTTTGTTCACAGCTCAAAAGGTAAAATAAAAATAATAACATAAAATATCTATAATTATTATTTATATTATCTTATCTACTCATCAATTCATAATTTACATTGTTCTGTAGCCATATTTAAAAGCTACCTCTATAATATAGTTTTTTTTGTATTTAAGTGATTCCCATGCTCATTTTCAAACCCATTTGAATAAAACTTTCCTATTGTGGATTCTTATCATGATCAAATTGCTCAGTTAACCAATAGAACTCAGAATCAAATAGACTTTGTTATGAATGTTGTTAGACACGCAGCCTCTTCCCTATTTTAGAAGATATTGCAAATTTCATCATTTTATAATAACATGGCTGGCTATAAGATTGTCACAACCAATTTCAAAAATAGTTCTGTGAATATTCAATCTTTTATTCATTATTGATTCAATAAATATTGATGAAATTCTATAACACAGCAGTCAGTGTGCCAGAATTTAGGTAAAATAGCAGTGTAGAGGTAGGGAGGAGGAAATTATATTCGGGAAACATGTTTTATAGAAGTACTTTAGTTGAAGGAGCTACCATCTCTCCCTATCATGAGTATTGAATTTCGACAAATGCTTTTTTTGGGGGGGTCTTATAATAGAGGCAATAATAAGTAAAAAGACAGTCACTTGGAGTGCCTTTAAATAAAAAGAAAAAACCTTATTGAGGTATAATTGATGTTTAAAAAAAAACCCTACACACTAATGTCCATAATGTATAGATGAGTTTGGACATACAGATATACTTGTGAAAACTTCACCACAATCAAGGTAATAAATATGTCCATCACATCCAACAATTTCCTTGAGTCATTTTTTTGTTTGTTTGTTTGTTTAATTTTTTTATTTATTTGACAGACAGAGATCACAAGGCAGACAGAGAGAGAGGGGGAAGCAGGCTCCCCGCTGAGCAGAGAACCCGAAGCGGGGCTCAATCCCAGGACCCTGGGATCATGACCTGAGCTGAAGGCAGAGGCTTTAACCCACTGAGCCACCCAGGTGCCCCACCTTGAGTCATTTTATTCTGTATTTTTTTTTTTTGTAGCTTTTGGCTTTTTGTAGTTTTCCATTTATTGATATGATAATATGACTAGTTTTCTTTATCCTGTCAATGTGATGGATTAAATTATTTGATTTTCAAAATTGCCAGCCTCACATACCTGGGATAAATCCATGTGGTCAGGGTATATAATTATTTTTCACATTGCTGGATTCAACTTGCTAAAATTTTGTTGAGCATTTTGCATCTATCTTCATCAGAAATTTTGTGGCTTTCTTATGTTTTTGTCTGGTTTCAGTATCAGGATAACCTTGGCTTTACAGAATGAATTAGAGGTGTGTCCTTTGAATCTATTTTGAGGGGTTTTAATCAGAAGTATGACTTTATTTATCTATGATTTATTATTTATTTATTTATTTATATTAAATTGGCATAAGCTGTTGTGCAAGTAATTAGTTAGAGGAAGCAAATATTTAAACAGCAAGACCAGATTGAAGGCTTTTCCCCTGACTGCTGTGGGGATGATGATGTAGAAACGAGGGGTGATGGAACAATATTAATGGCCACGAGGCATATTTTGGAATTGGAACCAATAGGATCTGATCATAGTTAAATTCTATAGAATGAGCTAATGGAAAGAATCAAAGTTAACAACATATTTTTTTTCATTTGAGCAATTGGGAAAATGGTGGGGACAATTACCGAGGTGAGAAAGACTATGGAAATATGAAATTTAAAAGGTAAACTAGCCTGTTTTTGCAAAACCTACTTAGTTTACAGTCTTAATTGTGTTCCTCTATTCATCTTCAGGACTGGAACTCTAATTTAGAGTGAACTATTCCTCCAATGAGCAGGCCAGGTCAGAAATGGTATGACTTTTATGGTGTCTTCTCTCTGTCCCTACTGTTTTAAAACTGGGAGGCTGATTTCTTAATTCACAATTGCCTTTAGTCACATTTGGAGGAATATTGGAAATCTAAATTTTTTCAAATGGCTGATTATTAATTCTTATATCATGACCCATTTTCTTGTGAATGGGTGCCATGGATTGGCTGTGGATATCTTTTGTTTTAAAGTGAAGTCTACAAAATGTTATATATCATAGTATGTGGTTGTCATTGTTACCTAGTTTCAGTGTTGATGAAGATAACATTTTTATTTTTGTTTCTTTTAAAAATATTTCAGAAAAAATATTCAGGAATATTTTGGAGGAGATAGAGAATTAGAAGCTCATTCTAACTGTGCCACCTCCCCTTAGTGACAAATGCCTATTGATAAATGTATTTGTTTTAAGCTCATTGCTAGTTTCAGGGGTATGCATAAGAATAGGATTTTAATATAGATCATGTGACTATTGAAAACATCTGCCATGGCCATTCATTTCAAAATGTCTAATCTGGAATACAATTACTAGAGTTGATTATGTAGAACAGAACCGAAGTGAGAGTAGGCATTAAAGAACTTTCATTTAATAAACTTATTCAATATTAGATAAAAAAAATTTTCATCAGCAGGCTGTTATGCAGTCCAAAGCACTCATTTTAGAGGTTAATAAGTCCAGAGGAGTTTTCTCTGTTAAAACATGTTATATATATAGGTTTAAGCTACCTGATTTAAAATAACCTTATAAAGACTAAGAATTTGAATAAAATCATAGAAAAAATATTTTGAAAATATTTTCAGAGATTATAGGCTTTCTTTGCACTCATTAGACATTTAAATAAAGACACAAAAAGTGACTATTTCCACATTTCAGAACTGATGGTACATTCCGATCTGAGAATGATTTATGCGATTTGCCTAAGAACTCTGCTTCGAGTAAAACAAACACTAACTTGGTGTTAGTTCTAGTTGGATAAAAAATTCAACACTTAGAGTTTCATTATTTCCAGTTAGGAATTACCATCACCAAGATAATCTCTTTTAGAAGAAGAAGACTAAGATCTATTGAGTGCTCAATTTTATACTGTGTGAGATATGTATTATCTCATTTAATTCTCATAATGAACCCATTTCTTATCTATATTATGTAAGATATAAACGATTGAGCAGAGTAATTGATTAAGCTATGCAATCTAGGACAACCTGGCTCTGAAAGAGTTTACTCTGCTTCATAACATCAAATTGGATTAATTGTTCCTGAAATACAACACTAGACGTTAATTGTGTAATATTCTCATGCACATATTTTATGATGTTGTTGATCATAATACTTTTTTTTTTTTTTTAACACAGCTAGCTACCCAAGTCAAAGTATGATCATGAATTAAGAGTGTATTACAACTAAACTATATTCTGGTCACTGAAGCTTTATTCCATGCTTTAATAAATTGAGATTTTTAAAAATTAAACTAGAAGTGGTAAGAATATGGGATGATTTTATAAACTTAAAGTAAATGTTTTTATTATTAAGGTACTCTTACAATGCCTAATAACATTTTATATAAACATCTATGCTTCTAATAAAGGTCAGCAGAAACTAAACCTACCAGGTAAAAAATAAATACATTTTTTAAAAGAATTTCAGATAATTAAGTTATTTAGCACAATTGCAAGATAACCTAATTTAAATCGTTCACATGGCTCCAATGAAAGGATAGTTTTTCCCTATATTGAGTTGCAATATATGCAAGTCGATATAAAGATAAAACTAGTTAAGCCTAACTACAGTTTTAAAACACTTTTATTGTATATATAAATCAGAGGCCTCCTAGGAAAGCACAATAGAGAAAATATTTGAAACAGTGGGAGTTTAATGCAGGGGATTTGTTACCTTGGTCATGCAAAATCCAAGATGAACAGAGGGCAATGAGGTAACACAAAGATCAGAAACAACTACTCTTGAACTAGAGGACAAACGGGCAGAGATAAATCGCGGCAGAAGCATGCACCGAGCAGTCTTAACCTTCCCTGTCTAAACCCAACAACAATCAGCTGACTTGAGAGCTTGAAAAGTACAGCCCTAAGGGTCTCCCATCTCATAACAGAGAGCGGGGCTCTAAAGATGTAGAGAACACATCTACAAGTGCATAGACCATAGACTAGTGAGGCTAATCTTTTTATTGATGAAGAACTCAATTGCATTGCCTCTTTATCTTATGTCCCTAAACACTTCAAAGGAAGTTGAGATGATATATTTTGATTCTTTTTTTAAGTTAATAAGTTACAGTATTTTAAATCAATTTTTTTCATGAAAAATTGTCCAGATATTTTCTTATTGTCACCTTCTATTATGTTTTAGTTGGTCTTACCCTTACTAAATGTATTACCACATTCTGAATATAAATTTACTGCAGTACAGTAAGTGTAATTAAAATTGCATAAGAAAAGAATGCCAATTTTATTCTCAGAAAAGAATAATCAAAAGAATTTTAAGAGATGGAATAATGATAATGTGATTCAGGGTTAATGGAACAAAGTAACCAATACTCATTCTTCAGCAGGATTTTCAATATTTAGTCTTTTCCCAAGAAAGTATATAGACTGATATAGATACAAAGGTTGGCAAACTGAGGATTATAGGCATATCTGCTACCCTTTTTTGCAAATAATATTTTATTTTAAAAAGTATGCCCATTTATGTATATATTGTCTTTGACCATTTTGGCTTATGGTGGCAGAGGTGAATAGTTTTGACAGAGATGATTTAGCCCACTGAGCCTAAAATATTCACTAATTGGCCCTTTATAGAAAAACTTTGCAGACTTATGACATATATTTGTGGGATTTTCGTTTCTTTTTCTTTTTTTTTTTTTGTTATGTTATGCTCATCACCATACAGTACATCATTAGTTTTTGATATAGTGTTTCAAGATTCATTGTTTACATATAATACCCAGAGCTCCAAGCAATATTCTCTTTTCCTTAACTGAAACTTTCATTATTAGAAAAGGTTCATTTTACCCCTTATATCACCTGGGAATAGAAGCTACAATCACATAACCAATTCCATGCCCCTCAATGCCCAGGAAACCAAATATATGTGATAGATTTCCACTCCATTTAAGGAAACCCATTACAGCCATGTTCAGAAACAAATTAAATTATTTTGTAATTGTGCTGAATAACTTATTTATCAGGTATTCTTTAGAAAGGTTATTTTTAAAATTTTTCTCCCAGGTAGATTTAATTCACATTTTTATTAATAAGAGTTCGTACTGGAGCTAAGATTTTGTGTATATTTTTCTGTAGTCATTGTCTTTTTCGTAACCATTTTATAGTCATCCCATAGTCATATAACTGATACATTTAAATTGAAATTCTTACTAGTTTAATATGTATTTCCATAATAAAAATTCACAAGCAAAGTTAATAATTCTTAATCTGATAAGTACTTATTATATATTTATCATTAGGAAAATAGCTTTATTTTGAATTCTATTCTAGGGGTATGTATATGATTGTAATTGAAACATTAATAGGGACATATATATATTAGGCAGTGATCATTTCAGCTTGAACATGGTAGAACACAGTAGCATATCTCAGGGAGTTTTAGTTAAAAAGTGATTACAGAATGTTTGATTATCAGGAAGCATACTTTTGAAATTAATAGATAAAAGATTATACATTGTGAAATAAACTTCTAACAATTGTATTAAAAATTCTTAGTGAGACCACTTTTAAATTTTATTCCCAAGCATTTATGGAGTGTCTACTATGTAGAAATCATTGAATATATAAAATGAAAGAGTCTGTTTAATTGCCATTAAGACAGCAAAAGGAAGGAAACAGAGAGTGGTTAAGAAAAAAAAAGAAAGAAAGGAAAACTATATATAGGGATGTCAATCAAGTGGCATGGATCCAATTCATTTCTAATACAATTTCTCAAAAATTATATTGAACACAGTTAACTCTACAAAGCATATTTTATTTCACATGATAAACAATTAAATATAGTACCTACACATTAAAGGACATGGAACTTACTTAATTTTGCATATGTTTATCCTTGACTGTAAAATTGAAAATGGAACTCCGATTTAGTAAATTATTTGCTTTTCTGTCTTTTTCTGGACTGGAGCCCCAATTCCTAGCCTGGATTTTACCCTTTTATCTTCCAGTGCTCTGGCAGCGTGAAGGGAAGTAGACGCAAGGAGTGGGGCACCGAGGGAGTGCTCTCCTTCTCCCTGGGTCCCTCTCTGAACGGATTTCTTTTTCTTTTTTTTTTTTTTTTTAAGATTTTATTTATTTATTTGACACACAGAGAGAGAAATCACAAGTAGTCAGAGAGGCAGGCAGAGAGAGAGGGGGAAGCAGGCTCTCCAATGAGCAGAGAGCCGGATGCAGGACTCGATCCCAGGACCCTGAGATCACGACCTGAGCTGAAGGCAGAGGCTTAACCCACTGAGCCACCCAGGTGCCCTCTGAACTGATTCCTTTCACAGATGCTATTTCAGGGTCGGACCTCTGAGAGTTCTCTTCAGGAAATAGTGCCTCACAACTCCCCTATTGTCTGTTTCAGGGCAACCGCTGCTGCCACTTAAATAAATATGGATGCTGTCTGATGGCCTTTGGACTGAATTTGGTGTTTGTTGCTATCCTGAGCCACCAGTGGTATCCCACTGAGATCAAGCAATTATCTCAGCCTTCTCCCACCAGACATAACACCTTCCTTAGGAGGACCTGGAAGCCATGGTTTTATTATTTCTAGTATTATTATGTCTTACCAAATTCTCAAATTTTTCTTAACTCCCATCTCAATACAGTTTGGCAAGAATTTCATTTTGGGCCAAAATGGGGAATAATTCAAATGCCACAGTAATGATCATCCTCTTTAAAGATACATCAACAAAATTCTTGAAGAAGTTAGCAGAGTTCAATTTGTCTCTGCTTTAAAGGGACACCTTTCTCTTGTTCCTCTACTTTCCAATCTGGCCTCCTATAAAGAGCTTAAAAATCAGCACTCCATCCCAACAACAGGTGAAAACTTGACAAACTGAAGAATATTGATAATTCTTAGGTCCAGCAGACAAGTGAGGTCATAGGGTGGATTGCTGCCCCCCCCCCCAAAACCGGACAGACGGATAGATTGATATAGAAAATCAAAATTTGGGGCACCTGGGTGGCTCAGTGGTTAAAGCCTCTGCCTTTGGCTAGGGTCATGATCTCAAAGTCCTAGGATCAAGCCCTGCATTGGACTCTCTGCTCAGTGGGGAGCCTACTTCCCTCTCTCTCTCTCTGGCTGCCTCTCTGCCTACTTGTGGTCTCTCTCTCTCTCTCTCTCTGTCAAAAAAAAAAAAAAAAAAAAAAAATCAAAATTTACCTGAGCAACTGAAGTCTCCACAGGAACCCATGCTGGGGTAGGAAACTCTGAACTACATAATTGATGAATTACTGGAGGCCCAGGGTACACAAGTCTGACCATTAAACACCCAGGGATGCTCAGTTGTCAAAGGATGCCATACTCTTGTTAGTTTTACCTCCTGGAGCTCTACAAAATCCTCGATGTGACTCAGAGAAAAATCTCATGCTTATGGCAGTGCAAGGGGAAAAGGAACCATTCTCAAATACTCTGAAGCATTCTAAACTTCTTAAAAAGGTCTTCCCCCAGGAGAAAGTATTTTACCAGAGTCTAACCTGCTGGGGTTTTATCAAAATTAAACTAACTGGGGAAATAGAAATAACTTACTCTAGCGCCTTCTAGTATCCTGTCTTTCCCTCCTAAGGAGAAGGATCCAACTGAAAGCATTGATGAAGTTCACAGTCCAGAGGTCGGGCTCCCCAAAAGACTGGTATCTAGTCATAGGACTTCAGGATGCTTCTTCTCCCCTTATACTTTACCACTATATTACTAAAAACCTATTTGTAGTAGCTCCTTTTACCCAGAATATCATATCTGCCTTTCAACAACAAAAAAATTACAATACATACGAAAGACAACAAACACAGTATGAAGAAATGAAAAAAGCATCAGAATGTCTGTTATTGTATCTGTTCTCATTTCCTGTCTGCACAACAGCGTGACAACGACATAAGATAATTTGTTGCAGCATCTCAGGACTTAGTGATTTAACATAGTGTCCCACATCTTGTAGACCATCATGTAGTGAGGGATATATAAAATACACACACACACACCCATATGCAGTGGAGTGGGACTAGCATCTCTAGGCTCTGCTTCTCTCACTCTACAACTATAACCCTACTAATAATGTTCTAGATAATATTCTGATAATAGGGGTATTATCAGTGATAATTGAAGTTCCTTATTGCTTTATATGCTTGCCTTGAGATCTTAGTGCCAAGTTAAGGAATCAGTATATTTTTCCACGCTTTGATGTAATCATGCCGTTAATAGGTATGGTTTGAAACACAGCCAAATTCTTTTCATTTGGCAAAGACAGAAACCAGAAGAGGAAATTTAACCAATCCCTTAGGTTTTTCATTAGAAGACAATAGTATATATTGAAGGAGGACAATAGAATATACTGGAGGATTTGAATGGCACTATCTTAGATTAAAATATTAATACTAACGTTACTAAGTCACCTTTCAGTGCCGCCTACTGTCAATCTAAGAAAGTTGCAATAGTGGTCTATGTAACAATCCAACTTTTTTTTTTTTTTTTAACTGTTCTCTTTTACAATCAGATACCATATGTGAAGGAGCATATTCAATTTTGAAAAACCTGTTTGCTTACAATTCAAGCCAAATGCAATTCTCACTAATTGCTTTAAACTATTCTACAATAAGGAGGTTTTAAAATGTTGATCCCGATGTGTGTTTAATGTGAAAAGTTAAAATGAAATTTTAATATATTTCTATACTTTAATCCTGGAATAATTATCCCTTGATATTTGCAAGAACCAAACATAATTAACCCTAAAACACAGTTTCAGATTTGAAGAAGAGAATAATAAAAAAGGTAGTATCAGAAACAGTAAATCAAAGCTAATGAAGCAACATTAGCACTTTTATGTTGTAGGTTCTAATTAGAAAGTCTGTTAATGAAATTGGGGCATTTACTTAATTGCTGTGAACAATTATTTTCAAATTAAGCTTGGCAATTAAATAGCATGATTAAGCTCAGAGTAGTGGATTTAGGTAGGGGTATGGTAACTGTTTTGCATGCTGTATTATCTATGGCAGTTTAAACTCTGAGTATCTGCTGATTAACAAATGTAAATGGCATGCAGTACTTCTTGGTCTTGGTGATTTATGCAAAGAAGTTTCCTATCGTTTTAAATACTTGCCTTGCTCAGTAACTTAGAGCTACTGGAACCCCAACCTCCAACCTGCCCCACTTAACTTAAATAGATTTTTTTCCTCCCTATAAATGTCAAACTTCCTGAAATATGCTTCTACATTTATAGCCTCCATGTGCTCTAACTCTTGCTTTTAGTCTTCAGTACCATCACAAACAAAACCAATCACTACAGAAAGGAAATTTCAAATTCGTTTAACACTAATTCAAGATTATTTGATCCTTAATGACAACCTTTGAGATATCTATTTTAGCATGTCTCTTATCCAGGTAAAGCTGAGGTTCAGAAAGATTTTCTAAACCCTCTTGAAGACACATGATTGATAAATGGCAGGATGGGAATTTGAACATAAGTTCACTTGTTGCAAACCTTGTGCATCTTCTGTAAAATGGAGCTCCGTCTCATTATGTCCCTTAGCATGGTGTCTTCTGATTGAAATGGGATCATTTTTTCCATTCTCCATTTAACTGGATTTCTCAGAATCATTTCAGGCTGACCACTCTTTCATTTCAAAATACTCTTGACTTTCAAAACAACAAATTCTCCTAACTGTGCTTCTGTATCCTAGATATCTCAGTTCCCTTTTTTTTTTTTTTTTTTTTTTTTTTGCCTGGTTTTATGCCTTATGCCAGCTCCTTTGCTTAACCATGGTCCCTTTATATTTTCTTCAGTGCTAAGTCATGGGGCTTGATTCTACAACATATTATCCTGTGCAGTTGCCTTGTGTCTAATTATTATCTCAATTCCAAATGTACCCTTTTTTCCTCCTCTGAAAACAGAGCTGGGCTCTTCAAATATTTGTACTTTGTTGGCTGGTGCGATTTGAAACTTGGTCACAGGTTACTTTCCACAGCAAAGGAAAAATAGGTATTTAACTTCCAGGGGCTTTCCCTGGACGGGTTCCTTCCCTGAAGTTTCTCTGGCGTTCAGCTCCCTTACTGAATGGATTTTCCAGCACCAGTTCCTGCACGTGTGAGACACCAGCTGTTGAACTCAGCAAATCTCATATGACTTTGCTGGGTTCCAACATAAGGTACCTCCTGGTGGCCAGCTTGCTCCTGAACCCGAGAGGGCCGATTTCCAGCAATTTCTGCCGGGAGAGTTCCTCAGATTCGTCTGGCATTTGACCCCAGGAATCCAGAGCCTTGCTCTTTCCATTGAGATCTGGGTCTCAGGTCTAGGGATTGTAGCAGAGACGCTCTTCATGTGTGCTCTGTCTCGGTCTGGGTGTAATGACTTCATGATTGAGCCCTGAACCCCCTAGTCCTGTACTCTTCAGATTTCTCTTTCTTCATATTAGTAAATTCCCTCTGAACTTTAAATCCCTGGTATTAAAAAAATTGCATTTGTATTAAACTTTCCCTTTTCAAATTACAGTGTAGTTTCTGCCTTGTAGTAGGACCCTGAATGATGCATTCACAGATATCTCAGGCTTCTTCACAAGTTCAAAACTAAATTAATAATCTAACCCCTAGCAAGTTGGAGTTTCTCTTTCCTCTATGGCTACTCATCCAAGAAATGTGCTTTGAGTGGACTTGAATTTTTGTTGCTTCCTCCTAATTAAGCCATATTCTCACATAATATGTGAGAATACGCATGTACGCACGCACACCCACATACACACACACATACACACTCGTCTCCTCAATCCTTGAGTTTTGTCAATTTCAGGATAATTCTCATATCTGATACATGCGGCAGAAACTACAGATCTTCATCATTTCTATCAACAGCAATTGCCTTTTATTTTTTCCCACTGGAATCTCTTTTGCCAATATCTTGCCTGTTCGTTCTGTGGTCAAACCGTTTTAGCAAAATTAATACCGTTGGCACTCAAGGACCCCACCTTCTCCATAACTACATCTTAACTTTTGAGTGCTGCCTGAGAAAAATCACACGATTAGGCGGTGTGGTGCAAAAGTGGGTTCTCGGTCTTGCAACCCCAAGGAAGCACTCGACAAAGAATTCTAATCTCATATTTGCCACCAAAAATTTTGGAAATGCTCTCTGCACTTCTCAGATCTCTAACACATTCTTCTTGGCCTTTCTCTCCTATCACACATGTAAAATAAAAGCTATTTGGAGAGTGTATCAATGTATTACTATCTGCATAAAATTATTGTTCTACGTTGTTTTTTTTTATATGCCCCATCCCATTGTTTTCTCACTTCATTGATACTGTAGATGAAGTATTTCACTGTTGTATTCTTATACAAAATGAATTTCTATGTTATAATAATGTTTATTTCCTTATCTTAACCATTTCAATGTCTTCTTCCGTATCCATCCCTTCTCACTAGCATTTATATATTTTAAGTGTGTTCTATTATAGAAAATAGCAATAATCATGACCAACTACTTAACAAGAATCCCATCCAGCTTGTACATTCTAATCTCATATTCGCCACCAAAAATTTTGGAAACGCTTTCCTTTTCCAAAAAACCTTTCTTTTTCTAAAAAATATCCTCAATATCCAACTTCTTGATCAACCCAGAAATCTGGGGTTCCTTTCTCTCACATCTGAAAAATCACAAAGAAGCTTTATTCTAAACTTTTCTTAAATCTGTTTAATTTTTTTTCATCCCACACCAATGTAAAAGTAAATTTTCCATTAAATTTTATCTGAAATTTTTCAAAGCTTCTTCTGTTCATTCTTAGCTAATTATGCCAGTTTCAGATTAATGCCTTATATCATTTCATGATGATTACAGGAAAAAAGACTAGAATCCTTTAAAAAAAAATTCTACTGAAAGCTTTAAAATTCTCTCCCCTCTCTCCCATTTTCTGTCACCTCCCTCTTTTTCTAATTCATGGGATTCCATTCAATTTGAGTTTTGAGTTTTGAGCCTATGATTTTTGAGTCTATGATTTTCCCCCACACCCAGATATTTGCAAACTTGTTTCACCGGGTCCATGTTTCTAAGGGTGATAATTAGATTTACTTTAATTTATTTTACTCAATAATAAAATAATATTGCACATATTCCCACTTAAAAATATAGCGGTATGCAATGAGAGTGAATATGAGTAAACTTATACAAGGGGTCGTTGACTTCAGATAAACTTGTTAGTGACTCAGCCATTAATTCATCTGAACTATTTTGTTATCTGTGTCTTTTTTTAAGATATTAATTTTAAGATATTAATTAATTAATTAATCCAAATTAATATTGTAAAATAACAAAAGATATTAAAACATAACAAAAAACATATTTTTAAAAATATGCTTTAATTTATTTCCATATTGAACTCTGAGTTGAAGATAGTGTAAACAATGATCATTTTGAATAATAATAAAATAATAGTAATTCTGGAATCCAACAACAGGATGATTGTTATATCCATATGTTGCATTTTTTTTTTAAGTCATGTACATCACATCAAGATATCCTAAGTTTTCTTTGTTGTTGTTGTTATTGTTTTTTATTTATTTGACAGAGAGAGAGATCACAAGTAGGCAGGTAGGCAGGCAGAGAGATGGGGGGAAGCAGGCTCCCTGCTGAGCAGAGAGCCCCATGTGGGGCTCAATCCCAGGCCCCTAAAACCATGACCTGAGCTGAAGGCAGAGGCTTAACCCACTGAGCCACCCAGGTACCCCAAGATATCCTAACTTTTAAAACCACTGCCAGTATTAGTAAGAGGAAAGCAAGTGATTTTATTTATTTATTTTTATATATTTCTTGGGAATAAAATATCTGCATCCATGAGGTGTTAATTTGCTATCTGTGCTTTTAAATAGGAATCTAACAGCCTCTCCACTATCTCATTATTTAGAAACCAAATATAAACATTAAGATGAAACACTCATTTATTTTAGTCAAAAAAGAATAAAAATGCAAGAAGCAAAAACAACAGCTTATGAAAGCATTTTATCTATGTTAGACACCATAAAGGATAATTATATTTCAGTCTACATTTTATTATATAGCTAGTCCTACACCCAATAATCTATTCACGGTATATTGTTTATTACCATATTATTCTCATATTTTCTTAATTATTTAAAGTAAGCAATATGCTTTCTTGTTGTTAAATGGCTTGAAGTTACCTATCTAAAATATATAGTAATACACTATATTTATATGGCTGGAAATTATTTTATTAAAACACATTCACAATGTGAACTTTAATTTAAAAAAATTTTCCCTATAATTTATAATGTACCACATAAAATGACAAGAATTCTTAAATTCTTTAAAAGAATTTCTATAATTCTATTGTACTAATGAAGAAGTCCTCCAGCAAAAGATTTTTATAAAATACTGAAGCTTTACAAAAGATCATGTTGTTTTGGCCCTAGGGCTTGTGGTGCTGATGTTTCCTCCACCTTGAAATCTCTGCTTTATTCTGCTTTTAGGCTTCACCTGCATAATTTCTATTTACGTGTTCTAAATACAAATATCATTCCCTTCAAGCTTTCCCTGGTTCACCAGTTTCTCTTAGGCTAGTGAGTATTTGCCATTATAGTACTTTGAACTTATTTTAAAAAAAAAATACACATGGACTTATCTGTTACCGTTTGATTTTGTGGAATAATTTAGAGTTCAAGGAACTATACCTGCTTTTCTTTGACTATGTATACCCCTCATTTAGCAGGTTTTTTCTTCTTCTTTTCTTTTTTTTTTTTTTTTTGTATAAATGAGTAAATGACCTCCCAATTTATCTACCTGCTTTTCAACTCGTCCTTCTCAAATTGTTTATTTTGTAGCTACTAAAGTCATCTACCCAAAATCACTATTTTATACACCTGAAACTAATGTAATACTGTTTTATTAACTAACTGGAGTTAAAATAAAAACTTAAAAAAAAAAAAAGACCTTTAAAAAAAGCATTAATTATCCAGTCAATGGCTTCAGCTTCCCTAGAGCAGAAATTGCCATTCCGTCTGTTTAATTGGGGATTTACACTGGGGATTTAATTACAGGAGTAGATTTTTAGTTCATGCTCCCAAGGGTTTTGATTCTATTGGCAGAGTGGAACTTAGGTGGCTTTTGGACCAATCTTTGACAAATGCTAATCTACCGAATAAAATCTGAGTTCCTTTGAATGATATTGGATGCCCACTGTTTTCTCACCTAGCACTCATTTATCATGTGTCATTCTACACAGCTGTTTGTAATACTCCATACGTACCATGCATTTTCACATTCACTGCCCATGCTTTCCTTCTGTTTAAAATATCAGAAAATTATTCTTAAAATTGAGGATAAATGTAAGTAAATTTCCCCCACATTTTCAAATTTGTTTTCACATTAAAGAGACACCACATGTAGAAAGGCCAGGATGAATGCTCTATACAATACATTGTTTTCACAAAAGTATTGTATATGCCTACCTACACAATATCCATCATAGAACCCACTTGTTTGTAGTACAGTTATAGTCACAATATAAATTTTAGAATAGATTCCACTCTCCAGGATGAACCACCTGACAAGTCAATCTATTCCTTTTGCTATGCTTCTGTACTTAGTAAGAATCATCTTTTGAGGGGCACCTGGGTGGCTCAGTGGGTTAAAGCCTCTGCCTTCAGCTCAGGTTATGATCCCAGGATCCTGGGATCGAGCCCCGCATCAGGCTTTCTGCTCTGTGGGGAGTCTGCTTCCTCCTCTCTCTGCCAGCCTCTCTGCCTA
The DNA here is from genome assembly GCF_022355385.1 of Mustela nigripes. NCBI lineage: Eukaryota > Metazoa > Chordata > Mammalia > Carnivora > Mustelidae > Mustela > Mustela nigripes. The sequence continues at coordinate 18,309,583 of NC_081568.1, forward strand.
CTTGTGATCTCTGTCTGTCAAATAAATAAATGAAATATTAAAAAAAAAAAAGAGTTATCTTTTGATACTTGTGGCTTTTCCAAGTGGACTATGTGTCCCTCTATCTTAGAAACTGTGCTTGTTTGTATATGATTATTTTTTAATTAACATATAGTGTATTATTTGCTTCAGGGGTATAGGTCTGTGGATCATGACTCTTACACAATTCACAGCACTCACCATAGCACATACCCTCCCCAAAGTCCATAAACAAACACCCTACTCCGCCCCCAGCAACCCTCAGTTTGTTTCCTGAGATTGAGTCTCTTATGGTTTGTCTCCCTCCTGATTCCATCTTGTTTCATTTTTTCCCTCTCTACCCCCCACAACTCCTCATCCTTCCTCTCAAATTCCACATATTAGAGAGATCATTTGATAATTGTCTTTCTCTGATTGACTTACTTCACTTAGCATAATATCCTCTAGTTCTATCCGTGTCATTGCAAATGGCAAGATTTTGTTTTTTGATTTTTGATGGCTGCCTACCAAATATAGATAGATAGATAAATAGATCTATCTCTCTCTATATATATAGATATCATATCTTCTTTATCCATTCATCTATTGATGGACACCTATGTTCTTCCCATAGTTTGGCTATTGTAGACATTGCTGCTATAAACATTCAGGTGCACGTCCCCTTCAAATCACTACATTTGTATCTGTAAGGTAAATACCCAGTAATGTGATTGCTGGGTAGTATGGTAGTTCTATTTTCAACTTTCAGAGGAACAAGAGTGGCTGCACCAGCTTGCATTCCAACCAGCAGAGTAAGAGGGTTTCCCTTTCTCCATCCTCACCAACATCTGTCATTTCTTGACTTGTTAATTTTAGCCATTCTTACTGGTGTGAGGTGGTATCTCTTGAGCAACCATACACCAGCAAATTTGACAATCTGGAATAAATGGATGCATTCCTAGAGACATATAAGCCACCAAAACTGAACCAGGAAGAAATAGAAAACCTGAACAGACCCATAGCCTTCAATAATAGTCTTTAGTAAGAATATTGAAGTAGTCATCAAAAATCTCCCAATAAACAAGAGCCCAAGGCCAAATGGCTTCCCAGGGTGATCCTACCAAACATTTAAGAAGAATTAATATCTATTCTCCTGAAACTGTTCAAAAAATAGAAATGAAAAGAAAACCTCCGAAATCATTATATGAGGATAGCATTACCTTGATCCCCAAACCAGACAAAGACCCCATCAAAAAAGGAGAACTACAGACCAATATCCTTGATGAACATGGATGCAAAAATTTTCAAGAAAATATGAGCCAATAGGACCCAACATTACAATAAAAGGATTATTCACCATGACCAAGTGGGTTTTATTCCTATGCTGCAAGGTTGGTCCAAGATCCTCAAATCAATCAATGCAACAAAATACATTAATAAAAGAAAGAACAAGAAACATAGGATACTCTCAATAGATGCTGAAAAAGCATTTGACAAAGTACAGCATCCTTCCTTGATCAAAACTGTTCATAGTGTAGGGATAGAGGGTATATACCTCAATATCCACCTGTGAAAAACCCACAGTGAAAAAATATCATTCTCAATGGGGAAAAACTGAGAGCTTTTCCCCTAAGGTCAGGAACACGGCAGGAATGTCCACTATCAAAATTGTTATTCACCACAGTACTAGAAGTCCTAGCCTCAGCAATCAGACAACAAAAAGAAATAAAACACATCTGAATCAGCAAAGAAGAAGTCAAACTTGCACTCTTTGTAGATGATATGATACTTTATGTGGAAAACCCAAAAGACTCCACTCCAAAACTGCTAGAATTCATATAGGAATTCAGTAAAGTGTCAGGATATAAAATCAATGCGTGGAAATCGGTTGCATTTCTAAACACCAACAGCAAGACAGAAGAAAGAGAAATTAAGGTATTGATCCCATTTTCAATTGCACCCCAAACTGTAAGATACCTAGGAATAAACCTGACCAAAGAGGCAAAGAATCTGTACTCAGAAAACTATAAAGTTCTCATGTGAGAAATTGAGAAAGACACAGAGAAATGGAAAAACATTCCATGCTCATGGATTGGAAGAACAAATATTGTGAAAATGTCTATGCTACCTAAAGCAATCTACAAGTTTAATGCTATCCCTTTCAAAATACCATCAACTGTTTTTTCCAAAAAATGGAACAAATAATCTTAAAATTTATATGGGATTAGAAAAGACCCTGGATAGCCAGAACATTGAAAAAGAAAACCAAAGTTGGCCGCATCACAATTTCAGACTTTAAGCTCTAATACAAAGCTGTCATTATCAAGACGCAAGTATGGTACCGACACAAAAACTGACATATGGTTCAATGGAACAGAACAGAGAGCCCAGAAAAGGACCCTCAAATCTATGGTCAACCAATCTTTGACAAAGCAGGAAAGAATGCACAATGGAAAAAGGACAGCCTTTTCAACAAATGGTGTTGGAAAAATTGGACAGCAACATGCAGGAAAATGAAACTAAACCATATCCTGATGCCACACACAAAAATAGACTCAAAATGGATGAAAGACCTCAGTGAGAGAGAGGAATCCAAAATCATTGAGAAGAACGCAGGCAGCAACCTCTTCGACTTCAGCCACAGCAACTTCTTTCTAGAAACATCGCCAAAGGTAAGGGAAGTAAGGGCAAAAATGAACTATTGGGACTTCATCAAGATCAAAAGCTTTTGCACAGCAAAGGAAACAGTCAACAAAACCAAAAGACAACTGACAGAATGGGAGAAGATAATTGCAAACGACATATCAGATAAAGGGCTAGTATCCAAAATTTATAAAGAGCTTAGTAAACTCAACACCCAAAGAACAAATAATCCAATCAAGAAATGGGCAGAGGACATGAACAAACATTCTGCAAAGAAGACATCCAGATGGCCGAGAGACACATGAAAAAATGCTCGACATCACTTGACATCAGGGAAATACAAATCAGAAAATGTACTTTTGAAAAAAAAAATTAAGTCATTTCTATGCACAATGGGGTCTTGAACTCATGACCCCAAGATTAAGAGTCTCATGCTCTACCAACTGAGGCAGCGAGATGGCCCAGAAACTGTGTTTTATTCATCAGTATATTTCTAACATCAAATGCAATAGTCAATCTATTAGAGAATTCCAATAATTTTTTTGAACCACACTAAATATTTGCTACCATTTATTATTTTATCCTTAATAGGTGCTGAAATAAACGATTTTCATACAGCATCTTGCTCATTCCTTACATAATCACTTCCCTTGGCCTCTAATGAAAAGGAAATAAAATTCCCCCAAAATGGGTGCAGAAAACCCATTGGTTACTTTTGTTCATATCACAAAATTTTATTATATTCCTTTTTCTAATTTTATTTTCTTTTACTCATCAATTTATTGCAACATATTTTAAATCATCAGTGCCTTTATACATATTTTACTCTCTATATTGAAATTATTTCATATAATAATAACTGCTTCTGATCATAAAAATAAACTTGCAATCATGTTGGATACTATAGTTCTTAAAATAACAATGCTTACCTCATAGGAATGTAGCAAATATTAAATTAGCTAGTATAAGTAAAAATACATAAATTAGTGCTGCCTAATAAAGAGTGATGTGTCACTTCTGTGATTACAAAATATATCATTATCTATAAACTTACATTCTTTTAAGGAAAGTTAGTATATTTCATTTTTTTTTTTTAATGTACATTTCTATTTGAAAGAAGGAAGTGATTTTAAAGAGGTAGATGAATGTTGGAGATAAATTTCCACGAGTCCCCTCTTTCTGCTTGTTTTGGAGCAAAGTCATAGGCTGTTTTTATTCTGGACTTTCCTTCAGGGATTTTATGTAGTCAATAGCTTTGAAAGATAGATAGAATTTCTTTCTAGAGCAAAAAGCAGGTTGTTCACTAGTATAGTAAATGTAACCATTCCCTCTGCAACAGAAGTCAGAGAGGTTCATGAACCGTTATAAAAAAAAAAAGAAAGAAAGAAATTGAATTTTTTCATTCCCACCAACAGTGTAGGTGTGTTCCTCTTTCTCTGCATCCTCACCAACATCTGTTGTTTCCTGACGTTAATTTTAGCCATTCTGACTGTTGTGAGGTAGTATCTCACTGTGGTTTAGATTAGTATTTCCTTAATGCCGAGTGATGCTGAGCACTTTCTCATGTGTCTGTTGGCCATTTGGGTATCTTCTTTGCAGAAATGTCTGTTCACTGGTGCAGCCCCTCTGGGAAACAGTATGGAAGTTCCTCAAAAAGTTGAAAATAGAGCTACCCTAACACTCAGCAATAGCACTACTGGGTATTTACCCTAAAGATACAAATGTAGTGATCCAAAGGGGCACAGGCACCCCAATGTTTATAGCAGCAATGTCCTCAGTAGCCCAGCTATGGAAATAACCTAGATGTACATCAACACATGAATGGATAAAGAAGATGTGGTATATATATATATAATGGAATAATATGCAGCCATAAAATAACCCCCAAGTCTTGCCATTTGGGATGGAACTAGAGGGTATTATGCTAAGTGAAATAAGTCAATCAGAGAAAGACAATTATCATATGATCTCTCTGATATGAGGAATTTGAGAGGTGGGGTTGGGTTTTAGGGGGAAGGGAGGGAAAAAAGTGAAACAAGATGGGATTGATAGACAAACCATAAGAGACTCTTAATTGCAGGAAACAAACTGAGGGTTGCTCAGGGGTGGGGAAGGAGGGTTGGGGTGGTTGGGTTATGGACATTGGGGGGGTATGTGTTATGGTGAGTGCTATGAATTGTGTAAGACTGATGATTCACAGACCTGTACCCTTGAAGTAAATAATACATTACATGTTAATTAAAAAAAATTGAATCTTTCTATTTGGGGTTCCCTTTTGCTGGTAATGCAACCCCTTACTTTAAAACTTGGAATTGGCACAAATGTTAATTCTTTGCTACTACTAGTTATGCATGTAATAAACTGTCTTTTGTCTCTGGCTTGGAAATTTCAGGCTTTCTGACAGAATCCATGAAAATGCAACAGGCAAATTTTGCTCAGAGTTCAAGTAGATGAAGTATTCAATCCTTCATAGTTCTTGACAGTTTTCACAGGTAAACTTTGTTCAGAGTTCAAGTAGATGAAATATCCAATCCTCCACAGTTCTTGATAGTTTTCACAGAATCATCAGTAGAAACATGGGTTTCTGAAAGAGAAGAGATGAGAATCTAGAAGCCTGTTATCAGGATTTGGGGGAAGTCCATAGGAATATGTAGGACATATGGCAGCTGAATTTTATAGTCAATATAGTACAATGAATGGTTCTTCGGTCTTGCCTGTGAGTGAGGAGGAACTGGGTAGGCTCTTGCAGATCATAAGCAGGATGAATTTATAGGTTCAAAGACAACTGTTGGGCCCTAGTTGTTGCAAATGTTCCTTCAGATGGGAGAATTTGGCCAATCTGGTGGTCAGCCTTAGGGAACTGAACCCATCTTGAGTATTGAAAGATGGGAAACATGTGACTTTTGTGGACATAAGCCACACAACTTATTATAACTGGCTGGTTTAATTGAAAGATGAGAGATGGGGTTTGTATTACTTGTTGAGGAGGAATAAAAATAGGTGTCATTGTTTTAAAGCTCAACCCCTCCTGCAGTCTATCACAGCACTCTAGATCCTTTCAAATATGACACTAAAATGTCCTTCTTTCTACCCCCACGCCACCCCCCGCCCTGCAGTGGACTTCCCCTGCTTTAAGGAATATTTGGTCCTCCAGGAGAGATTTCTTTAAGACAGAAAAAGTCCTGTAGGAAACAATAGAGTAGGAGTTGATTTGTGTTTAAACTCTGTGTGCCCCAGTGACCCACTAGAAAATGACCAACTAGTCCAAAGGATTCTACCTAAGTTCTTAGTATCAGCCCTGTGGCTTTGGAAGTATCTACTAGTACTTAAATTGAAACAAAGAAAAGATGTTATTATGAAAATAGGGCAACAGATGTCCTGGATTAAAGAGGACTTCTTAAAAAGAAAAAAAAAAAAATGAAGAAGAAGAAAAAGGAAGTGTGTGAATCACTTTTAATACCTTTAAAGAATATTGGGGATTTTTTGTTGCTTTTTTTCCCCCTTTTTTTACAAGGTCACTATGTGCATCCCTGAAATTTAACTTCTTGTGTAATAGGCAGGCATTAACTTGCCTCCCTTCTGAAGAGAAAGTAACTTGCACCTTAACAGTAATCACAAATTACCTGCAAGTATTTAATTAAACACCACCAGTAGATCCTGTAGCCTTCAAAAAAATGTGCATACAGTTCTCCAAAATCAAACTACCTTTATTTAGTCAAGGAAACTTCCAGAGGACAAGAGTTCATTATTTATGGGCATGCTATGGTAATTTTCCATTAGGGGGAGTCATTCAATTAGAAAATATTGTATGGAATTTGTTCTTGATTTTAGCCCAAGTGATCAAAGACAATACTTCAGTTTTAGAGGGTGTTTGGATCACCCTCAACTCAATGACCAGTGTTGTAATAGGCCATAGAAACTTTTGAGGCTTTCTTCTTGCTAAATAAGTTGGAGTCTGAACAATCACTAGCTCACCCTGCTTTTCCTTGATTAATAGGGAAGTGAGAAGGTCAACAGAAAAACAAACGGGCAGGTCAACAGAAAAACTTGAGGACGCCACCTGGTTTATTAAGACAGACCCTCATGATTTGTGAAATTTGTTCAGTTGGTTAGAATTACAGTCTTGTGGGACATGAGTGAATCCCCTACTGCATATTTGCTGTGTTACTGGTAGTTAATCTGCTAACGAATTTATGGAACAAATTGAATGGGTTTTGCCCCAGTCTCTATAAGTAAGATTGATCAGAGACTAAGGTAATTGTGGGAAAAATCACTAGAAACCAAGGTAGTGCAAATACAACAGATACATAGTGTTAGGTAACAATTCTCCACAGATTTCTCACATTTCTGAACACCTTGCCAAACAAAACCCTGACTGGATGTGTTGATGACTATCTTTTGAAGGATGGCTGCATAGAGAACTGGCCTGGAAAAGAGAGGTACTATGTCCCTATGAGAAAAGGGTAGGTTTGCTTACTGTCTGGTATAACAAACACATTATCTCCCTTTGAGGTAAACATCAGGCAGGCTTCTGTCCAGTACGAGAGATGTGGTTCCCTAAATGAGAGTTTCTCCTCCTATAACGGGTATCTAATGCATGTGCATTAAATGTACAGGAACTGAGGCTCAGGAAACCAGTGCAAAAGCTGATAGTCTGGCTACTGTTATTTCTGTGAGTAATAATTATTCTTTGTCTTTGACTCAAGAGTCTTGTGTCTCCCAGTTGTTAGGAAACTATGAAAAGCTAACTAGTTACTGTACCAGTAGGATAAGATCTCATGTCCTTCACAGCTTTTGACATTAGATGTAATGGCTAAAAGGGAGTCTGTTTCTCCCTCTCTGCTGCTCCCCCTGTTTGAGCTCTACCTTTCTCTCTCTCTCTTTCTCTCTGTGAAAAAAAAAAAGAACTGTCTGAATGATTCAGAGAAGCAACAGAAATTTTCCATTTGGCCTGGTAGAAGAGAAGTCAACAGACATGCTGCAAATGGCCCACTGCAGAGGATTAGCCTCTCGGAGCCAGGGCCATAAGGAACAGAATTCCGTTCACAACTGAGTGAGCTTCAGGGAGGACTCTGAGCTCCAGGTGGGAACCACAGCACGGTGACATCATGATTTTAGCCACGTGAGTCTCTGAGCAATGGATCCAGTCAAGCGGCGCTCAGGTGCTGACTTCAGGGACTAAGTCACTATGAATCCGTGTTATTTCAAGCTGTTAAGTTTGTGGTAGTTTGTTGCGCAGCCTAGAAAACAAATGTAATTTTCCAGTGTCCTGAAAATGTGGTTAAAAACAGTATTTGCCTCATAGGTTCCGGGAGAGGATTAAAGGTGTAAATACACATTAAAATGACTTCAAAAGCACTGGAATATAGTAAGAGCTAAATAAACCTCTGGGTCTTATCATCCGTGATTGTTGTAAACTCGCCAACATTTACTTTTATATCCTTATACTTCCAACTGGGGGCACCAGGATATAGCAGTTTTTCACTTACATAAGAAAATTATCATAACGTCTCTAAATCATTTATAATACACTGTGAAGAAATTTGACTACAAGTAAAATGTTAAGTGGAAAAACTATTTTTGCTTCTTACAAGCTTCCTGGAACTCTCCGAAGCAACGGCATGCTTAACATAGCCTGATGCAAACTGTGAAGTAGGCAAAACTGCTCCTTTCGTTTCCAGACCTTCACATTCCCCTCACCACCTTTTAAAGCTTTTTAAATATATGCATATACGTGTATATATATGTATATGTGTATATATATGAATATGTGTGTATATATCTATAGACATATATATCTACACAATTGCATAAATTTAAACACATGCATAAGTGTGACAAAAATATAGATGCTTTCACTGCAGTCAAATGTCTCTTTTAGTCTTGAGTTTTATCTTCCCCTTCCTGTGGCTTCCTCACCTCCCCTAAGTGACCTCACCCTTGTCAATATCCTATGCACACCTGCAGTCGTGAAACAGCTAATATGCACTGTGCTACACACAAACACACACACAGGCCCTCCTGTCCTCATTCTCTTCACGCTCATTTTTAATGTTCACGTCTCTGGAAAAATAGAACTTGTCCTTCCTGTGGATGGTCTTGTAGTGGGGAGATGGGTGGGGTTGCACCCCGGGAGGAGGGAGGAAGTGGAGAGGTGGTAGGGGGAACACAGGGAGCTCAGCATTTACATCAGGTGGCACTTGTGTCACTCCGCAGCAGGGATGGTGCTGGTAGGCAAGTGGCTGTCTTCAGAAGAGCACCAGAGTATTTTCAGGGCGGCAGCTGGTGGCATTCTGCAGGTCTTCCTCAGACAGCAGTTATCAAAGTGAGGAAGTATGTGGTCCTTGAGGCCATCTTGCAGTCCTGAATCTCCTGACCTGGCCAGCCAGTGACTCGGATTTCTGTATCTAGCCACTTCTTGGAGTTGAGGCATGGTGTCCTTTGTCAGAATGAAAGCATAAGGCAGCGCTTCATTTATATGCCGGTGAAGCAACAACGTCAACACGGAGATGTCAGCGTGTTAGTGCTACCGCTGACAGAGATCAACTTCCTATTCTCACCTCAAGTCTTTAAAAAAAAAAAAAAGAAAGAAAGAATTTACAAAGCAATAACATCACCATTCCCTATGTAACCTAAGAAACCAAAAACAAAGAGAAGGTGATTATTAGAACTGACTATGGATCTTTATCTTTGAGGAAGAGTCAACAGCTATTATGGATTGAATTGTGCCCCCCTCCTAAATTCATATGTAGAAATGTTTATCCCCAAATACTCCGGAATGGGGATTTATTTGGAGATGGGTTTTTACAGAATTATTGATTATTTATTAATCAAGTTAAAATGAGGCCATTGGCATAGGGTGTCTGATATGACTGGCATTTTTATATAAAGGGGAATTTGGAGGATAGAAATGCACCCAGGGAGAATGCTGTGTAAAGAGACACAAGGAGAAGACTGCATCTCCAAGCCAAGAGGAGAGGCCTGAACAGACAAGCTGCTTCTCTCGGAGGCCTCAGAAGACACTGAACCCACCAAGAGCTTGATCTCAGAATTCCAGTCCCCACCAACTGTGAGAGAATAGAGTTCTGTGGTTTAAGTCCCCTATGTTGTGTCACGTTGTTAACAACAGCCCTAATACAAACCGATACAGCAACTTACGGCCCACAGGCCAAATCTGACCCCTTGCCTGCATTTATAAATAAGGACTGATTGAAACACAACCACTTTCAAACCAATTTCTGGTTTCTGTAAACCAGAAATTGGTTTACATATTGTCTACAAACATTTACACACTAAGTGGGAGAGTTGGGACGTGGTAACCTGAGACCATGTGACTCCAGAATATTTATTCTCTGTCTCTTTACAGAAAAAGTTTACCAACCCCTGACACAGAGTTCTAATCAGACCATCATCTGTGACCGTGTTCCAGCTTCTCTAGTCATGCACCATCAGTCCAACTCATACTCCTCTATTTCCCTGGGTAAGAATTAATTCCTCCCCAGTTTCTTCTCTATAAATCTTTCAAGGTATTTTCTGGATCCCCTTACTAACCATTTAGAATAGTCATCTATAGCATTAAACTTGTCTCTGAATGTCCCTTTATCTCTTGCAGAGATAATGAGTTTTCCCAAATATTAATGAACGCAGAGCAAACATCACGCATGATTCTAAGTACTTCCTGTGTATTATGAGGTAACTCATTCTTCACAAAAACCTTAAGAGACAAGTATTACTATTGTCTCCAATTTACATATGAGAAATCTGAGGCACAGCAAGTTCACGTTCATGTAACATCCACAGTGACACACAGCGAGGGAAAGCCTAGCTACAAACCTGGGCACTAATCCCATGACCCTGTACTCTTACTGGTTGGCTGTACTTTTTCTCATACTTCGTTCTGTGCCGCACAAAATGTTGGCTCTCTAGGTAGACTAGTTATGCCGCCTGCTGTTCTCCACCAGCATAATATTATTTCTCTCTCCTTATCTCTCGAAATGATTCATCCCTTATTCCTCTTATGATTTAACAAACAATTGGACCATAGCACATTTACCTCTTATATTTTTGGACATCATCTGACCTCCTTGTCTCTTCCCTGAACATATCTTTATCATATTTCTTTGTACTGTTTTTCTTTTTAAGACTTTATTTATTTATTTGGTAGAGAGAATGAGAGAACACAAGCAGGAGGAACAGTGGGGAGGAAAAGAGGTAAAATCAGACTCCCCGCTGAGCTGGGAGCCTGATACGGGGCTTGATCCTAGGACCCTGGGATCATGACCTGAGCTGAAGGCAGACGCTTAACCATTTGAGCCACTCAGATGCCCCTTTTTGTTTTTGTTTTGTTTTGTTTTTAAGTTATTCTTATCTAGTCAAAGTCTAAACCTGATTAAGCCCAATTCTCAATGCAGCTCACATCTGCGATCTCTTCAGCTCTCCGATGCCAACACCTTCATCCTTACTCCCAGAAAGAGAGAGATTTTGGGGCGCCTGGGCGGCTCAGTGGGTTGGGCCGCTGCCTTCGGCTCAGGTCGTGATCTCGGGGTCCTGGGATCGAGTTCCACATCGGGCTCTCTGCTCGGCACGGAGCCTGCTTCCCTCTCTCTCTCTCTCTCTGCCTACTTGTGATCTCTGTCTGTCAAATAAATAAATAAAAATCTTAAAAAAAAAAAAAAAGAGAGAGGTTTTTCTTTCTATTTACTGAGGGAATAAATATATATGTGTAGGGAACCTCATCAGCTTTCCACCACTGAATCTATGGACACATGTGCACCTGTTCCAATATCCTGTGCTTACGTGTGAACTTAAGTTCAGGTCTTGAAAACCTAGACTTCTAATTTTGTATAGAACTCAACCCTTCTTTCTTACTCAAAATTTCGAGCCTGCCATTATCTTTCTCTTGAGCGATCATCTTTTTCTTTTATGTATCATGCCCATAATCATTCAAAGATATGGTAATATCTATATATCCAGCTTAAAATATAAGCACCTTCCTGGAATCTACATCCTTTAGCTATCAATCAAAATTTTATGTCCTCCTGTAAAGCAAAACTCTTCAGAGTTTCTACATTTTCACTTCAAGCATGATAGAATAATCCCTCCCAAAGGAAACAATATAAACACAAGAAATATATGCACACATTTTTTTCAAATGTCAAAGCAAAGATTACACTGGACAAAAGCAAGCACGGAAGATTTTATTATTCAAAGCTACTGCAATAAGAGAGAAATATTAGGAAAGAATCTGAACTCAAGTCTACTGACAAAAGGCCATAGGGTTTTTAAGCGCTAAGTTGGGGGCGCGGGGGAGATTTAGGCCATCTGTACTCCCTAATTGGCTTTACCCAAAGGAAAGATAAACTTTTTCTATCTCTGACAGGAGGTAGTTTTACAACTTGGAGCCAGGTGCCCCACTTTCCACACTGAGACAGCAAAATAAAGGATCGATCTTCTTTGCCGATAACATTTCAAAGAGATGATTCCTAGCTCCTTGAGGAAGACAGTCCTGGGCTATGAAACTGGCCAGAGGATTTAAAAGGTATTTCCATAGCAAAAGATAGGAGCCTGGAGTCAAGAAGAACCCTACCTAAAGTTTGGTCAGCTGAGGGGGATTTTGAGGCCCTCTTGGTCACTGGTGTTCAACAACACACGACACAGAAAGGGAAAGCTCTATGATTAGCTGATATTTGGAGGAGCCCAGGCAATGCTCTAGTCTCATTCAGTTGAGGAGGTACAGATCTCAGTTACTGACTACTAAAGAAGGCATAATTTGCAGGACAGAGTAACTGAAAGATGGAATTGCCCAGGAAGCTGAGAGGGAGAAAGGAGGTTGTTTTAGAAGTCTGCGTGAAGATTCAGCTCAGCTGCCTGGTTGGGGAACAGGATCAGCAGGCACAACATAAGACTGTGAAGCCCAGCAGAGATCACCTATGACCTTGAGAGCCGAACAGTGAAAATGGTGGTGGAGCAGAACTGAGGCTGCTGGATTTCCAGTCTGACCACAGGAAGGGATTCAACCTAGTACCACAGGTATCCAGGTGAGATTTAGGAAGGCCAGGCTGCAGGACAGAGAAACACACCCTACAGCAACTCTCACAACAAAATGGACCTATTCTAACATAGAATACAGTCCAGCTGGCCAGCACCGATATGAGCAGGTCCGGAAGCTAAAAGTGCATTTGCTTGAGGGGGCAGCTAATTTGCCTTTTGTACTCTTTCCTACTGCTTCACCTCTCCATGTCTCACAACCAGGACCTCATGGGGGAGTTTCCTATTACTTGTTAAGTGAGGAGACAAGCAATCATCTTTGTGTCCATCTGCCTGTCTCCCCCCATGTCCCTGCGTGGTAAGTAATCACTACCAGGAAATAGGCTACTCCTGTTCTTCACCCTAACCAAGGGGCGACCCAGAAAGCGTGTGCTGAAGGAAGGAGTCTTCCATGTTCACAACTTCAGATGACACGACAAAGCATCCACTTAATTCGGAAAGATGGCCTAATGTATTGCTCAATCCTGATCTATTACCAATAGCTACAAAGGTGACCATTTGGTCAGGAATTTGAAAGAACATCATTGACATATTGATAGTCAAGAGTTCTGGAGGAGAAAGAGGATTCATCCTATAGATGTTAGTCAGCATCTTTCCTTAATCGATTTGATGCTGGCTCAAAGGGCCTTTGTACCCAGTGTCATCGGTTGGTAAGGATGGAGGCAATATAAAAGGAAGAATAATTATTCACTTAATTTACATATGTAAAAACAATTCCTGAGGAGGAAAAAAAATTAATATTGAATCCTGGAGATGTTTTGACCAATACAACTTAATTAAAGATATTGATTTCAGAATGTGAAATAAAATATTGGATTTGCTATAAAATAAAACAGTCTGAAATACACCGAGAATGAAGACTGAAATGTATATGTATATACATGAAATATATTAAAACAAATCTTTTTCTAACTGGTATTTTAGTCATAAAATACTTATACTTTATTACTTTAGAAATAGTAACAATTTATAAAACTTACCTGTGACTTCCATTTTTACATATACTTTCTTCTATAACATAAATCAATGCTATGGATTTTAAGCTCTTTCCTTAAAGAAGAGACCAGTTTAAAAGAAATAACAGCAGGAAAAATAAAACTTGACTCTTCATGAATGAATTCTAAGAAGATTAATGTAAAAACAAATCCTAAAGGAACATTTCTGAAATCAAGTACACTGTGGAGGACCAGATTATCTTTGAAGCTGGGAAAAGGGCAAGGTCAGATTTGTTCATTTCAAGAGTATTTCTTGAGCAAGGAAGGATAACTGTCAAAGAAGAAACACCAGTAAAATATGTCTTGGGTAACCACATCTACCCCCAGAAACTTCTCCCTAGACCCTTAACAAACAAATTCTTTCTCTCTTACCTATTCCTCTGTCCCCTCATGTCCTCCCTTCCACTGACTTAACAGTCCAAACTATCATACACTGAATTGTTCTGGTGTTCTTCTCTGTGCTTCGTGTAACCCTCTTTAGTCCAGTTCATCAAGGACTGCTTATCACAATTATAGATTGTCATTCGCTTAAATAAGTAAACACACACACACACACACACACACACACACACACATCAATTTATCAGTCACAACTCCCAATTGTCCTTAATTCAATAAAAAATTTATTCATTCTAGGCCTTTTCACTCTTTACTTATTATAAAGACAAAAGGTATTGGTCAATTCTTAAGACATAGCAATAGCTAGAAGGGAAACTGACCACATAAATACCAAACATTCAGAAATGGACATGGTTAATGTCTAGGTAAAGATAATCCTCCTGTTTATCTTCTGTGGACATGTGATTGAACTTGAGGTGAGACCTTCCTTCTTGCATTGTGGCTCACAGCCAAACCAAAATGAGAATAAAGGGTCTAGGCACCACACATTCTCAAAAGAGAAATGCTGACTACTCCTTCCACTCCCCAGAACTCCCCAGAAGGGATGGAGGTTGAGCAGGTGAAGGAGGAAGTCCCAAAGGCAGGATTATCCCTAAACTACAACAACTGTATTGCCTGCCCAGAAAGCCATGCAATTTTTAGAGTCTACTCTGGCCCTCCTCTGTGCCCAAAATAGCTACACACAGACAGACACAGGCACACAGACACACCCTGATCCTGGAGTCTGTGCCTAGGGAATGTTTCCATTTAAGCCTTTAGGCCCATAGGAAAGTAAATACAAAATGAAAAAAGAAAAAAAGAGAAATTCTCCTTGTTAAAAATAAGGAAGGATGAAATACCCATCGCTTTTCTTGGAGCATTTACTTTAGAAAACTTCTAAGTTCTTAGTCTGTTTCTTTGAAATATGTGTCCATCTTTTTAAAAGCTAAATAAGCCTCTTTCTAGATCTAGAATCCAAGAATATCTTTCTCAAGGACCTTGGACCCTCTGTCTGAAATACAGCTATCAAGAAATATAGCACCCCTATCTTCTGGTTTCCGTGGGAAGGTGGGAGCCCAACTTCTGTGGTCACCTTGTTCTAAATTGAGAAACTACCCCTTGTCAAGAAGTTTGTTTCTCCTTCAACAAAAGTCAATCACCTAACACAGAAGGGCACAACTACTAAGTGAGTTTAGGATAAACTGTAAATAACAAGTGGTGTTTTCAAGTTCTTTTATTTGAGAACTAGTTATAGTTGACATTGAGAATTTGTCTTCGCAATCTCTTAGCGGATTATTTGGGATGCTTATCGCATTCTGTTTCATGTTTATTCAGTAAACTGTTTTCATTCTCTTCTACCTTTGTGAGATATTTTATGGGTTGGGAAGAGCGTTTGTTTTTAAAGATATTTTCTGAACACCCACCTGACTTTTTCTTGACCGTATTTGAAGAAGCTGGAACCATGTAATTTTCAGCACAATGTCTCCAAACCTGTATGATGGTATGAACAGTGTATTTGCCAGGACCAGATTTCCCAAGGGCATATCATAGAGGCAGGTGCATGATCCAAAGTATGTTGCTTGTCTAAAGCTTATCTATTTGGAAGGGATTGTGAACACACAGCTGTTTTCTTAGACTCAGGAGAGCCCTCCAAGTGCTGGAAGTAGCCTGGGTATAGGACAGGAAAAGATACAGATGGGGCTCTCTCCTTCCTGCCATGTTTCAACTCCTAGGAGCAGAAAAATTCTAAGTTTGAGCTTGGCCTTACGGTCTTAGGTTCCTATCAAACCCAAAAATAGAAGGGGAGGATTCCTGTGCAGTGCCTGTTGGTCAGATATTGCCTAGCTTGTGACTTGAGGTGAAATGAAACTTTGAAAGTGCAGTCTTTGGGCTTTTTATGGATGTCCCTGGGGTGGGGAGTGGGGAGAAGAATAATAAGTAGGAAAACAAGGCCTCAGGAAGAAATGGAAAGAGGGCCCCCTAGAATGAAAGACAGTAAGTGTTTATCCCAAAGATGTTCCCAAGTGATTGGAAAAAAGGCTGAGCGAACATGTCGAATAGTCTGTTGCTTTACACATGATGTTTTATTTTATCTTTATGAAGGCATATTTATCACAGTAGGAGAAGAGAATGCAATATATTTTATGGCCATTTTTCTTAATTTAAAACTTGTAACTAGTTAGACATATGATACAAGGGATCCAGTGTGTACAATTGCACATTAAAGAATAAGGACAAACTGCTTAGAAGCATCATTGGCAGACGTGGGCAGTCATCCTTGTGTGAAGCAGAGTCTGGTACATTGCTCCTTGGTCCAAGCCTACTGGGGTTCCAGAATCTCCATGCCCTCCCCAGCAAGGCAACTGAGCAAGGAAAACAATAATAATATGAGACTTCTAGGGGAAGCTTGATATGCAATCCCTGGAGTTGTGGACACATACTAAAGAAACTAGTGCCTAATTCCATGTCTGCAGGTTGAAAAAGGAGAGATATGTTATCACGGTGCATGAGGACCTGAGAGGAAATGTGTGACTAAAGCCACCTCCATGCCCAAACCTCTCAGCCATTCTTTGCCATTCCTTGAAGGCACAAACAAGACCCCAGCTTTTCCCATGTCCTCATAGGAAGGAGCCAGGGAGCTAGAGGAAGAGGCAAGAGGCTTGGGCTACTTGAGTAACGCCTGACAAAAATACAGAAAACCCCACCTCAACAGGCTGAGTTGCCCACAGTGGGCAGAATAAATTCTGAAGCCAGAAACTCCCCTCCCCTGGCCATGGCTACTTATATAAGAAAATCTCTGTCTCAATTATCCCATTCTTCTGCCTCAAAAATACTGGAAGTGCTTGGTCCAGTGAACACCAGGAGAGAAAATTCCCCTAAGAAAGACACACTCTCCAGTGTGCCAAGGTCTTGGGGTGTGAACGGCACTCACCATAGCTCAGACCAAATCTTCTCTGCCCTTTAGGTATCTTGTCCACAAATCAAGTCTGTGCAGAGACTGCGTTTCATAAAGAGAAGTGGCCAGCATGCTATGGAAACTGCCAAGACTATGACTGACAAACAAACAAACAAACAAGCCAAAAACAAAAAACAAGAAATGAGAAACAGTTAAAAATCGGCAACCTCAAAAAGATAAAACCAATATGTACTCATAGAAGTTGAGAAACCTTAATAAAAAAAGAGTTATTTACATGTATGTATAAATACTATCACACAAAAGTGTTGTTTTGCTGTATTGTCTCATAGTTTCTTCACAGTAATAAATTTGATTTTTCTAAACTTCCAACTCTAGGGAAAATATCTGTATTCTTAGAATTCCCTGGACGATGGTTCACTTCAAAGTGCTGTCCATATTACTGCATTAGTGTTATACAAATACCTTCCATTTTAGTATCCTTACACATCTGTTTCTCTCTCTTATAATAAAGGAGGAATGTATTTCTACCCGCCTCTGTGACATTCCTTTTAAAGAGCCTGCTAACGTAACACAATCAAAATCCAAATCCTAACCTCCTCATTCCTCCCACCTCCTGTCTCCCTGGAATCACTTTTCTACCTAATATCTCATTTCTGAGAGGAGAATTGCATTTCCAATATCGGGCTGAAGTAGTAAAGTCACTTCTGACAGTCGGGTTTCTTACAATCTCAATAGATAATATATCTCCAATATCTTTTTCTTTCAGTGTCAAATATCTATACTCATACTTTCTTAAACTAACCATAGCTGTGGCTACAAAGAAATTCCAAAATAAAGGTTCTTGCTGTTGGTCTATCAACTTGGAATAAGACTATATTATGGCATTTAGAAGGCATCTCAGTAGCTTTCAAGGCCTTCTATATCTGTGTAATCCATGTCCCTTAGTTTATTTGTTTTATCGTAAAGCCATATATGTCCCATAAAAGGAATTATCACCAAACTTTTCAATTGGCATGCCTGTACAATTTAATTTCTAATATATATCTTCTGTTCTAACTAATCTGTTTTTCCCACTGTTTCTGGGCTCATGTCACCCCCTTCTCTTCTCTGACACCCAAATCTTAATCACCTTTCAAAGGGCACTGAATTTTTAATGTCTTTATTAAGCGTCATCTGACTGCTTAAATCCAAATTAACCTTCTGAAAACAGAATTAATTCCAGTTATTTAGATGGAGAGGATTTTCTATAAAGAAGTATTTAATCACGCATGGGAAGAATTAAAAGGCAAAAAAAAAAAAAAAAAAAAAAAAAAAAAAGGAACCAAGCATTACAGTAGATTTAATAACTGCCGGAAGCAGCCTGGGTTTTAGGTCTGCAGCAGGGGGAAAGGGAAGTTGGTGATTATTAAAAGGGCAGGGTAACTGGGATTCAGACCTCTCATGAAGCGCCCCCTCAGCCTTGTTCTAGCATCGTTGAATACAAGGAAATTAGACCAATCCTGTGAGCTGGCAGGAGAAAGAGGAAATTAGAATTGACAACTACTGGAAACACCTGTCACTGTCTGTTTAAAGAGCAGTAGCTTGGATAATGCTGAAAGAAAAAGGGAGGAAAGAGCCTTCTGTTCCTACTATCGCCTCCTATTGGAAGCACCTCGGTTGAGTCCCTTGACAAGAGAAATGCGATGGAGAGTCTCAGGTCCAGCATCACAAAACAGTTAATAAAAATGTGATTTGCAGCTTAGAGAAAGGTGTTGTATAACCTGAACACTTATCAAGCTTTCAACATATCAGGAAAATTCATGCTGAATTACATACTGCGCATATATTTGAAATGCTATCCTTGCTTAGAAACAGGGAAGACAATGCCAAATACACTATTTTGATTAAACTTATATATTTATTAAAAATTTCAAAGTTTTTTTTTTTTTTAAAGATTTATTTATTTATTTGACAGAGAGAGATCACAAGTAGGCAGAGAGGCAGGCAGAGAGAGAGAGGAGGAAGCAAGCTCCCTGCTGAGCAGAGAGCCCGATGCGGGACTCGATCCCAGGACCCTGAGATCATGACCTGAGCTGAAGGCAGCGGCTTAACCCACTGAGCCACCCAGGCACCCAAAAATTTCAAAGTTTAAAAAATGATTTATAAAAATCACATTTTCCGTGTTAAGCGGCTGATTGACAAATTGACTTGAATGTATCATATATCTTTCATGCTATTTAGTGGGTATTCTTCAAACTCAATCACTCCCTAAACTAACTCTCTACCCTATTTAGCTTTATGTGTGCCACGATTATCTTGATTCCATGTTTGACTAGCTCATGGAATTGTGTTACATTTATAATTGAAATCAGGTTTTTCTTTTTCTATTTTTTTCTTTTTTTAAATTTTTTTAAAAGATTTTTATTTATTTATTTGACAGATCAGAAGTAGTCAGAGAGGCAGGCAGAGAGAGAAAGAGGAGGAAGCAGGCTCCCCGCTGAGCAGAGAGCCCGATGCGGGGCTCTATCCCAGGACCCTGAGACCATGACCTGAGCCGAAGGCAGAGGCTTTAACCCACTGAGCCACCCAGGCGCCCCTGAAATCAGGTTTTTAAATTTACCCCAACATACATATCTCACTAATTAATGCCCCATCCTTACTGGAGAATTCCAGACTTACCATCTAAACTACTCTCAGCAAATTTTAACATTTTACAAAACTGTATATTCAGCATTTTTAAGCCTATCAGTAGTACATGACCATAGGGAATATATATTTTAAGATGCAGTATTAGATCATTCAAGGCAATAAAATTATATTAATGTTTTAATGAGAGCATTAAATGGCTTCATTTGGCATTCCTGCTGTCACAAGGTCATTTAATCATCCTCCAACAAACTGACATAATATCATTTTATTCTATCTCCTATGTATAGTACAAAATAAACACTTCCAAATGTTGGATTTCTCCCCAATCTAAGTGGATAAGCCAAGGTAAGAACTATATAATTTTATCTGTATATTACTTAGAAATCTCCAAAGCAATAGCATGGATAGGCTATAGAAAGAGATTTATTATAAGAAATTGGTTTATACAGGTACAGAGGCTGAGCAGCCCCAGGATCTGCAGCCTGTAAGCTGGAGACCCAGGAGAGCTAGTGATTTAAGTGCTGGTCTGAAACCCTGCAGGCTCCAGACCTAAGAAGAGCTGATGCTTCAGTTCAAGTCCAAAGACCAGAAAAGATCAATGTCCAGGTCATGCAGTCAGGAGGAATTTCCTCTTATTAGAGAGTCATCCTTTATATTCTATCCAGGCCTTCAACTGTTTGGATGAGGGATACCCACATTATGGAGGGCAATTTTCTTTACTCAGTCTATTAACTCTAGTGCTAATTTTGCATAGAGAGGGTGTTTGCCAACTATCTGGGCATCCTGTGACCTAATCAAGTTGACACATGATATGGACTGAATGTGTCCTTTAAAAATTGGTAAGCTGAAGTCCAAGGTCACCACATTTTGTGGTGGGGCTTTGGGGAGTTAAGTTAGATAAGATCATGAAAGTGGTGACCTCGTGATAGGATCAGTACCCTCATAGGAAGAGACACCAAAGAGTTTACTCTCTCCTTCAAGAAAGGACACAGCAAGAAGGCAGTCATCTCCAATAGAAATGAAGTCAGCCAGCTCTTTGACATTGGACTTCCCAGCTGCCAGACTGTGAGAAATACATTTCTGTTGCTTACGCCACCTGGTCCATGGTACTTTGTTATGGTAGCCTGAGCAAACTAACACAGAAACTAAACATCAAAACATGTAATCATATGTAAGAAGAACAAGAAAAAGGCTGAAAACAGAAATGCTAGTAGGTTCCATAGACAGGATACTTATTGGGTAATCTAGAGACTGAAAAAATAAGATTTCTGAGAGGTTTTTAAAGGAGGAATTTAAAAAAGCAGTTGCTCTTTCCTGCCTCAACAACAAAGTGCCAAGCAGATGAAGTTATAGATCGTTTTGGTCATAGACTCAATGCCTTCAAAACTCTAACTGTATGGAGTTGTTGATTCAGACATGTTCTGGATTCATCTGAAACACTGAACATGATGGTGTGGTGCCTTCTTGAAAACAAGGTCTACACAGAGAAATGAAAGCTTTGCATTTGCCCCAGCCTAGTTCCCAGGATGTCTGCAATACATTAATGCCCTAGCTACATTTTCTAGCACAAGAGTTTGGAAGGTTTGGAATTTTTCTTTCTGTAAAAGCTTATTTGCCAATGGGAACTCCAGATTATATTTGGGCCCTGATATTAAAAAAAGTAAATTCCACTGGGCTCTCAAAGTGCCTGATTAACATTTTAGTGTCTCATTATTAACTATGAAGCACAACTGTACAATGTTTTTATTTTTTTCTCTGCTTGGTGTGTGGTGAGATTGTATTTTCCTACTGATCGAATGGCCTGGGACTGCTTTGGTCAATAGACCATGAGTAGAGTGATTTTTTTTCTTTCAGGACAGAAACATTAAGAACTTATTTCTGCCACAGTCATCAGCTATGATCCATAACTGCCACTCCGTCAGCCAGGGTCACCGGTAGAACATAATGATGACATAGAGCAGATCCCCAAAGCCAACTTTGATGAACAGATAGTAAGAGACATAAATTAAACTTTACTTTATTGCTAAGATTGTGGAGACATCTTATTTCAGTATAATGTAGTTATCCTTACTGACATAACAGTGCAAATTCCCAAGACATTGGAGGAAAGCCTCTAATGAAAGACATATAACAAAGCAAATAAAAGGGAAATAAATAATTTAGAGGAAAAAAATCACATATACTTTGAGGAAAAAAATTAAAAAATAAAAATCTCTCCCTAGATATATAGAAAAATACAAAATACACTTTGGGCAGTGAAATAGAGAATATTCAGATAACAATGAGTGTCTCTCTGAAAATTAAAAGTAAGAAAGGAGACATGCTAACTATGATAACGCATACATTGAGGAATTTCTCAATGGGCTGGAAAAAATAAAGATTTTTTTTTAATGTAAGAGTAAACTTACAATGTCAACATTCTACAACATCTTCATGAGTTGCAGAATACAAAAGAAAGAGAAAATAAAAATAAAATAAGTTAAATAAGAAAAATGTCTTAAAGAATACAACTATTCCATAGTGAAATAAAATGAAAATTCAGAAATAAACATCCCACTAAAAGGGAAAAAAATGAATTTATGACTTCCTATCAAAGCACATCATTGAAATTTGAAACTATCAAGGCAGGGAGATGTGATTGATTGGCTTCAAACTTCTTAAAAGTGATGAGGGAGCAAAAGGCAAGCCAAGGACAAAGTACAAGCTGAGGCCCTCCTCCTCCCCCTCCATGGGATCTGTGTGATATTCCTCAGAGCATTCCCCACCCCCCTCAGGGAAAGGAAAAACAAATGGCTAACTAATAGAGATCACAGTCCTGTAAAAAGAAGTTTACCAAGGTCTTAGTGACTTACAAGGAAAAAGCATTCTTATCAATAGCCTAACTTCCAGAGGCCCATAACTCAATTTCTTGGAGTCTAACATCACCCTCCCCTCCATGAGTTATGTGGAAAACACAGGCCAAAGGGAATGTAAATAAACTTACATTTCTTTGCGACCTGCATTCTATTAGGGACAAGCTCTAGTGACAGGAAGAGTATAACAATCCTCCAGAAAGATCCCAATTGTTTTAATGTTAATGCTTTGCTACAGGGAAAAACAAGCTGAGGTTGAAAATATAGCAAGGCCTGCAGGATCCAGAGAGTCTTCTTTAGCACATCAAAGTCCTTTCGGATACCTTTATTTTTCCTGACCTCCCCCAACTCCCAAGTATATAATCAGCCATTCCTCACAACCTGAGCGCAGCAGCTCTTCCTGCCCAGGGTCCTGTCCCCAAGCTTTGGTAAAATCACCTTTTTGGCATCAAAGACATCTCAAGAATTCTCTCTTGGCCGTGGGCTCTGGACCTCACCAACATTCCAAGACTACATCAAAAGCACAACTGAAACATAGAATGTCAAAGAAAAGAAGCCTTTACAATTCTGAGAGAATATTCTTTACAACCCTGATTGGGTGGTAAATCCATTCGTTATGGCAAAGTATTAGTTAACTCCGTGTGAGTGTTCTCAGGAAGCTGGGGGAGAAGGTGTT
Source organism: Mustela nigripes (assembly GCF_022355385.1). NCBI lineage: Eukaryota > Metazoa > Chordata > Mammalia > Carnivora > Mustelidae > Mustela > Mustela nigripes. The sequence continues at coordinate 18,332,716 of NC_081568.1, forward strand.
GGATCCAACTGAGGGAGTAAACTAAGAAAGAGGAAGGTAAGGAATCTTGTCTTTGCAAACAGGGGACCCAGCAAGAGATCAAAGGAAATGAACTGTCAGAGGGATGGACAATGATAATGCTGAAGAATTCTGTCATCCTGTGTAGGATGACAGAAGCAAACTCCAGAAGGTATAGCCCCAGGGGGAAATACAAAAGAAAGTAGAGGGAAGAAAATAAGGAGGGAAGGAAGGAGGAAAGCCTTAAAGCACTGTTGTCTTTGAAAGTAATGAGATTTTTCATACCTATCCATGTTTGAAAATGGATTCGTAGTAAGTACTTAAAATTAGCAGATGAAAGAAATGAAGCAATTATGAACTTTAATGAAGAAAATAAAAATCAATAGGGGCAATGTAATCATACTGTGTCTTAGGTTTGAATATTGTCTCAGACAAGATAATATAAAAAGTGAACGCTGATATCATAAAAGTGGTATAATTTTATTGGGAGAATTAGAAAAACGGAATAAATACATGCATGTAGGCAATAGAGAATTTAAGACCTCCTAAGCTTCGTTTCATATTAATATCAATACAGAATATGTAAACGTGTGATGAAGAGCAAGAAAAGGTAGTAAGTTTAGAAGTATGGAAGCAAACAGCAGGAAAAGGAAGTTATGATTTAAAAGTGATTGTAGAGAGAATGAATTTCAAATGAGAAAAGAGGAAAAGTGAGTAGAGGATGCTTATAGTTTGAAGCCAAGAAGTAATTTATTTTTATTTTTAGTATTCTGAATATACATTCCTCTAATAAAAATACTATGTGATAATGAAAATAAGTAAATGAATAGCATAAATGCTTTTTGAATATATAAAGAAATATATACTTTTTACTATTATTCACTCTTGGGAAGAAATTTTTCAAGAATATGAATAATATTAAAATCACTAAATTAATGGAGTAAAAATCATTATTTATGCATATTTATAATAGATCATTTTTAATTGTTTTTGCTTTTTATTTTACTGGGAAAATTATAGACACAAAGCCCCAAAAAATAAAACTTTTTGTCAAAGAATTATGCTATAGTGGCAATGAGCAGGATATAGGATATTTTACTTTACAATTTTTTAAATGTTGTGCAATTATTCCAACAATGGATTCAAATTGAAAAACCATTTGAAGAAAAATAGAGGTAGAATTATTGAACCAAAGTGATGAAAGTTTCTATATAGAACACCCATCATTTGATTTATTAATTCACAGACAAAAGACACGAAAATGTAGGTGCCAACTATTAATGCTTATCACCATTGAAGTTTACATTTGTTTATAGAGTTTGTAACATTGTGTGTTTCTTTAAACAGAAGTTTTACATCTCAAAAAAAAATATTTTAAATGTTTAAGGATCAAAAAGAAAACCATAAACAAAAAGCTTAACCTCCCAAATTCCTGAGAATGTTGTACCCACATGAAAGGCTCAGTACTGGGGAGAACATGGTGGACCTCAAAGGAGAAATGAACAGCCCAGTACTGAATGACAGACTAGTAATGGAGGATAGTCCTGAAGAAAGGCAGGCAGGGGCAAGGGGCTCTGTCCTATGAGGAAACTACCCTTAAAAAGAAAAAGGGCCCATCCTGTTATTCGACACCACTCTGAAAGGAGTCCTCCATCTTTCCCAGAGAAACAACTACCTGATATGTAGGTGAACAAAACCTGACTAGGTGAGAAGTGCATGGAGGGCTAATCAGACTATAATAACCCCCTAAAAATCTCACGGATTTAGAAACTCCAATGGCAACCCTGTCAGATCCCTCCCTCTTCAGGAGCCTTAGTAGGGTCACTTAGCAAACTTTGCTTTGCTGCCCGTCACTCCTCCTGGGTCTAAGTCTTCATTCTTACAAGTGGTTTGACCAAGAACTGTGGGGACTAAAAACAAGAAATCCTGGAACCCTAGAAGCTCTGACTAAGGTCTTAGATGTCACCTCAACAACCTCCCCTGAATTTCTGATGCTCTGTATAACTCCAGAGGATAGACACATCACTGAGGAACATAAATTTAACCGAGAATGAAGCAGAAATAATATGTGTCTATTGTGTCCAAAAAATTAAATTGCTATAGAATAATTAAATATAATAAATTATATTTTTACCTTTTTTTTTTCTTTTTAAAGATTTTATTTATTTGTCAGAGAGAGAGAGGAAGCGAGAGCGAGCACAGGCAGACAGAATGGCAGGCAGAGGCAGAGGGAGAAGCAGGCTCCCTGCCGAGCAAGGAGCCCGATGTGGGACTCATCCCAGGACCCTGGGATCATGACCTGAGCCAAAGGCAGCTGCTTAATGAACTGAGCCACCCAGGTGTCCCTATTTTTACCTTTTTGATATGGAATCATACTTGCTAACCATTGTTCAATTTGATCTGTAGTTATTAATCCACATTTATAAACAATAGATACACTCAGATTTTATATAAATAAGACTATAAATGATTACAGTAAAATATTCTGGATATAAATTCATGTAGCTTCTGTGTTATATTAAAACTTGCCTTCATGTATGTACTTATAAAAGCAAATATGGTTTATCAGTTGCATATTAGCAATTAAATTGTAAATACTTGTCAAGATTGTACATGAAGGATCGTCTCTAAGGAATACTACTGGTTAGCCTGGTTTCATAATTATATGTGCTTAATGTGATAAAGGTATAATTAGCACACTTGGTAATTCAACTAATAATTCCCTTGGTCACCTGAATGAGGACATATACCATATATATTAGTTGTACTATGTCCAGTAATTGTAATTTATGCAGTGCATAAATACAAATATTTTAATGGATAGAAGGCAGAGTTACCTAATGAGCTATTGAAAAGAGTAATAGAAATGAGAACCCAACAAGGAAATATACTTAGTTGTATACTGATAGTATTTTTTGCTGCAGAAATTCAGAGTTTTAATAAGTCTTTTACATGCCATCAAACACTTACAAATATGAAATCAAATACTTATATTAGTATGCAACATACTTGCATTTATTCATTTTAATGGTAATCAGAAATATATAATAAATATTTTAGATCTGTGTCTGATATACTTCAATAAAAATTTGATACAGAAATATCTTGAGATTGTTTTCTAATGCTCAACAAGCAACTGCAAGAATTATTAATCTGTTCAGGCAGCACTGGTAAGCATGTTTTATACAAAACTTTTATACTGATCTTTCATATCTATTTTTCTATTTAATCAATCTCTTTAAATTTATGAGTCTATGTTTCTGAAGCTAAGCTTTTTAAAAAATAGGTTTAACTTTTCATGTTGTACTTTAATAGTATATTTATTATCACCAGTACCAGCCTTGTTTATTAAGATCCAAGAAAACCCAGCTTTAAGGATGTATATCTACCCCAGGACAGCTATATAAGTTAAAATATTTGGCATAACTCTAACATTTGTGGAAGAATAAGGATAATTTCATATATTTCCTAAATAATGAGTAGTGTGAAAATACCAAATGAATGGTTAGTTAAGAATTTTTGCCTACTACTGATAAATACTCATAACCCATTGCTTGGGAAGAGCAAAGAATTATTAGGTATTGTCCTACCATTAGCCCTACAATGTATAATGATACATATCCTTTTTATTGAATTAGAGGAGTTTTGTGTTTCAGGAATGATCAAGAGGTTGCATCTTGATAAGAGGTCAAGGAAGATGATGGTTTACACTTGTTTGTATCTAATTACAATTATTTGTAACTGCAATTAGATCTAACAATATAGATGTGAGTGGTAGTCTTAGCTAAAACTCTCTAAGGCAAAGATAGATATAAGAAAAATCACACAAAAAAAGATGATTAAGAAAAATAGTGACAGATTTCATGCAATATTGTAGGTAGAATTCTAAGATGACCCCTTAAATTTTGGTGCTGTGATGTACATTTTCTATATAATCATCTACTTTTCAGTGTGAATGAGGTCTGCAAATATAATGGGGTAGCCATTCCCATAATTAGGTTATGTTATAAAACTTGATAGGATATTTGCTTCTATCATTACATTACATTTTCTAAGACTGTTTTGTCACAGATGAGAGAGAATTACAATACTGACAGTCTTGAAAAGGTAAACTATCAGACTGTGAATGGTTTTGTGGAGAAGGACTCATGGCAAAAATTCACTGCAGTCTTTAGGAGCTGAGAACAGCTAAGAAGAAAATAGGGACTTCGGTCATGCAACCACAGACACTGAAATCTGCCAACAATCTCATGAGTTTGGAAGAACACACCAAGCCTCATGTGAGATCTCAACCCAGATAACCACCATTTGGATTCCCAAAACATGGACATTGAAAAGTAACACATTTTGATGGTTTTTCTTTTTCAAATTTGTATTTATGTAAGCTCTGAAATTTTTAATAATTTGTTATGTTGAAATGGAAAACTCTGAAGGATCCAATATGAATATGGTTAACTCCTAGAATAAGTTTCCTGAGAAAAGAATCAATCCATTGCTCAGGTGGAAATATTTTCTGTAAGTAGACAGAAGAATGAAATTGCAATTATTAAAAAAGTAAAGGAAGACAAAGTGGGGACCATGATTTTTGTCTACTTGAGATCTGGAATGGAGAAAGGCAGTGTAAAGTTAGAGATAACTCCTTTGGATAGCTTCAAAGACTTATTTATAGCAACCTGGAGAAACTAAATCAACTATCTGATTGGAACATTGGAGCCATAGCAAGAATCCTAAAAAACATTCTGTGCATTTGAAGCAGAGATTTTGGGGACCTTGATTATTTTCTCCATAGCACTAGAAGAGAAATAGCCCAGTGTGTAAAAATAATTGAACACTAGGGACACCTGGGTGGCTTGCTAGGTTAAGCATGGGCCTTAGGCTCAGGTCACAAACTCAGGGTTCTGGCATTGAGTCCCTCATCAAACTCTCTGCTCAGTGGGAGTCTGCTTCTTCCTCTCCCTCTACCTCTCCCCCTGACTCATAGCTGCTCTCTCTCAAATAAATAAAATCTTAAAAAAAAAATAGTGGATATTATAATGCATCATTTAAAAACTCCTTCATCATGGAAGGATTTTTCTCCCAGCTGCTGGGAGCAAAGCTGGATAACATGTCTGGCTTTCAGCCCTCTTTTTTGAAATGCCCTTTGCTAAAGAAATTTATGTTCCTCAATTGTCCCTTCATTTCTGCATCCAGTGACTGATCCTTATGCAAGTACTAGAGCTAGTCTCTTGTCTCACACAACACATCCCTGAAGGGCCATCCATTTTCAATATCCCTACAGGGTCAGCTGAAATATGTATTTATACTGCACTGAAATCCAGTTTCTCCCTCTGTTCAATCATGCCTTCTTTCTCCTCCCTGCCCCCATACATGTTGATCTTTAGAGCACTGGTTAAGAAATGTATTGCCTGTTCATTTTCATTTAAGTATTCTTTCTACAGAAACTGATAGTCAGGGATGTTTCCAGAAGTGGGCTGAGAAAACAGACACTAAGATAGGATGTTGGAACTGGATCAGTAATTGTGGGCTGGTAATAAGGACATCACTAGAGGGCCAAACATGGACAGTGCTTGTTCCTGGCATGCATTAGCAGTGTATTTGTTAAAATTTTGACCAGTGTCGCATGCCATTGGAAGGACATACACTAGCAGTTGTATTCTATCAGTCATTTGAGAAATATAGCAGAGATAGTAATTATAAGGACAATAGAAGTGGATGGCTAATGAGGAGAAAGACAAAAAAAGGCTGAGGATGATTAATCATCACTTGAAGTCTTTATGTAATTGCCCATGATAAATTTGGCAGCTTATTAGGAGACATTCATCTCCTTCAGCTAGAGAGCAAACAAAGTTCAGGACTAGGCTCACAACTTAATCATAGAAAGAGCTGAGTTTTAGGGAAGTTTAAATTCTCAACCTAAATATATATGTTATGGTAAGGTCCAGCCTTGAATGGGGAAAATGGGATTCTGTGATAATGAATGGAGACATCTGTGAAAATGCATTCAATATTCTTGACTCCACAAGAGCTTGAGTCTTCTGAATCTCAAGAAAGGGCTCATCCCTTCCTTTTAGTGCATAATAGTCTTTCCTTGCTGGAAGAAAACAGAGATGCTCTGCCCTGAGAGTCAAAACAGTCTCCTCAAGATCTGCGGGTCAGCCTCCCGACCTGCCGCCTTCCTCATCATATGTTCCATAATTGGGTTAAGCCAAAACATAACCTGTCTGGTGAAGTGCTGAGTCTATTAAGGGCACAAGGGACTCTTAAGGAAATATTGATATAGATCTATAGATACATAATTAACAAAATACACCACCAAAAGAGAACCCTAGACACAGTACAAATGTGCTGCCAAAAATGTCCTCAAAACCCAGGCTGGCAATGGCTCACACTAAATGATATACATGTAGGAGATACTCCACTGCAAAAATTGGGAGTATAGAACAAAATGTTTAGAGAGAGGACACAGAATGATTACACTGTGAAACACTGGACTGTCCACCAGATCAGTATGTCTTCAAGGAGGGGCCCAGGACATATTTTAGTGGCCAGATTAATAAGGAATGCCCTGGTGAGAGGGTCCTGGTGTCACTGAGTTTAGTGATCAGTCTGCAACTGGATCCCTTGACTGGGTGGTATATTCTATAAATTCTCTATTGATATACCTATATCTGTATCTCCCTTGATCAACTTTATGTTCTATTTGCCCTTGATCGGACCTCCCTTTGCTCCCCTGAATCCTGGCAGCATATATTTGTTAGATCCTGAGTTCCTTAAGAGACAAAGTAGGAGATGCCATTTCAAAACTTGGCTTACTGATAGCAGTAAGAAAGATACAATTATAAAAGCCAAGTGGTAGTTCTTAACTGACAGAATCAAGGAGGGCACAGTTATTACTAGTGACAAGACTGGAGTGGCAGCCAAGGGCATCTGACACCATCCCTCCACCCTCCCAAGAACCAGAAGATGGAGTTAATCAAAAACAGCATCCCTAGAGGAAAGATAGATAGGAAGCCAACAAAGAAACTAACTGGTCAGTCTATACAAAAGCTGTTTGGGAGTTTGCACTGCACCATGCTAATAAAAAGTCACATTCTATTGCTCAGTTATAGATCACAGACATTTTTAGGCCCATAATCCTTTGTCTAAAGAACAATCCACTTCCTTCAAAAGGAAAAAAAAAAAAAAAAAAGACAGTCTCTTCAATAAATGGTGCTGGGAAAATTGTTCAGCTATGTGTAGAAGAATGAAACTCGGTCATTTTCTTACACCATACACAAAGATAAACTCAAAATGGGTAAAAGACCTCAACATGAAGCAGGAATCCATCAGAATCCTAGAGGAGAACATAGGCAGTAACCTCTTCAACATTGGCCATGCCAACTTCTTTCAAGATATGTCTCCAAAGGCAAAGGAAACAAAAGTGAAAATGAACTTTTGGGACTTCATCAAAATCAAAAGCTTCTGCACAGCAAATGAAACAGTCAAGAAAACAAAGAGGCAACCCAAGGAATGGGAGAAGACATTCACAAGCGACACTAGAGATAAAGGGCTGATATCCAAGATCTATAAAGAACTCCTAAATCTCATCACACACAAAATAGATAATCATGTCAAAAAGTGGGCAGAAGACATGAACAGAAACTTCTCCAGTGAAGACATACAAATGACTAATAGACACATGAAAAAACATTTGTCAGCATTAGCCATCAGGGAGATTCAAATCAAAACCACATTGAGACCAGTTAGAATGGCTAACCTTACACAAGTTAGAATGGCTAAAATTAACAAGACAGTAAACAACATGTGTTGGAGAGGATGTAGAGAAAGGGGAACCCTCTTGCATGTGGGAATACAAGTTGGTGCAGCCACTTTGAAAAACAGTGTGGAGATTCCTTAAGAAATTAAAAATAGAGCTTTCCTAAGACCCTGAAATTGCACTGCTGGGTATTTACCCCAAAGATACAGATGTAGTGAAAAGAAGGGCTATCTGTACCCCAATGTTCATAGCAGCAATGGCCACAGTCTCCAAACTATGGAAAGAACCAAGATGCCCTTCAACGGACAAATGGATAAGGAAGATGTGGTCCATATACACTATGGAGTATTATGCCTCCATCAGAAAGGATGAATACCCAACTTTTATATCAATGTGGATGGGACTGGAAGAGTCAAATAAGTTTGAAATAAGTCAAACGGAGAGAGTCAATCATCATATGGTTTCGCTTACTAGTGGAGCATAAGGAATAACATGGAGGACATTGGGAGATGGAGAGGAGAAGGGAGTTGGGGGAAATTGGAGGGGGAGACAAACCATGAGAGACTATGGACTCTGAGGAACTCACTGAAGGTTTTGGAGGGGACTGTGGTGGGAGGTTGGGTGAGCCTGGTGGTGAGTATTATGGAGGGCACATATTGCATCGAGCACTGGGTATGGTGCATAAACAATGAATGCTGGAACACTGAAAAGAAATTTAAAAAATAAATAAAAATTAAAACAAAAACAAAAACAAAACAAAACAAGAAAAACCAGAATAGCCCTGAAACTTTATGGCCAGTGTATAAAGTAATGATATCCTCAGCTCTTCCCCAGTGGGAACTAGAGCCATTTTTTCAGGCAGAAAGGGAAAATACCTGATATATTGGGGGACTATTATACAGTTTTAACTGATATTGATGGTAGGGAAAATAGAGCACCCTTAAGGCCCTTTGTTAGAAAGGGCAATAAATGGAAACTACGGTCTGCCTAGTTCTACTTCTTCCTTGGCTCACTGGGTCAATAGACCTATCCGCTGATTTTTTTGTCCCTCAGTACCTAAAGGACAAGGTTAGTAGGTAGCACAAAATGTATACTGGTTTCTTAAATTGTGGGTAAGTCTGGGCAAGATCGAAGTAGCAGTCTGAAATGCCCTGCCATGATTGTAAATTAGAAATAATGTTTTCCTATACATAAATAAAAGACAATAGTGTCACCCTTAAGAATTTGGAAAGGAGGGGCACCTGGGAGGCTCAGTGGGTTGGGCCGCTGCCTTCGGCTCAGGTCATGATCTCAGGGTCCTGAGATCGAGTCCCACATTGGGCTCTCTGCTCAGTAGGGAGCCTGCTTTTCTCTCTCTCTCTCTCTCTGCCAGCCTCTCTACCTACCTGTGATCTCTCTCTGTCAAATAAATAAAATCTTAAAAAAAAAAAAAAAGAATTTGGAAAAGATGCAAAGGTAATTCTCCGTAACATAAACCTGACTGAATTTACCAGATATGCCCCTTCAAAAGCCAATCAGATACAAGAGAATGACTGTATACTACCAAAGATTCCACTAATTAGGATCCCTAATTGCAGTTGTTATGCTCAATATGTGGCATCTTCACTACAGAATATTATCCTGACCTCAGATACATGGTATGCGAACATTTACTCATTATATTCTTTGTCATCTCTATCAAAAAGGGAGGATCGAAAAAGGCTCAAATTTATGCAGGTAGGAAAATGGTGTGTATATATCCAATCTTTGCACTAGAGCTGTGCTACCTCTCCTGGTTTGTTAAAGATAATTGTTCTGTCTAGACATCTCAAAGGATATCAAAATGATCTGCTATATTGATGACATTGTGCAATAAGGTGGGATGAAGAGGAAATGACAAGTGCATTGAGAGATAAAGATGCTACAAACTCTATCAAGTTTTGGAGTCATCATATCAGTGAAATGCTTAGAAAGCCAATGGTCCGAACCATACAGTCCAATGTAAAGAAAGAATCATTGTATCTCACACTTCCACCATATAAAAGGAGTCACAATGCTCTGAGGCATACATTGGGTTGTAAAAACAGTAGATTCTACATTTGGGATTTTGTCCTAACCCATATGTATAGTGTATGTCATGTTTGATATACAGAGATATACATATATACTTTTTCCCCCCAGAAAACAGGAAAGTGTTGGAAACAGTAGAGTGTACACCAGGCAAGCCTAAGTTCCTGTTATTTATCTTCGTATTTGTCAGTTTCTCTCCATGTCCTGTCCTCCCCACTCCTTTCCTCTTCTTTCTCTCTCTCTTTCAAAAAGGTGGGGTCGGACTGGGGGAGAAGTGTTGCCTATGAAAATTCCATGGGAAGAGTTAACCTAACATTGGCATTGTTTAGAATTGCCATTGCATAGGTGAAAATATAAAACAAGGAACCATTTCAACCTTTTATTATTGTTGCTTTGTTTACCGTTTCCAACTAATCTTTTATGTAGTCCTATTGCCAGTCATTCTCCAGGTGTGGGTGGTATCTGCATCACCTGGAAACATTTCGGAAATGCAAATTCTTGAGCACCACCCTAGATATACTGAATCTGTCCCTTTGAGGATTGGCTCTAACAATTTTTTTTTTTTTTTTAAACAAGCCCGCCAGGTGATTCTGATACAATGCTAATATTTGAGACTACTGACATAGATAAAACAAAAATTTCCTCATTGTTTCTCATTATTCCAAAACGAACCCATTTTTCCTTATTATAATAGAAATAACATTAGTCCAAATTATTAAATTCTCATTTTAGATTGTTAATCTAAAAGTCTACTACTACTGATTTGTGTCCAACATGGAATTTTATTTTCCTGAAAATAAGCAATATCAGGATCATTATATTTGAATATAATTGAGAACGTTACTTGAGTTTCCTCAAATACATTCCAAATAATTGTGTAATACTTGTTTTTTTTTCTATCATTTTATAATTAGCTAATTCCAGCAACTAAGTTTTTTTATAATGGCTCATAAAAATAAATGTAATTATATTCAGGTGAAGAAACAGTTTCAATTACTATCAATATTACCTTGACTTACAAAAAAAAGAGTAGCAGTAATTAGAGGAAACCAATTTGGATTTTCAGTTTACAAGTTTAAGTATCTTAGAAACAAAATGGGAATGGGAATAGCTCATAGAGAAATTGAGGCTGAAAACAAAATATCTTTCAGTTCCACAACACAGATTCTGAGTTAATACTATATATAACCACCAACAAAAAACAGGGGGAAAAACACACACACACACACACACAGCAAACCTTTATTATCCGCTGGAAAAAAAAAATCATGCTGTGTCACATCAAGACAAGCTGCTACTATTACCAGGTAATTGGCAGCCAATAGTGTGATCCCACTGTTTGTAATCCTTGTTATTTTAGAGACACATTTTTATGAGCTTTGGAATTATTTTTAAAAAGTTTTAAATCTTAACATGTTGTGTAAAATGGTCTTATTGGATCATTATATGGTTTAAGTTCTTTTTATTTCTTTGGTTGTAATAGAACAGATCATAATTTTTTTTTATTTTCCTTCTCACAATATCCAAAGGAAGTAATATTTCCTCAAGACTCAGTTTCTTCCAGTACTAATCTTACCTACATACATTTCCTGAAACCTTAGGGGGGATTGTTTTTGATCCCATGTTTTTACTTTTGTCAATTATTACTTCAAGTTTTAAAATATTTATACAAGCTCATTTGTCTTTCAGCCCAGTCAAAAGGTGAACTACTTTTATGAAGAACCTACCTTTGATTGTATTTTTCATTCTTTATGCCCTTGGTTATTGATAAACACTATTAATTGCTTAAGAAGAATCAATTAAAAGTTGGGCTTTATCTGCATTCTCTCCAAAAGTCTATAGTTATTGAAATATAGGTAATTTTATTCTTGGGAAGGTAAGAGGATTCAAAGCTCCCCACATTTTCTCCTAGAAACCAACTGATCTAACCAAAGATCAAGAATAGTGAGAAGAATCATCAGCATCGCATGATAGCAGGGTTCAAGAGAGGCTATAGTGTAATCAAATAGTATTTTCTGATGCTTGGACCGCTAGTAGGTATGCTACATGCTGAGGTTCACTTCTAATGAATCTACAGGGAACTGGAGTTTCTCTGTGTCTTTCTAAACAAGGCTCCTGGATTTGCAGGTAAATCTATGAGAAGGGTTGAAAAACATTGTGCTGACAATTACAGCTATGCAAATATTGTTAAAATTTAGGGCTAAAATATTATATCTTGTTCATGTGTGTTTTTTTTTATTTTTGCCTTGAATGACAATAAAATTTAGTTGCTCTTTATACAGACTTTTTATCATAGTAACAGAACAATAACCCATATAAGACTGCTTAATAAATATACACATTAAAAAAAATTAAACACATTACAGAGAAAATCTGTAACAAAATGACATATCCCAACTTTCAAAGATTGGACAAGATCCCTAGGGTAGTTTTTATCTGTAGATATCTGTACTTTTTAATCTGTAGTATTTATCTGTAGATAAAAACTTTTTCAAAAATTCAAGAGATTCTTGTAGACATTGGTTTTGTACAGGTTTGAGGCTGAATCCATATTGAGGATGTTGGTGCTGTAGTAATTGCTGGATGGTAAGCCTGAAAGGTTTTGTAAACGGACAGTTAAATCTCAGTGTTTTAGATAATAAAAACATTTCATTATTAGCCAATAAAAATGTCAAAGATAACTATTAAATGTGAAGCTGATGTCATAGCTGCTTTACTTCTTGCTTTACTGAGATATAATGGACATATAACACAGTGTAAGTTGAGTCTAACGTGTTGATTTGCTTCTATACTGCAATATAGTTAATGTTTTTTGAAAAGACAATACTGAGATTCTTTTTGATGTAGGGAAAGTCTGATTTAGTATATTTTTTCATATTTATGATTTGGATGCATCCATAAACTTTTACCAATAAACTTAAGATCTTAAGGCTTTGCAGGTTGCCATTATACAGGTAAGGCAAGAGTTGCCGAGGACAAGCTTTATTATTTTTTTTATTATTTTTTTTTTTTTTTCTGGTTTGGCTGCCACATTCACTGCTTCCATTTCTCATATGAAAAGCTATCATGTGGGTCATAAGCTGCCTGCTTCTCAGCTGCAACCACTGTGGGCAGAGAAGACATCTGAGGCACTTTCCTGAAGTTACAGCTGGGTTATTGGGTTCATTTTTCTCAAGTAACTTGTCCTCATCTTGATGCATCTTGATGTAGCCTGACTGTCCAGTGTCATGGTCTACTTGGGAGGTGAAGGCTTAGCTTGGGAAAGATCTTGCGACTGAATCATCTCCCCTGAAAGTACTTGGAGGGTATTACCTCCCAAATCCTGGAGGAGCAACACTACTATATCTTTAGGTAACTTCTTCATTAACCATGGCTTCCATGTAATAGTAATCTTATATTAGATGACCCTTTGATTTCACTGCTAGAGCAAACTTATTCTATGGCATCTTTCTAAATCTGAATCATTTGAAATGAAGTAAGGCTAATTATTTTCATACACTGTAAGTCAGTTAATTTTCTGTCACTTGGATTTGTGGTAACACAGGGTACCCAGAAGTCATTAAAAAGCTTGGGATTCAAAAAAGGTAAAATCCCATTTGTTAAAAATAAGCAGACTTCAAATAGTTTTATAGAGAGAAATACAGGTAGCCAATGAATTACTCAAGGTCATCTGTAACCCAGCACAAAAACTGATCAACTGTTGCCTGGAAATTCTTGTGGAGCAATTAAAATGGAGATTTTATATATAATATATATAATATATTATATAATATAATATATATATTATATATATATGTATAATTTTATATATATATGTTTATATATATACATATAGATGTATAATTTTATATATATATAAAATCTCCATTTGTGTATATGTGTGCGTATATTGTATATATATGAATATATCATATATATTGTATATATATTTGATATATATACATATGGATGTATGTATCACATAATGTGATTCAAATAAAAAAAGTCTTTTATTAATCCAACAATCTCTCTTTTTATACCAAAATGCTTCTTATCATATGTACATATATTTCATCTATTTTATCTCTATGCTCTATTGCATAGCATTTATGGAAATGGGTTCAGATATATTATAAATACATATTTTTATTGTTATAATACTAATGGGTTTTCTATAACACCAGTAATTCCTGAAGACAGCTTGAGTTTCCTCTACTCATAAATATTCTTTTCAGTAATATTTATATTATAATTATATATATGATTTTTTATATAAAATTCCAAGTTAGTAATGTATGAGGCATACACATAATACAAATATATTTATTAGACAATTAAGAGCTTTTTAAATGAAAAATATTTCATTTTTTAGCACACTTTCAGTGTAAGAATTCACTGTCATCATAGCTGAAAATACAGGAAAATTTGAAAATTTGAAAATCTGTTTTAAGGAAAAAAGAAAACAGTGTATCACTTAATCTAAATGTCAATCAAATATGTACATATGATATAGTCAATTTATCTTGAAAGCTGATATTCTACAGATAAAGGGGAGTAACATGGTGACAATGTATTCTTTTAAAAACTTAATGAGTCAAAATTTACTGCTCATAAAGAATAAAATAAAAATATCATTTCCATGAATCATACTCTGTAGATTAAGCACCCAAAGGACATAATTTATTGTGTCTAGTATTATTTCATCCCAATGAAATGAAAACATCTATAAAGTGATGAACATTTGCACCTGGAATGAGGTTTAATTCAAGAGCAGTTACCACAGCAACACAAGGACTAATAATGCATTATAGCTATTTCCTTCCAGGACTTTCATGCAAAGCACTGTCCAAATGCTAGCAAACCTGATTGGCCACAATGGTCTCACAAAGAAAAACAGTATTAAAAAAAGAACCACTGGGAAAGAAAAATGGCAACTTTTTAAAAAATAGCAACTTATGATTTCATTATGCAATGTTTTCCTGAATAAACCCTGAGAAAAGGAACATAATACTTAGCAATGACTTTTTGTGTTGATTTAGTATAGTAATCTCTAGAGTAATTTAATTTTAAGGCTTTAACCATTTTAACACAATGTTGGTTTAACTGAAGTGTCTATTTTAGTATGCTTATTTTTACCTCATAACCCTACATGGATATGTAGGACGTTAAGCCATTCATTTAAAAAGTTACACAAACTTTAGATTATAATTTTTTACCTGGAAACATGTATGTGAATAATTTTAAAATGAATGCAACCCTTAAATTATTTATTATAATTGTACAGTACTTACCTCTTGATCTACGGGAGAGGATACTTTCCAAAACCCCCATAGGCCTAAATCCATGTATACCTAAACCCTACATATACTATGTTTCTCCTATTTATACATACATATTTACAATAAAGTTTAATTTCTAAATGAGGCACAGTAAGAGATTAACAGCAATAACCACTGATAAAATAGAATAATTATAACAATATACTATAACAAAAATTATGTGAATGTGGCATCTCTCAAAATATCTTCTTGGACTGTACTCTTCTTGTGATAATGTGAGATGATAAAATGCCTATGTGATGAGAAGAAGTGAGGTTGATGAGCTAGGCATTGTGATGTAGCATTAGGCTGTATTGACCTTCTGACAGTAAGTCAGAGGGAGGATCATCTGCTTTTGGACAGTGGTTGACCATAGATAACTGAAACTGTGGATAAGGGAGGACTACTGTATGGGCAGTTTCTTGGGCTCCCATACACACACACACACACACACACACACACATTTTAACACAGTTGTACTTAATAGAAACTGTTCTATACCTTATAGAAACTTTGTTATACTGGAGTTACAGATCTAAAACTATTGTCTGTGTTGAGACTTCATTATGATGGATAATATTAAAACTGGATTAAAGACAAATTAGGTTGCCAAATAACACTTGTAACCATGTTGAAAGATGGACAGAGGACTCCTGAATCACAGAGTGCCATTTGTTCTAGCAATTGTAAATGTTATTATTTGAAAAGTCTAAAGAAGACAACTAAGGACAGAATGATAGAATCCCTATGTGAAGGCCAAGATTTACATTAGCATAATAAGGTTGAAAGCTTTCTCAGAAATCTCCTTCTTAAGCACAAGGCATTTATAACAATGTGCTGATAGACCCAGGGATGGAAATCCCTTCAGGAAGCTCAGCAAGTGTCAAGTTCCAGACAGAGCTAATGGATTACAGAATGAGGTCTGAGTCAAGAATTTTAAGCCCCTACTTTCTGAAAATGTCTTATTAATCATTTTTAGACTTTAACAGTTTCATCACTGTCAGAAACAAGTTGCACTAAAATTAAATGGAAAGCTGGAGTCGTCAACAGAATGTAGAATTCATCCCTTTCACAAACAATGGGAGTTGATTTCAAGACAGCCTGATAGAGGAAACCTTGAGAAACTCTGAGAAAGATGTGGCCAAAGTGCCCACCAAATGGTGGTTTTCAGACTTACTTAAGTACAAACATTAACCAGAGCAGTCTGAAAAATGCAGATCCTGGGGCGCCTGGGTGGCTCAGTGGGTTAAGCCGCTGCCTTCGACTCAGGTCATGATCTCAGAGTCCTGGGATCGAGTTCCGCATCGGGCTCTCTGCTCAGCAGGGAGCCTGCTTCCCTCTCTCTCTCTCTGCCTGCCTCTCCATCTACTTGTGATTTCTCTCTGTCAAATAAATAAATAAAATCTTTAAAAAAAAAAAATGCAGATCCTTAGGATCCAATCCCCTAAACTCAGTTTTGCAGAGAGGCCCACGAATCTGCATATTTAACAATTGTTTTGCAGGTAATTATGATGTGGGGAGCCAGTGGGTCACATCTTGGGGAATGTTTTGTGATATGTCTTTTTAAATTAAAACATTTGGTTTGTATCAAATCTTGTCTTTAAAAGTACCCCCAGATTCTGCCTATAACTTCTGGTACCCATTGCTAACTACTTTTCTTGTAGTTCTTTTTTCAGAATTTCTGAAAGCAAGATTGATTTTCTGTATAAATCTTTCTGCTAATTGACATGAGTAGTAAAAGTGATAACAATGTATAGTATTTAGGAGAAGATTTTTTTTTAAGATTTTATTTATTTATTTGACAGAGATCACAAGTAGGCAGAGAGGCAAGCAGAGAGAGAAGAGGAAGCAGGCTCCTGCGGAGCAGAGATCCTGTTTGCAGGGCTCCATTCCAGGATGCTGGGATCATGACCTGAGCTGAAAGCAGAGGCTTTAACCCACTGAGCCACCCAGGTATCCCAAGGAGAGGTTTTGTCTCACTTAGAACATAGTGGACACAGGCCTAGGAGAAGAGATGAGGGGCGTAATAGATCTTGAATCCATAATATGAAAAAAAATAAGTTCAGAAAATATTAAACATATTTAGCAAAGACCTTTGCATATGTGAGTTGAGATGGAGAAACAAAAAAGAGAGAACACTATCAGCTTACCTAATGTAATAGATCTACTGGTATTTGTTAAAAGTAAACTAGAGGAAGGAGAGAGAGGTTAGTAATCTGTTTTCCAGTTCTTCTGTTGTAGGTCATTAGCCTAAATATGTTTTTTATAAGTTTGAACACTAATTATAGAAAATACATAAGAAATACTGTGTGTGTGTGTGTGTGTGTGTGTACACAATTTTTTCCCCCCTTAAGTCCTGGTCTGAAAATATTTTAAACTACTCTGTATTATTTGGAGTTTGTTTTCTTTAAAATAATCAATGATGTTCCATTTCAGGTGAGTTTAAATGCTAAATGCCTTAGTATTATGTATAACTTTGTATTTTATGAAGGATTTTGTATTATATAACACAAGCATATTATGCATAGTGATAAACAAAACATACACACTCATACACACACACACACACACACAGATACATCATAGATATAAGTCAAAGCCCAGGCGCTTAAGGTACTTTTAACTAACTTAATTATTAAAATATCACAATGTGTAATGAAATACGTAGGGGAGATAGTTAAAGTATTTAACATAATAAATAAGTAGGGGAGATAGTTAAAGTATTTAACAACCAGTGGGTACTGGCCATCACCACTCAGAATTCAAATATTAGTCGGTTGCATTTTACTGCAAAGATGGAAAGAGAATAATCTGGAAATAAAAGACAAGAATTAAATTTGCTTGTATAATGTGCAGAAAATGGACAAAGCTGTAACAGAAAAGGAAAATATTAAATGGGAATAAGGAGAGAATAATATGGAGAAAACATAAAATTATTGACAGGCAATGTATATTTTAGAAATGTGTATTGGTGGATTATGGTCATCAGTTTTATGTGGTTGGTAATGAATGGCCGGAAGCCAAACTAAGCTTTTACCAGATCCTCACATTCACCTCAGGGGCATGAGTAGCCAATCCTATAGGAAGAAGAATGTTTATGGCTCACATTTTATATTTCCATGGAAAGGAAATAAAAGGAAAGAGAAAGAGAGGCAAGTGTGGGAGTTGTACTTCTGCTCTTCTGTACTCCACCATTGACCTCCCGGAGCAAGAGATGGCTTCTCTGGTATGGGAGCCTGACTGGGAGGAAACTCCATTCTCTAGCAGTTTGTTTCCAACTTCTCTCTTTGTTCTCTGCCAACTTTCTAACAGAGTGTGTTCTACTCTTCTTCTAACATGCTGGATCAGGCTTTGCCTTTCAGGGAGACCTGAAAGATGTGATACAGTTGACTTTAACTCAGGAGAAATTGTTAGCACATTCATTTGACAGAATTTCTAAACCTCTTTTATCCAATTAGTTTTATCATTATCATAAATTACATTTTCATCAACCTTTGTCCCCATCTCATATTTCTGTATTGAATTCAAACTGGAGGATAATGTTACATATCGAGCCCTGAAAATTGTAGCAAACATTATTGCTGTTTTATTAATCAAGAGATGAGTGACCCAAGGTCAAGTATCCTATAATCTACAAAAACTGGACTTGACCTTAGTTTTTCAACTTTTGGTTGGTATTCAAGAAGGTTTGTAAAGAAATAACTCCATACAAATTACCAAAGTGAAGATGAACTTCATATTACATAAATGCTTCTTTCAGAAAAAAAGCCAGATTTACTAGAATCATCCAAAATCCAAAAAGTAGTTTTATGTTTGGTCAAAGTGGAAAGAAATATTCAACTTTCACTGTACAGTGTAATGAGTGTATGGTATGTACACCATACACCATACATTTACAACCAAAAATACAGTATTTTTGTTGAACCAAAAAATGAATTGCAAATAGCCCTAACAAGGCTTCTAATTTTCAAACAGGACCTAAAAAAAAATAGGGTCATTTAAAGAGAATTAAGTTGTAGGGACTAATATAGCTCAAAGTGGTCCCAAGACACATGAAAATTTCTGTTTCTAGTCTTTTCTTGTCACAATTCTGGTTGTGATCACAATTAAGCATATTATGCTATATAAATGTTTGCTTTATTTTTCAAATTAAGAAAATTAATAAAGTAAGTATAGCAAATAATGGTGAAAATATATAGCAGTTCATTGATTTATAATATACCATTATAAAAGTAAGTCATGATCATCTGTGGACACTTGGAAAACAGGAAAACACATAGGAAAATAAAAATACAACTATAATCCCCACTGTCCTGAGATCAGTTATCATTACTATTATTTCTTTTATTGCTTTTCAGTAATTTATATGTAAAATACTTCATAATATATTGTACACACACACTGGTATTTGAAATACCTCCACAATGTATATCCATTTTTAGTGGAATATTCTACAGTACCCACTTTCCCAAATTGTTAGTATTACTCAAAAACTTTAAAAGCTGTATTATGTCTTATCTGTAAAGATTGAATAATAGCACCTCCCCTCATATATGTCTGGTGAATGTGACATTATTTGGAAAAGGAGTTTTGTAGACATCATTGAGTTAAGGATCTTGAGAGGAGAGATTTACTGAGTGGGATCTAAATCCAGAGATACATGTCCTAGGAGAAAGAAGAAGACAAGGAGACTCACAAAAGAGGATGCGTTGTGAAGACTGCAGCTGAGATTGGTGGAGTCCTCCATGCACAAATCAAGGAGGCTTGAGGATTGCAGCTTCCCCCAGAGGTAGGAGAGGAGCCTGGAATAGGTTCTCTCTCAGAGCCACTGGGAGGACCACTTTGTGCCAATGTATTGATTTTGGAATTCTGGGCTCCAGAAATACGAAAGAATAAAGTTCTGCTGTTTTAAGCCATGTGGTTTGTGAGTTTGTTACAGCAGCCCCAGAAAACTAATACATATTGTATGGATATATCAATATTTGCTATACCCTGTTTTATTTTCAAGATGTTATCTATGAACCCTACAATGCTGTTACACAAAAAACTTTATGAGTATTTTTGATGATGCCTATAAATTAAATATCTAAATGTTGAATTTGAATACTTTTGAATAATAATAGAGATTCCCAAAATGCTCCTCAGGAAATTAGAAAATTGATACTCCAAGTAGTAGTTATTTATGACAAATCTTTGTAAAGGACGAAGTGGTGGTACTCCAAATTAGAAATATGAAAGGCGTGATTTTATAAATGAAAGTTATCATTATATAATTTATTTTTCATACTTCTATCAGGATCTTCTATTTAAGAAAATTTCCCTATTCCTATATCTTAGAATGTCAGCTAAGAATCAGTGAAAGCTCACCCCTCAGTACATATGATTCCCACTAATGTTTATCTTCATTAGTGTAAATAGAGAGTAACAGTAAAATATATGTATCTTTGATAAATTTCATAAGTATGTAGAGACAATGAAATTTAAATGTGTTCCTCAAAACTTCCCTTTAATATTGACCTCTGAGATTTCAATAAGAAAAAGGATTGTATGACTAGATACAATATAATTGTATTTTGATCAAATCCATTTGAATAATTTACAATAAGATTTCCAACTTAAAATTCAAATATTTATTCTAAATATCAATCAATAATAGTAAAAAAAAGCAATTTATGAAAATCTTACTTCTTTTTTTTAAAGATTTATTTACTGATTTGAGAGAAAGGGGGGGTTAAGGAGAGAATATCAAGCAGGCTCTGCACTAAGTGCAGAGCCTGATGGCGGGACTCCATCTCAGGTCCCCAAGATCATGATTTGAACTGAAACCAAGAGTTGTGGTGCCCCCAAAATCTTCTTTCTTTTTTCTTTTTTTTTTTTTTTAAGATTTTATTTATTTATTTGTGAGAGAGAGAGTGTGCGCGACCACAGGCAGACAGAGAGGCAGGCAGAGGCAGAGAGAGAAGCAGGCTCCCTGCTGAGCAAGGAGCCCGATATGGGACTCGATCCCACGACAGTGGAATCATGACCTGAGCAGAAGGCCAGCAGCATAACCAACTGAGCCACCCAGGTGTCCCCAAAAATCTTATTTCTAACAAATACTATCTCCATCTTTTCATACTAGTTCTTCAAGGCAAAATAAAATAATAAATGTAAGTAGCTAAAAGATAAAATTTTTTAATGTTCTAATTTTTTTTTTTTTTAAAGATTGTATTTATTTATTTGACAGACAGAGATCACAAGTAGGCAGAGAGAGAGGGGGAAGCAGGCTCCCCGCTGAGCAGAGAGCCCGATGTGGGACTCGATCCCAGGACCCTGAGATCATGACCTGAGCCGAAGGCAGAGGCTTTAACCCACTGAGCCACCCAGGCGTCCCGAATGTTCTAATTTTTTTTTTAAGATTTTGTTAATTTGACACAGAGAGACACAGTGAGAGAGGGAACACAAGTGATGGGAGAGTGAGAGAGAGAAGGAAGCTTCCCAAGAAGCAGGGAGCCTGATATGGGGCTTGATCCCAGGACTCTGGGATTATGACCTGAGCTGAAGGCAGATGCTTAACAGACTGAGTCACCCAGGCACCCCTAATATTCTAATTTAAGAGGTAATCAATACAGTTGCATTCACACAACAGGGAATAGCATAGAAATATTTTGTTTTTTTATAACAATTTAATTTTTAATGACACCTAACCAATTCACCTAAAATATCTAGTCTCAAACTCTTTTAAGAATGTGAAAGAGTTTGGGGTGAAAGATTGGAGCCCAAATTCAGAAGAATTGGGATTTTGTCCGTATGACAGCACAAACCGTCAGAACAACCTCAGAATTATCCGACTTCTTTTTCTTTACTTTTCTAAGGGAAGAGGAAAATTCACCATAACCAATTGCAGAATTAGATCATTTGGGATGGTCTGTCATTTATGAAGCCCAAGTCACTTTTTTAATTACATTGTGAGCCATGCCAAAAAATATAAACATGCATTTTTCAAATAAAAAAAATTATCAGTATAGTCTGTGGTAATTTCCAAGAAATATGTGCTCTTTTAAAATAGTTTAATTCTTATAAGGAAAATACTTCAGCTGTATGGGGGAGTGATACACTCAAAACCAAAGCGGCACATAAGTATAAACTGCAGGACAAATAATACCAGACATACCTTGTTTTTCAGATTTACCTTTGTTACAGTAGCTTGATTGGTACTATCACCAGGTGGGACACTTTTAAGGAAAAGGTCGTGTTTGGCAAATATTATACCCATTCATTAATCTTATGGTTCAATAAAGTTTTTTTAAAATTTATATGCATTAGTCAAAATATAACTCATAATTTTGTTTTTAAAATACCTGAAATGTCTTAGCTAAGAAAGAAATATTTATTAATATTGGGTATTAATTGCTTGATCTTGCAAAAAAGGAATAGATGAAATATTCATATCCATCAAATAAAAGTTATATTTAAAAATGGTGTAACTATGAAAAGTGTTATATTTATAGTTTATTTATACACTAATAATTATATATTATATAGAATATACAGAATATATCTTTGAATTCATCAGGGTGCTTCCAAGAAAATGAAGAGTTCCAAAAGGAAGAGTCTGAAAAGAAGGAATGTTAAAGGTAAGTTTAATCACTGTATCCTCTGGAGAACTTTGCTGATTTACAAGATGTACTGTGTGGTTGAGAAGTTGCACATGGCCTTTAGGAGGCACATAGGGCTAGTAAATCAGAAATTAAAGTTTATAATTCCCCAAGAATAATATACCTGGGTGAACACTGCAAATTAAAAGTCTACAAGCTAAGTAAATTAGAAATAGACAAACTCTCATGAAGACTGAAATCCAAATCCTAAACTGTATCTCTTATTGATTGCATGATTCTGGTCTACTTGTAGCCTAACTTCCTGGCTTTACTCCCAAACCACCTAGTAGAATCAAGGACAAACATAAAAATTTTGTGGAGGAGATCACCAACACATCAGACCCTCAATATTGCTCTTTTTTCATACTTTATTTCAGGATTTGACTTAAAATCAATAGGTTCAGGGCTCCTGGCTGCTCAGTTGGGTAAGTACCAGACTCTTGATTTTGGTTCAGGTCATGATCTCAGGTTGTGGGATCCTGCCTGCATCTGTCTCTGAGCTCAGCACAGAGTCTGCTTGTCCCTCTCCCTCTGCTCCTTCCCCTGCTTGCACACTTTATCTGTCTCTTAAATAAATAAATAAATAAATAAATAAATAAATAAATAAATAAATTGATCTTTGGGAAAAAATTCAATAGGTTCATATTATTCACATTGCTCCCTTTTTTCTCAAAGGTTGGACATGTCACACAATCCAGTACATACCCACCTGGGTGTATCAGAACCCAACTCATCACAAGTTCGTCCTCAACTCGCCACATGGAAGAGTTTTAATAATTGTAATGTTATAGAATTTGCCATCTCACTTACTACCAGTAATATGTCTTTTGTTGTTATCTGGCTGTCAAGAGACAAAATTCCATAATTTTATCATGACATTCAGATCTCTTAGAGTATTTCCTCTACCAATTGCCATAGTCTGGAATTTCCAGGAAGCAGACCTTAATGAAAAGATTGAAGTAGTTTATTAGGGTGGTGTCCCCAGAAATAACAACAGGACAGTAAGTGAGATATATAAGGACAGAAGCAAGTACGAGTTTATCTAATGGGGAAATTTACAACTGGAGCTTCATCCTCTTGAAGAAACCTGAGAAATGGTGTCCAACTTGCTCTTCAAGAGTCATTCATGCTGAGAAGCAACAAGTCGGAACAGTAGTGCACAAGTCATTATATGTTGTTGTATATAGGCTGCTCTCAGAAAATGTTAATTCTCCCACGTCTGGCCTGACTCACCCAGGGATATGAGGGGATTTCAGGGCCTCCAGTGAGGAGCTGACAATTGAGAGATGAGCCAGGGTGTAAAATACTAATGACAAGTGGAATATGGGTAGAATATTGACAGAGTCTGTTCCATAGTCCCAAATGTCCATTGTTTCAGATTATTTCTTTCATATTATACCTGACACAAAGATATAGGATGCTATCTTTAATCAGCTATATTAAAGAGAGAGAGAAAGAGGGAAAGAAATTACTGAAAACAATCAATCCCTTCAGAAGTTTTATCAGTGGGTATCATGGCTGTATGATTTTTGGATCCTGTCATAAGACTTAGTCACAAGGCTCAAACACATTCTCAGAATTTACTGAATGAAAATAAGAATTTATCTTTTTACAATCCTGCATATTTAGACTGACTCTACTTCCTTTCCATCATATCTATTTCCAAACCAGACATCCCTTCCTTCTTTCCTTCCTTTCTTCCTTTCTTTCTTTCTTTCTTTCTTTCTCTCTCTCTCTCTCTCTCTCTCTTTCTTTCTTTCTTTCCTCCATTCTTTCCTTCCTTCCTTCTTTCTCAGAGTCCCCCTTTCTCATTGTACCTTGTAGTATAAATTGACTGACGTTTCCAATGGTGCTAAAATTCTGTCTTCCACATATTACCTCAAAGTTGCAAGTTCTTCTTAATTTAAGATTTATTATTTGCTTGTCAATTTAACACAGGCGGGAATATATCCAAATATTTCATCATGGCACAAAATTAGTTCTTCTACCATCAAACATCATTACCTAACATTTATTTATTTATTTATTTATTTAGTTAGTTAGTTAGTTATTGGCTTTGCTGGCATCATGCTGCTACATAAAAAAGGGTGAAACAAACACAACAGGTAACAGGACACCACAACAGTGTACATTGGAGGCAAGGAAGTTTTGGGTAAAAGAAAAAGCAGAGGGAATGATGAGACATTGTCATGTGAGAGGTTTCCAACAGGAACTGCTAATTGGATTGTAGGAAAAAGGGATAAGGCACATTAAAAGGGAAATTTGGCAGGGTATGGGGGGTTGGTGTCTTGCAGGGTGATGGTTTGGAGTACTATAATGGTGAAGGAAGATTGAGAGGAATGTGGCAGTTGAAGGTGTGGAAAATGTAGAGAGCTCTAAGGAGTCTTCAATTTTGACATCTGAGTAGATATTACAAACAGGCAGAGATAAATATTTATAGATCAAGAGGGAGTTCAAAAGTCTGCATCTACATTTGGGGGTTGTGATCAACAGAGATCTTTTAAGACCATTTGCCTTTATGGGTCCTTATAGGAAGAAAGTATAGATGAAGAAAGGTAGTAAACCAAACCCACAATCTGGTCCTTCAAAATTGTAAGTTCTAGCAGAGAAAGAAAAATAAGAAAAAACACAACAAACAAACAAACAAAAAAAAACCCCAAACGACATTATAATAAATGAACACTGAAACAATAGGAAAATATGGTGTAGGCAAGTGTTTTGTTTTGTTTTGTTTTGTTTTGTTTTCTCAGAATACTGTATAGAAATGTATGAAGAGGAGAAAAATCTCTTTTACATTCAGCAAAATGAGTCATTTCATGTTAGGTGCAAAATTTTAGAATTTCTCAGTGTGTCTGGATGGCTGAGTCAGTTAAGAGTCTAACTGGCTCAAGTCCTGATCCCAGGGTCCTGGGTCCGAGCCCCACATCATGCTCCCTGCTCAGCAGGGAGTCTGCCTTTGCTGCTCCCCATGATGTGTTCTTTCTCTCTTTCTCTCTCCTTCTTTCTGTGGCAAATAAGTAAATAACATCTTTTAAAAAAAATTAAAGTTTGTCATAATATTCCTTTAAGTAAAAGTGCCAAACCTTTAAATGATTAATTGTTATCCATTTCCTTTTTTTTTTTTTTTTAAGATTTTATTTATTTGACAGACAGAGACAACAACTAGGCAGTGACCTAGGCAGAGAGAAAGGGCGGGGGGAGCAGGCACCCTGCTGAGCAGAAGAGATGATGTGGGACTCGTTCTCAGGACCCTGGGATCATGACCAGAGCTGAAGGCAGAGGCTTTAACCCACTGAGCCACCCAGGCACCCCTGTTATCCATTTTCTTTGAACAGAGAGTATTATTTTAAGAAGAACTATGAAATTAATATAAGGAGGTACATTCAACCAGAGCTGAAAATCTTCACTAAATCTAAAGGGGGAAAAAAAAAGATTAAAAAAAACAATAGGGGCGCCTGGGTGGCTCAGTGGGTTAAGCCGCTGCCTTCGGCTCAGGTCATGGTCTCAGGGTCCTGGGATCGAGTCCTGCGTCGGACTCTCTGCTCAGCGGGGAGCCTGCTTCCTCCTCTCTCTCTGCTTGCCTCTCTGTCTACTTGTGATCTCTCTCTGTCAAATAAATAAATAAAATCTTTAAAAAACAAAACAAAACAATAGAGTTAATCAAGAAAAATTGTATAAGGAAAGATTTATGTAATTGCTTGCTGGTGAATTTATGTTTTAGATTACAACTTAGTGTACAACTTATAAATCCATGCAAATTGTACCTAATTTATATATACCTAGAAACTGCAAAGTTTTGGGTGAATTAAAATATCATAAATTTTATCATATGTTGAGAAAATGAAAAACATTTTATTTCAGTACACCTAGTACAAAGAAAGGATCATAAATTTATATATGCGTACATGTGTTTGTACATACACATACATGAATGCACAGTTTCATTTCTCTTTACATGACCTTTCATGCCACAAGTTCAAAATCCAGATGAAAATTATTGCCTTTTAATTCTCTGACTTTCCTACTTTTTCTTGTTGCTTATGTTTCCCAGTTTTCTACTTTAGTGCTCCCTGCAGAATCCAGCTATCTAATGTACAAATGTGGATAGTGGTAGTAAATGCAACCAATTGTTCTCTATTAATTCATTAGCTAGATAATGTGTTACGTCTCCAAGGAAATGTAATGCCTAACTCTCTGTGTACATCTCCTATAAAAAGACCACAGGGAAAACCACTAATGCTGGAAATTTAAAAAGATCCAACAGGGAGTTAATTTATTCAAGGGAGACTTCCTTAGATTTCCTTAAATCACATTAATCGAGCAGCTGCCTGCCCTAATAATGTGAACATCAATCCCATAAGCTACAAGTTACTCAAGGAATGGAAATATTTTCAGTTCAATTTCTTCTAAGAAGGATAGCAAGCAAAATACTTTTTATCATTATTGGTGGTGTTGTTTTTCACTGGCAAGGTTGTAATAAATAGAATTAGATTTGAAATGTAAATGATATGCTAGTTTTCTAGACTCCTTCTCTTTTTTATAATCATGCATACTGATATATGCATAATGGTTTATATGGCAAATATGAAATGAAAAATAAAATAATCCTTAATTGATTTTTGATTAATAGGTAACATATAACCATCCTCATGGCAGTAAAACTTGACTGTATTAATTATTCTTGGTGAAGAATGAATGAATACATGAATGGTTATACTGATATTCTTTTTTTACTGTATTTATTCCCTAATTTCAGAATTTCCTCCACTCTCAAGACTTCAATAATCACCTCTATGCAAATGATTTCTAATTTGAGTTCAGGGCATTGAATTTTCAAATTGTGCCTGGACAATCCCACTTATACTATTTACCAGAAACTTACACACAATATATATAAAACTTTTCATGCTCATTTAATATTTTAAAATCAACTTTTCTCATTTGCTATGCAAATCTTGAAATAACTTACTGCTGAACTTTTTTATTGCACTCCTTGCTCATGTCCTGTATTTGCTTAGTTCTTAAATGAGGTTGGAACTGAGGTTTAAATACATAACATCCATCTTTCCTCTCTGCCCCACTCCAATTACCATTATGCTATGTGTTCGGTGGGTTATGTCCCTTACTTGTGTGTTTTCTCAATTAGATCTACCTCTCAGACTATACTTTGTGACATAATTAAGTGTGAGTTCTTAGACTAACACTCTCCAGTTCTAAGGAAGAGGACTTTATATATCAGTCCTGATTAATGATAAAGTTGACAATTCAGTGCTATAAGGGAATGATGGTTTTCCCAATAAATAGGGCAAAATAATCAATCAGATATCCATACTGGCCAAAAAAAAAAAAAAAAAAAAATCTTGGCCACTATTTCCTATCATACACAAAAAATTAATTTCAGATGGAATTAGACCTGGTTGTAATAAGTAAATAATTATGACTTAGAGGAAAATACAATATTTTTGTGGTCTTGGAATAGGCAAAGTGTTCTTAAGCAGAAAATAAAGTGCTAACCTGAAAAGAAAAACAATTGATAAATTGCACTGCATTAAGGTTAACAACTTCTCTTATCAAAAGACTCAACTGGAAGAGTAAAAAGTAAGGTATAACTTAAAGACAATGACACTGCTTTGTTTTGAGCTGAGTATATCCAGACTATACAAAGAGTTTCAACAAATGAATGAGAAAAAGATAAAAAACCCAAATATGGACACAGACAAAAGACAAGAGGGTTAATATAGTTATGAAGTAAAGGGAAATTGAAAATACAATTAGTTACCACCAACCATTCATCAGAGTGGTAAAATGAAAAAGAAAGTCAATGCCAAGTTTGGGGAGGAGGTGGAAAAGCCGAAATTCTCTTCTTTTGGTGGTGGGCAGATGTGTAACCACATTGGAAGGCTCTCTGGCTGTCTCTACTAAAGCAGAATATGTGAATCAGAAATCCCAAAAGGAGATATAGAACTACTACATGTAAAAACATGTGTTTACCATAAGGCATATGTATGACTGTCCATAGCAGTAATATTCAGAGTAGCCATAAAATTGCAAATTCTCCAAATGCCCAACAATAATATGTACTATTTTTCCCAGAACGGAATTCCATATATTAATCAAAACAAATGATCTGCAACTACACATTAGCAATAGAAGCAGATATCCCAAATATGATATTGAACAAAATGAACCAGACACAAAAGAGAAAATAAGTATGATTTCATTTACGTAAAGAACATTGTCCATGACTGGTGCAATGTTTGCCCATAATATGATAACTGAGGCCTGAAAACAAACAAAAATTTATAAACTGCAAAACAAAAATAGGAACAGAACAAAATAGAAGCTAAAAGGACTCAGGGGTCAAGGAGAGACAAGAAAATAAGAAAGATAGGAGAGAAGTGACTAGAAAGGTAAGAGGCAAATTGAAGGGCATGTTGTCACAGAAACTGAAGAAACACTGTGGCTCAAGGAGCTAATGGTCGTGTGAAGTGAAGGCTCCAGAGAGCCCGAGGCCAAGGAGACTGAGGAGAAACAAAACAGAAAACTCCTTTGCTGCCTGTGTGGAGAGTTAAGTGCACATGTTTCTCAGTCAGCAAACCCAAATGAGCACCCTGAAACCAGAGAACACAAGGTCACCCTGTCTAATTACATAGGTCTTTCAATCAGTACAGCTTGACCCCTTCAATCTAAGTTAGACTTTATAAACCAACTCTATGCTGACTTTTTTAATACCGATGTCTAAAAATAGGTGATCCCTGATACAGATACGTTAATAATGTTAGAAGTTCTTATTTTCATGATAAACAATTCTTGTAAACCTGCTAGCTTTGGCAATCTTGTGATTGTTACGTTAGGTAAAAACTGTATTTGTTTTATTTGATTGGGGCCATCTTTCTTCCTTTCTCAACCATTCTCTGCCACACGTCTCTACCTAACACGCTCTTCCCCACTGATGGGACTTCTTCCACAGGTCTTCCAAAATGCCCAGGTGCACACAGCTATCCTAACTGATTAAATTCTGTTTTCTCAACAGGGCCACTAAAAAGCTGCTTGTCCCAGGGCTATGTGCTTCACGTGGATTTTTTATGACCAAAGAGATCTTTTACTTGTGAGCTGAATTTTGTGCTATTCAAATGTGGCCCCTTCACTAAAATCAATCACTCTATTTATTTTAATGTGAGTATTTATATCCAAGAAGCATTGCTAATGTTTAAAGTGGTTGAAAAAAATATTTGTTACTGACTGCAAATAGACAACGGAATTTTGCAGAAAGTCCCTTGATTGGCTTTAAGATATTTTGAAAAGTAGTTCAAAATATCTTAAAATTTGAAATTATTTCAAATAATTTTGAAAGGTAATTATTTGCAAAGTTGAAAGATTCAATATTCATTGACATAAACTATTTTATTTTTTATTAAACAAACATTTCATTAAATGTGCTGATAAATATTCATAAGGGCAATCTGCTTTCTAAATTTTAATTTTTTTTAGTAATGGTACTTGGCTCTGTATAGTTAAAAATAATGTGGTATTTTCTGACACAAAAATTATAACTCATTACTTCTGAATGTTTTCCTTTTTGTCTTATTTATTGAAAATATCCCTCCTTAAAATTAATATTCAAAGACATATTGAAGACCATGAGGCAATATTTTTCATTCTGTCATACAAAAATGTATACTACACTTGGTTTTAAATGTGTCAATAATAAAAATATTCTAAAATATTCATTTATAAGAAATGAATATGTTGCAAATAATAGTCTTAAAATTAAATACATATTTTCTCACTACCCTGTATACACTTTTGTTTGAGAATTCTTCTACCAATTTCAATCATAGAAAAAAAAATTCCCTGCTATTTCCTTTTTACTTGCCTATAGCATTTTCTGGAAGCTTGTTTCTATATCTCTTTCTTGCTAAATAGCAGATTAAGTGTCAGAAAAAATAGAATGGGTGCCAGAAAACCCCAAACTATTAGGCTCTAAAACCCTAAACTTCTTATGTAAAGTGTAGCAATAAATAAATAAATGAATAAAGAACTCACTCTTCAGTTATTATTCCCAAGGCCTTGCATGAAAGAAACAACAGAACAGAAGAAGAAAAATACTTTGTATGAGTTTTCAAGGGTGTGACATATAATTTGAGCTGAAAAGTGTCTTTAAGTTTTAGGCATGGTTCGCATAGGAATCTAATCATAGTTACTGAAATTTTATAACATTAGATTATGAGATATAGTACATAAGTCATGCTTTTCTGTAATTAACATAAAACAAAACTGGATAATTTCTATCAAAATACTTCAGGCTCCATCAGTTATAAAACTTTACTATATAAGATGCTGATAATAATAATGTTATTATTAATGTTAAAACAATAATAATAAAGTATTCAGATGGAGGAACATTTCTGTGGTAGAGAGAGATGATGCATAGAACATCATTTTCTTTTTTTAAATGACTCTATTATACAAAAATTGTCTCCCGAGACATTTATTTATAGATCTGTGCACCTAGTTTTAGGAAATGCAATCTGTTTTTTATTGTGTGGATTTCAGAAGACACCGAGTTTATCTTAGAATAAAATAGAATAAAAACAGAAATCTTTTTAAGCATAATTTTCACCTGAGATCACCTACATTATAAAACAATTTGGCTTCTAATGTATTAATTTCTCAAAATCTCCCTCCTCATGCGGTAAGTATGCAGTAGCTACACACATTTCAATGCACGAGTGCGAACGGATAAGAGAACATGGAGACCCTTAAAACACAAGCAGCAACAAAAGCCTCTGCTCCTTCGACTTTCAGGTATACGAATTATGAGCTATTATATGTCATTTGAAATATCCCATGGTGATTTGTTAGGGCCATCATGGCTTGTAACTACCAGAAAGTTTAATGTTTCAATTTCCTGTGGTTTAACACTACCTTAAAGTTGTCAGATATCAAACAGTTCACCGGATTCAATGAGTTACTGGCGTTTAGAACCTTCATTGTGGGTTCAAATACTAGTCTTGTACCTAAAACTGGTATCTTTTTACATTTTCATTGCCTTACAGAAGCAACTGCTCTTGATACTTAATAGTTAATTTGTTTCTACCTATTTCACCTGTAATATGGGCCACACTGCTTTATTAGGGCTGTACATCCATTAAAAACCCCATGGAGCACAAATATCAATTGGTGTCCCATGATGACATGCATCTGATAGCCTTGTCGAGTAAGAGAATTAGAAAATGTGATCTCACATGTGAGCTCTGTGCACTTCTATTAGACAACCAAACATTTCAGCTTGATGGACCTAAGCTGCAGAATTTCATCTCTGCTTGAAACTACATAGTGCTAATGTGTGAACAGGATATTTATAATGTAAAGTGTATTATTCTATAACTCCCAGTAGAAAAGAGTTCAATGGCCTCACTCAGTGACCAGAGCAACTGTCAGTACTAGTAGGTCAATTATACTAGTAATAAATGCTAATTTAAGTATATCAAAAATTAAACAATTAATTTGAATTATATGATAATTAAATATTAGTTAAGTATGTAACTTAGATGTAGTAACTTCATATATCCTTACTATATACCAAACATTCAGCTTAAAAATATTATCTCCCTCAATTCTTTGTATAGTTCTCTGGTGTAGGTTTTATTACTGTTAGCATTTTATAAATGAGGAAAATAATTCCTAAGGAAATTAAGCACTACTCCAGTGGTTACGTATCTGACCAATTATGATTTCAGGATTCCAGTGATACTCTGTTGCCTCTAGAAGATTCACCATGTTTTCGATATCCCCAGAATATTAAGATTGGATTTTATTTATTAATTCTATTAACTACCAGACAGGTTTCCATGCCACATATATTAAAAGAGACACTCCATGTGACTTCCTCATATAGGGTTTCATGCTACTCTTATCTTGGAATAAAACACATTATCTTATAGAACAATAGTTTGAATTTAAACAGAATAAAGTTATGGAGATAGTATCCCTGAACATGCCTAATGGAATAAGCATACCTCCCTTGGGTGGTAATTCCCAAGGAATATTCCCAAGGAATATTCCCAAGGTAATTGCCAAGGGGGGTATTCCTTGGGAATTCCTTGGTAATACGCCCCTTGGGAGGTAATTAGATCATGATGATGGAGTCCTCATGAAGGGAATCAGTGCCTTTTAAAAGAGACCCTAGAAAGCTTCCTTCGCCCTTTCCCTTGTGTGAAGACACAATGACAGCCAGCAACCCAAGAGAGCACTCTCATCAGGAAGTGACCATGCTGGCACCCTGATTCTGGACTCCCAGCCTCTAGAATTGTGAGAAGTAAATTTGTTCTTTGTAAGTCACCTAGTCTATGACGCTTTGCTATAACAGCCAGAATTGACCAAGGCAGTGGTTATACATATTCAGATGTACTACCTACGCAATTACCTATTGCTGAGTTGTGGTACAATACATATGACGGCAGATATTATTGACAGGTCACATGGCTCAACTAGGTTCAGTCAGATTTTGTCCCTCTCTCCTGGGAATCCTGCGTGAAGCTCAACATGAGTGAGAGACAGTAGAAGATGAGTCATTCTGACCACAGGACCTAAAAGAAACCAATCCCTTGCTCATGTAGTTTATATGTCCTTCCTGAAAGGAGGTATAATAAAATTTATATATTTAAGGTTCTTATTTTCTATCATTCTAATATTTTATTTTTAGGAAACCATGTTTTCTATTACTTAAATCCAAAGCATTCTAATACAACATACCATACAACACAATCTTATTATTTTCACTTAAATTATCCTCAAATTCCCTTTATTAACACTTACTAAATAAGCACTTTTTATAGGCAAAACTATAAAGTGGAAATTAAGCTTAAATCTATAAATTGAGAACAAGGCATGAGACTAAGACACAAGATGCTTGCAATAGAAGAGGTTGCATTTAGCCAACAAACATGAATTAATTACATTAATAGCTACTAAGCCTTTACTCTGTGCCAGGTATACACTTAACCTATACATTTGTCACAAAGCAATTTGTGAAACAGGTGTTTGGTGTTAGAGATAGCCTGGAAATAAACGATTGTGAAATTAGTTTGTCCAGGTCTGGATCTAGCATGGTTTCAGTTAAAATTGCATTATTCCCACCACCATTCATTTAATTTCTATTTTATATTCCAGGATTTTAAATGTAGCTTATGTTAAAAATACTCTGTGTAAGTCCTATACTTTATTCTGAATTTAGTTTTTTTTTTTTTTAAGTTTTATTTATTTATTTGACAGACAGAGATCACAAGTAGGCAGAGAGACAGGCAGAGAGAGAAGGGGAAGCAGGCTCCCTGCTGAGCAGAGAGTCTGATGCAGGGCTCCATCCCAGGACCCTGGGATTATGACCTGAGCCAAAGGCAGAGGCTTTAACTCACTGAGCCACCCAGGCAATCCCTGAATTTAGTTTTATAATGGAAAGAATATCTCTTCCATGGCCCTACGTAATAAATAGCTCACTAAAAGATAGAAGTGTGTGTCTATCATTATCTCAGCTCTATGTTGATTTTATACATTTTGCATTTGTTGATTTGCATGGCCAAAGCTAAAAGGAAATGAGCCATGGGACAGACCTCTATACTGAAAAATAGCATACTGAAGACAATATGGCTCATTTTGAAGTTCATGTCCCTGAAGGCCTACAGGTCCACTCTCCTGGAGGGAAGGGGGGCCCAAGGTGGTGAGGCTGCCTTCTGACTCTCCTTTGCCATTCAAGGATTCACTCTAAGGGGTTGGGGTTCTGAGAAGCTAAAGTCATCTGATGTGGACAGACTGAGGAATTTACCAGATTTTAGATATTTGCACAGGACTGATGATAGAACATAAACTGGAATTTGAGGGCAACTTGAGAGAAGGGTCCTGGATCACACACCAAAATTTCCACTGGGACCCTAAAAAGTGATTCATGTTAGACTGGAGGAACAGCACGTAGACCAGGGCTCAGAGTAATTGAAGTCAGGCTTGGATCATGTCCGTCTCCGTTCAGGTATCTACATCTGTTTAATTGATTCTTTCAGCAAATGTTTTTGGAGGAAAGCACAGTTAGAGTTTTAAATTGTCATGCCGTGTTCTAGACCTAATTTCTGGGTCTTAGGCAAAAATACTCAAGCACACAACAAGAAAATAATTAAAAGCAAGCCAAAAGGGAGATAAAAGCAAAACAAAACAAAAACAAACCAGAAACCAAAATATCATGGTAAAACTGCCAGAAACAAAGACAAAGACAGATTATAAAGGCAGCCAGAAAATAAAATTAAAGAAGCCAGTCAAAAGGCAATTGCCTTCAAAGACTCCCCCAAAGAAACAAAAGAAGCAACAGACAATGGAGTGACATCTTTGAAACGCTGACCTAGAATTCAATACCCTGTGAAAATATCATTCACAAATGAAGACAAAGTAAAATCTCAGAAAGAAAAACTGGGAGAAGTCAGCTGTGTAAGGCTCTGATTAAAGGAAATGTTGCAGGAAGATTTTCTGGCACTGGAAAACAATGACAGAACCATGGGGATAGAGGAAGGCTTGAGGAGTGATGTGCTGGGTAGATCAGAAAACTCAACAAGCACTATTCATGTCTTACAGAGCTTTATACATATTTATGTATACACTGTATTAAATACATGTACGTACATACAAATAAAATGCAGATTTGAACTCTGTGAGTCCACTTGTATGCAGATTTTCTTTCATTAAATACAGTACAATATTGTAAATGTATTTTCTCCTCCTTTTGCTTTTCTTAATATTTTCTTTTATGTAGGTTACTTTATTGTAAGAATACAGTATATAATAAGCATAATGTACAAAATATGTGTCACATGACTGTTTATGTTATTGGCAAGGCTTCTGATCAGCGGCTTTCAATAAAATTTTTGAGATGTTAAAAGTTATATGCAGGTGTTTGATTGCACTGGGTTGGTGCCCTTAATCCCCACACTATGTGTGTGTATATGTATTTATATATTATAGTCATATATATTAAATTAACTAAAGTACATGTTAATTAAAGTACATACACACAAGAAAGCAAAGGTATGGAGAAACATTTGAAACAAAGTGTTCTAAGAATTCTAATATATTTGCAATTTCTGCAATGTGGAAACATGCTAATTTTATTTTACCTTCATGAGTCACGGTTATATCTTATACACTTCAGATAAATAAAGCAATGTAAAATAACCAAAAGTAAAACAATTAATAACTAACAAGTAAACCAAAAGAAAAATATAAAAAAATACATCCAAAAAATAGGAGAGGAAAAATCATAATACATATAATAAAACAGTATTTTTAAACACAAATGTATCAGTAATTAGAGTAGTTATAAATGAATTACACCACTAACTAAAAGAAAAAGGTTGTCATAGTGGATTTAAAGAGAAAGCAATTTTATGTTGCCTTTAACTATTATGACTTCCATATAAATCTAAGATATGTTAAATAGGGTGGAAAATGATATATAATGAAAACACTAATCAAAATAGATCATGCTTAGCTATATATTAAAGCACTTGAAACCATGTTGGCAAATGGCAAAAGCATTCAGTAAATACTAACAATTATGTTTATTATATCTCATGATAGACATTGAGACTTTATTAACTGGATTTTTTTTTTCTTCCTCTACCCTTTACAATGTTCGATTTTTTTCCTCACAATGTTTACTACAGAATTTTCTCTAACACTGATGTTATAGTTGACATATATTTTTTATATTTCTGCAATGATAATGCCTCACAATAAATTCAAATCTCTGTGGCATAGGACTGCAAGCATTTCTCTTTCTCACTAATGGGTACATATTTGGTTTAGGTGTGTTCCACAGGACACTAACTCTGGGATTTGCAGCACTTTGGGTCACGTTCTTTCCAAGGCAGATGGTAGAAAGATAAGAACTAAACTGAAGTTCCAAATTAAAGCTACAAAAGCAAATTTTAAGCAGAAATTCATGCCATGTCTCTGAACATCCTATTATTGGCTATAGTGATCATCTGGCCGGACCCTCATCAATGTTGTGTGGCTTTAAGGTTTGCATTCTCTCCTGGAGACACTTTAAAATCATATGGCAAATGATGTTGGATTTTATTACCAAGAAAGGAGTGAAGGGATTCCTGGATGGCTCAGTTGGTTAAGTGTCTGCCTTTAGACTCAGGTCATGATCCCAAGGGTCCTGAGATCCAGTCCTGCATCAGGCTCCTTGCTCAGTGGGGAGCCTTCTTCTCCCTTTGCCTGCCTCTCCCCCTGCTTGTGCTCTTTCTCTTCCTCTCTCTCTCTGCCAAATGAATAAATAAAATCTTAAAAAAAATTTTAAAAGAAAGAAGGGAGTAAAGACTTGGGGTAATAATCTAATCTACCATACCAGGCAAACTCACAGTATCACTGATTCATTGTCACTTTCTTAAAGAATTATACCTATTATTCCCCTGTCTAGATACTACATTGCAAAATATTCAAGCAGCGTTACATTTTATCCCCTATCTAAACCATGCACCCCTTTATCACAGCTGTTTTATTTCTTCCTTGCCCATCAATATATGCTTATTCATGACGAGCTCTGAAGAAATGTATATGTGAGTATGTAGTGTATGTATAAATTTGTATAAATTACATATTTTTAAGTTTTAGTTGAATATATGATTCATAATAAGTGCTTATTAAGTATTTGTTGAAGCAGTGAATAGAAGAATCTTGGGCTTCTATCTCAATATGCTTTTCAGCTGGATGGATATCTATAGAAACCCACACTCTTCTATATCATTTTACTTTTCTTAACTTACAGAAAATTTATTCAGAAATTTCAGCTACGTTTGATTTCCTGGATGTCAAATAAAACACTGAAGGTCTGACCAGGTGATCCAAACACAGAAATTAATAAATATGATATCCAAAATTAGAGAGATAGAGACTTTCTTAAAGTGAACTATGTCATTATACTTTTCATCTGGAGAAAATTATAGTGTACTATGATTGAGATAGAATTTCCCTGAATTAAAAAAAATTCTAAAAATCCTCATAAGATTAACAATATAAAAAAATAAAATTGACATGTCCTCTATTAAAAATTTTAAAAATATTTTTAATTTAATGGAATGCTATAGTGTATCTATGCACTTGGGGTTTGTTTCTCTTTCTAATTGATTAAAAGAAAGGATACAATTTTTAGAACAGAAAACTTTATTACAGTATTTTGATGTTCTACATTATATTTTTTTATTTAAAATATCTTGTTTATCTTTTAGTTTTTGCTCTTTTTCTGTCCTTATGATTTGATGCAGCAGTACCTAGAAGATTATAAGCAATTAAGTATTCCTACAAAGATCTATACACTTTAAACAGTGAAGATTGTTTTACTTTTCTATGATTTATTTTTTGTTTTTGAATCTAAAGGTTGCCTTGAAAACATGATGGATACAAATAAACCAGATCTCATATTACCTGCTAGGTATGTATAGACCCTTCAGTTTATATTTACATACTTCTGAGATGTTATTAATATCGCTCACGCTACTTAATTAAGCCATCTCTTAGACTAATAGCTTCATGAGGCAAGGACTGTATTAGTATATGATTAGTATATGACTGTATTAGTATATGATTAGTATATGACTGCTTCCTTATTGAGGAGCACTGAAACAGGAAACTGAGAGGGGCTCAGTAAATATTAATCACATGATTAAATTTGGGAATTTATTTCAGCATGAATCTAAAAATCCTGACACTGCATATTCAATATGTGTAAAATAAGTTTTTAAAAATTCAGGAAACTAGCATGCTAAGAAAATCTTACATTTATATCTTCCTTAAATATTCTCATTTTATAAAAATCACTTTATATATTTTAAAGTTTTTACTGCATGCATTTTTTTTTTTTTGCCC
Organism: Mustela nigripes; assembly: GCF_022355385.1. Classification (NCBI taxonomy): domain Eukaryota; kingdom Metazoa; phylum Chordata; class Mammalia; order Carnivora; family Mustelidae; genus Mustela; species Mustela nigripes. The sequence goes on from NC_081568.1 coordinate 18,371,364, forward strand.
CTGTCAATGTGGTGGTACCTCATTTTTCAGGACAGCAGTGGGGGGAGACACCTGACTGACCAATCAGGATAGACCTGGACTTGACACCATAATCACAGAAAACAGATCAGCACAAAAGCAGAAAGATATTTTTAAAATATACAGCCAGCAAAAGCTGAGCTTTCACAATTTATAAATAACTCCTCTAATTAATTAGAAAAATAAAAATAATCTAACAAAAAATGGGAAAGAAATTTTTAAAATTTTATATACATAGAAACCTGAATTTCTAATAAACACCTAATTAGATCAGTAATCAGCAAAATGTCAGCTTTAAAAATGAGATATTGCCCCATATCAGATACAGGAAAAACTTAAAAGTCATCCAAAATAAAATTTTCATGAGACTGTAGCAATGTGAACTGTCATAAGCTGCTGATGGAAGCATAAATATGGATAATTTTGGAGGTCTATCATCAACATTTAGTAAAGTTGAATTGTGCACATTTTTGATATGGCAAATCCATAGCTATGTATATAACCAGAAATTTCTGATAAACAAAATGTCCACTCTATCAATGTCTACAATAACTGAATGTGGAAGCAAGTTAAAGTTTACCCCATAAAGGGGCGCCTGGGTGGCTCAGTGGGTTAAGCCGCTGCCTTCGGCTCAGGTCATGATCTCAGGGTCCTGGGATCGAGTCCCGCATCGGGCTCTCTGCTCGGCGGAGAGCCCGTGTGCCCCTCTTTCTCCCCCCCCCCCCCCCCGCCTACTTGTGATCTTTGTCTGTCAAATAAATAAATAAAATCTTTTAAAGAATTGAACGGTATGTTGTGATTTTTTTTTTATACAAAGGTAGTATTAAACCATTAAAAGGAGTAAACAAAAGCTCTTTGAATGAACAAAGATACATAAAACACAGTAATGATATACCAAACTGACCCATGCAAGTACTATTTATGTGAAATTTAAAACACTGTTTGTGGATGAATTGGTATGAATTGGCCTTATTAAAACACTCATGAGAACCATAGAGATGAAACAGAGTAGTTCAGTCCTGAGTCTTGGAAGGGGCAAAAGGCATTGGGATGGAAATAAGAGCCTAAACTCTCTACATTCATGTTTCCACAATCAGTAGCAAGAATGGTGAGGGCTGCAACCCAGTTAGGTTGTGTCATGTGCATCAATACTGTACTCTTCCTTCCCATAGTTTGAATAATTTTTTAAAACATAAGATAAATGGGACACCTTGGTGGCTCAGTCGGTTAAGCACCCAACTGCTGTTCAGGTCATGATCTCAGGGTTATGAGATTGGGCCCTGTGTAGGGCTTCTTGCTGGGCAAGGAGCTTGAAATTCTCTCTTGCCCTCTTCTTCTGTCCCTTTCCCCTCATTCATTCTCTCTCTCTCTCTCTCTCTTTCTCTCTCTCTCTCTCTCTCTATATATATATATATATAAAATGAATGCACATATATAATGACTATATATGTATGTATATATATATATATATATATGAATGAACATATAGATTATATGTGGCAGAGGAGACTAGCGAGGATAGGATCTTGTTTAGAAAAGTATAATTCTAAATACATTCATGAAATGAGAGAAATGGGTGAAATATAGCTTAATGTATTTTCCTTCAGACACTTAGTTCAGAAAGATAATATAATACCAAGTCACCATCACTACTAGCAACAACTATCACTTTTTCAATAATTTAATGATAAAAGCTCTAAGTAGTCTTAAAATGCATTATTGAGCAGAAATCCCCCAATTACTATTTGCAGCTGTGGGGAATGTCTGAAGATTTTATCTTTGTTTCATTCTTGCCACCAACTGAGTAGTTAGCAGTTCCTAATTCCCTATTCTCTGTGTGCTTTGTAATTTTTGCAATTCTCTCTCCCTCTGTCTCTATCTCCCCCCCCACCCACGCTTTCTATATCTTCTATCCTCTATCAATGAAACTTATTCCTCTAATAGGTGTTATATAATTTATGTATAAAAGTTTACTATCCAGGGGTGCCTGGACGACTCTGTCTCAGTGAAGTGTGGGACTCTTCGATTTTGAGTTAAGTTATGATCTCTGGATTGGGAAATCAAGCCCTGGTTGGACTCAGTCCTCAGTCTACTTGAGATTCTCTGCCCCTACCTCTGCTCTCCCTCTCTCTTACTCTAAATAAATAAATAAAATCTTTTGAAAAAAGAACTTACCACCCATTTTCTCCAATTCCTATTTTTAAGAATTTAAAATTTAACTAGTTCATTTATGCTCATAAAAAATTATTTTATAATAAATTCCTATACTTTTTATATTAGTAGAAAAAGTATTAAAATTATACTTATTTGGCTCAATGATATGGTAATTAGAAGATTTTCATTTTTATGAGTGAGAATTTGGAAATGCCATATTAATTTTGTCTTCATTTGAACAATATTAAATATATATATGTTTTCTTCAGTTGTCTTAGGTTGGTGTTTAACAAAATGGTTCCTGATGTTCTTTTTCTAGAGTATTTTGAGATATATAATGTTATAATCAAGTTTCTCAACTCCTGTTCTAGGGTAAATGAATCCGAATCTCTGAAGAGTACATTTCCTTTTGCTACATTTTAAAGCAACATCCACAAAGATCCCTGTGTATATCAAAGTATAAGACAATTGTCTTAAGTCTTGAATTTAAATTTTTATAATATCCTGTTTATTCTTTCAAAATTATGTTCCCAAACTCTTTTTGATTATCTTTCTTCTCCTCCTGCCACATTCACTGAAGCATCCATATAATTTGCTATCACTAAAATTATAAATGCAATTTCCTCCACATTTTGAAGAGATAATATTTCCAAGAAGATTGCTATTTCCTGGGCTTTCTCAATTTTCATAATATTCTTATTATATTAAGGTGGCAAGAATCCAAATAGCTTTTCAAATATGGCTTCAATTGCCTGTTACCTATGTGGCTTTGAGTAAACTTTTCATAAAGTAGATTTACTGTTGACATTTTAAAAAAATCTATCATCCAACTAGCTTGATTATATTTACTTTGTTTTTTTGTTTTTTTTTGTTTTTTGTTTTTTTTTTTTTTGGAAAATAAAGACAGCTTAAAGAGGAATTATTCAACTTTAGATGCAATTCCTAAATTAGCCTATCAGAATCATAGCAAAGAGGTACAATATTCAGAAAATTATTGCTTAAAATAGCTTGTGTAGAAAGAAAAGGGGAAATCACAGAATGATAGGAAATGTAAACTATATTGTTCGTGTGTGTGCATGCACATGTGTTTTAATTATTTGTGCATTTTTCTTGAAGTTAGGGAGGGTTATAACCAAACATCATGACAATGACCAATAGAAAAATACGCAACAGTCATCCCCATTAGAAAGTTATGTAAGGATTAATAATACTTAATTTTCTAATACTGATAATATATCTATTAAATTTCTATGAATTTTAAAGTTTTGGTGATTGATGTCTCTTCTTGAGTCAGTAGAATAATTTTCTTTTTCCCTTCACTACAAAGCATATGATAGTAAATGATACCAAATTATATTTCACATTTGAATGCCCAAAGAAATAATTAAATTTTGTGTCCCTGTGGCAAGTTGAACACATTTTGCTTTGCTGGCATCTCCTTGGCTAAAAATTAGAGTTCCCTTGTTAGATCTTGGCAACAAGCCCTTCTCTTATTTAACTGCAAACTATTACCAGCCCTTCTCATCCACTTCTAATTAAATGTATCAGTATCAATGCCAAAAAACAGGAATAGCTTCTGTTGGTGAACCACTATTAGGAAGAATTTTTGGAAGTGAGAAAGCATCGGAGGTTAGTATGATAGATTGAATTTCTAAATTTCCCACTCAAAGATGTTTCATCCTAATCTCCAGGACCTGTGAATGATGCAATATCACCCCCATAATTGTGTTATTGTGCTATAAGATGCAGCTGACCATAAAATAAAAAGATTATCCTGGGTGGGTTCATTGCCAATAGCCTGAAGCCTTAAAAGCAATGAACCTTCTCCTTCTGGTGGCAGAAGACAGAGTCTAAGAGATTAGAAGCACAAAAAAGGTACCAGTATTGGTTTTGAAGATGAAGGGGTCATGATTCAAAGAATATAGGTGATCTCTTGAAACTGACAATGACCATAAGTGGTTTCCAAAGAACAAAGGCGGGTTCAGTCCTAAACCTCACAGAATTACATTCTGCCAACTGCCTGAATGAGTTTGGAAGGGGATTCTTCTCCAGACCTCCCAAAAAGAACATGACTTAGCTAACACATGGATTTCAATGTGAGCTCCAAAGCTAAGTATCCAGACAGATCTACTCAGACTTCTGAACAATAAAATTGTGAGATAATAAATTGATGGTTTTTAAGTGGCTAAGTATATGAGGTCTGTTATACAGCAACAGAAAACAATACAGTCCAATCTATGGAGGAAACCGCTCTATAAATCATACACAACTGAGGAAAGAGAGAAAGGAATGCTGGGGTCCAAATGTGCACAGCTTGTTTAATAGTGGATAGAAGATCACAACAGTTGCCCTGAGGCAACTATCAACATTTATCTGGGCCATTAAATATGGAGCATCTAGTTTATTTGACCTTAATTTAGGTACTATTCTCATTGCTAGAACACCAGAATCTAGATCATATTTGCCCTATTTTTGAGAAAACAGTATGAATCTTGAGATCAAGAGGGAGCCTGGGGTCTGAATGACTGGAAACAAGCCCAAGAAATGATATACCTGTACCAGAGGAACAATCCATCATGATCATGTTCCTCATAGCCCCAGAACATACCTCTTCTTCTATAAATTGGAAACAGAGACTAAGTCAAGCAAACTCGAACTCAATGATAAATACAAAACCATGAATTTGGAAGTAAGCTATCACCTTCAAAGAGAAGCAGTAATTTTCCCTTCAATATCAAACAAAACCAAGATTAAAGGAAAATTCAATTGTGTTATTGTCTTTAATAAATAATATCTTTACAAACATACTAAAGAACATAGAATTGTAACAGGCTGTAAGAAAGATAACTAATTAAACACAGTAGAAATGATTGCCAGGATCAAAAATTAAAACAAAACGAACAAACGCATAAAACCCATCAGCAAACAGGCTGACTGACAGAATGTTTTCGGAAATAAGAGTAAGAACCAATAATTTTACATAAAGCCAAATTATGCTAAGTACAAGAGTAAAAACATGAGAGCAGCAGATGGAGAGAATTCACAGGAGGAGAGATAGAAAGGAAAGGGATGAAGTAGGGTGTGATTTCTTTTGTGAGAGTCTTCGTGGGTGCAGTCCTGGAGAATGTGTAATGGAATGTTTATAATTGAATAGTAAACAGCCACCTACAGAGTCTTCTCCCAGTATATATCTGAAAAATGCCTCACTTGGCATGGATGATGTTAACTGACAGCCAGTACCATTCTCTCCATACACATTATTTCCCCAGAGCTGGACAAGTCCCAAGGTGAAGTTTCTTTGAAATTTCACAGTCAAGAAGAGGATTCCACTAAATTATTGTCACTTCCCAAGTATCCTAGAAAAATGCCTCTGCTTCTGTGTAATTCACCCATTACTCTTCCCATGATAGATATTCAATGTGCTAAAATACATTAGTGGCTTCCCCTTATCTTTGACAGAAGTCTTCATGCTGGGACACTTCTGCCAAGGGGTCCCACTCATGTCTTCTACATGATGAATACAGTGTGTTTTTGATATGAAGCTATATTTTCTAAAATTTCTTTTAGGTATAGATCTAGTAGAAAGCTTTTGGGGATGAGTTTGCATTTTTTTCCTACCTTAAACAACGATGTAATGAAATGAACTTCATTTCCATTCAACTCAGCCACTAGGTTTATGTTATATATCTATTAATCCATTTGTTAACGCGTTAGCTATGGGTTAATTGAAGATAAGGAGGCTCATAACACATAATAATATTCTGCCTACCACTTTTATAGTAATGAGCTGAACATCTCAGGTAACAAGGATAACTATAATATGTGAATAAAAATATGACAGGAAAAGAAAGAGAAATAAGAATTCAAATTTGCCAAATACAGATCTCTGAAAAAATGATTAGAGGACATACTCCAGCCAAATAAAACAAAACATGTGAAAATTGAATCCAAGATAAGTCATGAGAGAAAAGAAATGGTGTTGAACAAACAAACCAGTAAGACTAAGAGAGCTAGAATGATTAATGTTAAAATACTGTCAGGAAATAACACCCCACAAAAATTCCATGTCTAAGAGAAAGGGTTCTTCTAAGCCTTCCTTGGTTTATTAAATAGCTCTGTTGGGAGATGCAGACATTGATTAATTTGACTTATAAATTTTCATACTTATTTTATAAGCAAATCTGTAAGATTTACAGCCATTTTAGTTTCTGCAGGTGTTTATAGTGATAAAATTTTGATGCATTCAAGAATTATTTTAGCTTAGGTTATTTATATAGGATATATGTTTTAAAATATGTTCACTAGGTGAGTGAATAGCTGTATATTACATGATTGTGTATGTGGAGGAATTTTGAAGTTGCAGCTGGTTGCTTCTAACCAAACGTTCCTGTGCGTATGACCATATTTTGGCCATTTTGTGCACTCCATGTCTCTCCATTAGCTTTTTGTAAGAAAGAGATTTCATTTTAAATAAAGAGCAAGGCTATATTCCAAAGTTGTTTTCCAAAACAAAAGGATATTCTCATTTGTATGTTTGATTAAGTTAGTGGGAAATAAATTGATAGTTTGGGTAACATAAAGCATTTATGCTGGAGGGGCAGTGGGTGGATAGATGATTTAAATGAGTGACAGGTGTTAAGAAGGATGCTTGTGATGAGCACTGCATTTTATATGTAAGGGATGAATCACTAAATTCTACTCCTGAAACTAATATGACACTATATGTTTGGGTTAACTAACTGGAATGTAAATAAAACTTGAAACTATAAATAAATAAATAAATGCTTTTAAAAATAAACTATTATATAATGGAAAACATTTTTCAAAATTAAATAGTAGGATTTGAGAGAAAATACTGACAATAATTTTGAAAACAAAATTTGTGAACCTGAATACATAAAAAGCTAATACAAATTACTAAGAAAAGTACAAAGATTGTTTATGAAGAAATCAATGTATAAAAGAAGAAAGACATGTGGCAAATAGATTTATAACAAAGATCCTCAAATTCTCCATAGAGAAGCATAAATGAAGACAAAAACAGACAACATTGTTCTCTTGGATCAATAAACATTATAAAGTCAGATAGCTTCTATATTTTGAAGACATTGATGATAATCAGCCACTCTTACACACCTGACTTGGAGAAGAGTATACAAATATATTGGAATAGAAACAGACCTATCAGTTAATATTAAGGAAACACTATTCTTTCACCTAACCAACATATTTTAGATATATATTCTATATAAAAACCAAAAATTTAAATAATCTAGGATAAATAAAATTTTGTTAATAATTGTAAACACTTGTAAAAAACTAAAATGAACATTTAAAGTAGAATGGTTGAGTAAAATGTAGAATAATCAGTCACTAAAATAAGAAACGTACTAAAGAATTAGGTGCATATATGTTTATTGATCTGAAATATAACCATTTATTCTGCTCAGTGGAAAAAAATCTTCAGGACCACTTGAAGAGCATGATTACATTATTATAATTCTTCAGGTATTTGTATGTCTGTGTGTGTGTGGTTATACATTTCTATAGATAAAGTTATATATATATATATTTGAAAAAATCCAGAATTTTATGTAACAAATTATTATCTGTGGATGTCCCTGGACATAAAATTAAGGAGCAAAAAGTACTGAGGCACATATTTTTACTTAATTATTTTGAAAATTTTAAGAAGTCATAGTTCTAACATTTAGGCACTTCATTATATTATTTTATTGATTTATTAATTTTTAAAAATGGTATGGGGTGTATGACTGGCTCAATTGGTTAAGTGTCTGGCTTGGCAAGGTCAGGATCTCAGGGTCCTGGGATCATATGCCTGTGTGAGGCTCCCTGCTCAGAGGGAGTCTGCTTCTCCTTTTCCTTCTGCCCCTCCCCCTACCCACTCTCTCTCTCTTTCTTAAATAAATAAAATCTTAAGAAAAAAGATTATAAACCAATTCATTAAAAAAATAACTAGCAGATTATACAGCTTATAATAAAATGAATTAAAACATTGGATTTTTTTTTTTTCTTTTTGGTTTTCCCACTTATGTCACCAAAAAGTTTTGCATAGTGATGCTCTGTTTTGATTCAATAACTATGTAGATGCTTAGGGAAGAAAAGTTATTTCAAGGACAAAGGAAAAAGAAAAAAAAAGAAGTAGATTTGATTGACAAATTCAAAACTACTAAGGAAATATTTTCTTTACAAGAAAATTAAGTTCAGGGATTTATAACTGCACTTCAGGCAATAGAACTTAAATTTAGACTGCTAAATCTCCATCATCTTAGAGAAAAAAAAAAAAAAAATATATATATATATATAAACCGTGGTTAGGTCAGGTAGTAGCCTGTGAATCTTTCCAGATCAAAACAAAGTTTACAGTTAGTTAAAGATAACATTTGAGTTGCCTATATAGTTATTAGATAAAACCACAGGCTTGAATATATAATTTTTTCAAGCATATTTCCAGTTAATTTATATAATAACATTTGAAAAGAAAATAGAAATTGAAAGGAAATAAAAGGGCAAAATTTGGCCAGATTAGCTTTTGCTAGTTCAAAGAATCTATGCACTTTGTAATTTAAATAAAATAATTAAATTAGCTTGTTTGAAAGACTGACCTTCTAATATTTTAAGGTTGACTTTGAGTTTGTTTAAACTTCCTAAGTCACTAAACTATAATTTCTTATAAGATATTTATGTATAAAAAGCCAAATTGTTATGGGATTTCTTCATTTGAAGTCAAGCAAAATATATAGCCAGCATACAAATGTGGGTATCTCTTGGTCCTACAATGTAAGAGTCAACCACAACTTCACAAAGAAAAAAAAAAAAAAAAGTTTCCCTGCTTTAGAAGGGAAAACTTGATTCCTACCATTTGTGTGAATGCCTTCCAGAAATAAAACTGGTTCTTTGAAACTTACTACCCTTTATTTTCTTTAATTTAAAAAAGTTATTAGACTGATAAACTTACTTGACTGAAAAGGGGTATGGCTGTGTGTGTGTGTGAAAGAGAGTGAGAGAGACAGAGAGAGCCAGTGAGACAGAGGGAAGGATATCTTTGTTAAAGCAAAGACCTGAACATCTGAACATAAAATTCGAGTATTTTAGCATTTCTATAATCTCTCCTCCTTTGGGACATCTTTATTTAGAAATTGTGCAAAGTTCAGTTTATCCTTTTCTAGTGCTGCTGCTTTGACTGCTCTTTGTAAGCTTACTTGCTTTGCTGATTCTGGTGCTCGGACTTTCAGATCACTTTCAGAATCAGCCCTGGTTTGATGTCTGGTCACATGACCAAACTGTCTTGCCATTTTTGTCTGACCTCTGTTAGTCTTTTTGGGGGTAGATGTTGACGCTAACTTTTTTTATGTCTCTGAGAGGAGTCATATACACTAGTTTATCCTCTTCATTTTTATTTTGAGTTATAGTCGTGATCTTTTGGCATACCCTGTTGCTAGAGCTTGGTCACCATATCGTTTATTCCGTTATTCCCTTTTTCTAACTGAATCTTGATTTTCTCCAAATCTTTCATTAGATACCTCCTTTTACTTGTTCCAGAATTATTCAATAGGACCCAAGCAGCATACACAAGGACAGAGAGAGAGAGAGAGAGAGAGAGATGCATATACACATATGTATGTACAATATATGTATTAACAACTGCAAATGAATCATAAATTACAATTCAATTTTCTTGAATTGTTGGGCTAATATTTATTATTACCTTATTGTGGCTGCCATAATCCTCTATGGAAGATGAGTAACTGGTATCATGTTTAGTTTAGATATCAATATGGTTTATATTTATATAAATTTTGGCTTAGCGAAGCAAAATGCTATAGTTTGTTTTTGCTAGTATCTCTGGTTGTACTTAAATATTCTAATTCCTGTCACTAGTTTTTGTGTCATCAATCCTTATTTTTTTTAGTTTATTTTGGAATAAATTCAGATGTACAGAAAGAAGCACAGAGATTACAAAGAATTTCCATATATTCCTCACTCAGTTTCTTCAAAATTGTACCAGTCATGTAACCACTTATCAACACTTAGAAACTAAATTAATATAATACTAATAACTAATCTGCTGATATTACTCAATTTAATTGTCCAACTAACTTTCTTGTTCTGGTTCAGGATCTAATCCAGGATCAAATAAAGCATTTGGTTTTCATGTTTCCTTACTATCTTCCAACATAGTTCCTCATTGTTCCTTTGATTTTCATGACCTTAAAATTTTTGAAGTGTATTTTGTAAACAGTTCTTTAATGAGGGTTTATCTTGTGTTTTCTCCCGGTTATATTATGAATTTTTAATAAGAATACAAAGAAGTAACAGTGTGCCTTTTTTGGCACATCATTTCAGCAGGTAAATGATATCATTGCTGGTCATGTTAACTCTGTATGCTTAATTAAGTTGATGTATGACAGGTTTTTCAACTGCAGTTATGGTTTTCCCCTATAATTAGCAGGTATTATATGCCAAGAAACTTTGAAAGTATACAAACAGAATGCTTTTTGTCATACTTGTGTTAATTCTGGCAACCATTGATCTGAAGTTGTTTTTCTTTGTCTTTTAAATAAAAAATAAAAATAGTCATTTATCTTTCTCCATTGGACTGCCTGTGATAATCAAACTACCATTTCCACTTTTTTTCTTGAATATGTTGCAATGTTTAACCCATATTTTATAATAAGCAATAATAACTTCAATAACTAGAGCAATATGTCACAAATCAATGAGACAAAGGATAAAGTTTTTGATTTTGGATAGTTGCAAAGTGCATGCCTTCTAGGGACATTTTGAGAACCTACTTAAAATGGACATTAAGGAGTCTTGATGAGAATGGAAATTGAAGATTGGTACCCATATTATATAAAAGAAAAACTAACAGCTTACTATATTATTTCTGCTGCCCACTGGAACATTAACAAAACTGAATTACCCTATAAAGAGAATAATGACTTGGAAATGTCTATGAGAAATAAGATCTTCAGTAGTTTTTTATCATAGAAAAACTTTTTTTTCTAATAATAAATGTAAAAATTTAGCAAATGATAAGATGGCAAGTTTTGCATATACCTCAGCAATTTGAGGAAAGAGGAGAGTTTTTAAATTTATTTGAAATCTTAAGATCCAGATTTATGTTTTAGGGCTATGATCACACATTAAAGATGGGTGCCAATATAATTGAAACTTAGCAGAACAGCTGAAAATTATCCAATACATGAATGCCCTTAGTGATAATGATATCCTTATGGAGAGCAACTCTAATTGCAAATTTTAGCATTTTTCATAGTCGTGAAAAGGCATGCCAGCATACAATTCAATCATTTTAATTACTATTAATTTTTTCATTCGTGTGCCATCCTACTTAAAGCAACTAAGAAGGTGAAGGTGTCCTTGGCTTGTTTTTGATCCTTGGAAATCTGATGGCATGTTTTGCCCTTTTACTCAAGATCTGAGGAAATTAGATGGGGTTACTTCCTGAACTTACCAAGCTTAGAAGAGTGAAGGAGGACCCATCACAAGCACTGCACAAGTAACACATGTTTCCTACAAATTATCTATATTTTTGTTTTCAAACCCAAAGAAGTAACTTCAGGCATTTCATTTGAGGTCAATGGCTGAAAGCTACAGATGAGACAAACATGAGGGACATTTGGATAAATTTTGTTCCACTGCAGAGTTTAACACTCAGATGGGTAAATACTTGCTTTGAGATGGTGTTTGGTTATACTCCTGATTCTGCACTTCTACTATGAAGGGTAAGATCCTAATACTTACTGTTATAAAGTTAACATATTTTGTAAGAAAGAAAATGTCACAGAAAAAAAGACTGAAAAGAAGATTGCTTGTGGACCAGAATTAAGATGGGTTAGAATAAGCTCAGTCACACTCAAGAAAATTCATATGAATGAGGATGGAAAATCACCTGTGTTATTTTAAACATAATATGATATTTTAAAACAGGTAATTTCATAGTTTTTTCTTTAAGATACTCTTCTATAACTTTGTAACACATTAAATATTGTCCTCCTGGAAATCCATGTCCATCTTCAGCCTCAAAATATTACCTCATTTGGAAAAGGATTCTTTGTAGATGTAATTACTTAAGGATCTTGAGATGAAATCATCTTGGATGTAAGATGTGCCCTAAATTCAATGACCAGGGTCCTCATAAAAAGAGGGAAATATACAAAAGGACATCAGAGTGGACAATTTGAAGATGGGGACAAATACTGAAGTTTCGCTGCCACAGGCCAAGGAATGTCTGGGATCATCCCAAGCCAGCAGAGGCAAAGACTCTTCCCAAAAGCTTCAGAGGAAGCATGACGCTGCTGACATCTTGATTTTGGATTTTAAGTCTCCAGTGTTATGGGAGAACAAATTCTTTTTGTTTTAAACCTCCCAGATGGTGATATTTTGTTACAACAGCCGTAAGAAATGAATACAGATTTGGTTACGGAGACAGGGGCTCTGATAGCCGATACCTAAATGTACTGCAGTGAGTTAGGAATGGAGAGATGGCTAGAAGCTGGAGGAAATTTGAGACACTGGGAGCAAAGGGCCTAGCCTGCCGTGCAGAGTCGGTTAGTAGAAATATGCAGGCATAAAGCAACACCGGAGAGGGCGCCCCGCAGAGCTGAGGCTGGCCGCAGGCCAGGCCCTGGATCCGGTGGCGGCTGAGGAGGCCCTGGGAGTGAGAGACCGGGTGCGGCGGCGGCCAGAGTGGGGCGGCCGGTCTGTGGGGCCACGGTACAGCCTGGTGGTGGTGGTGGTGGTGGTGGTGGTGGTGGTGGTGGTGGTGGTGGTGGTGGTGGTGGTGGAGGAGGGTGGGGGTGGGGGGGTGGATCCCGCACGCAACTACTGCGCGGTTTAGCAGGCCGGGGTCGGACGCAGCAGGGCCCAGGGCAGTCAAGGAGGTCCGCTGCGACAACCTGGGAACGTGGAGCTGGCACTGGCCGAGTTCTAGGTCCTGACCAGCCTCCAGCGGTGCCACTGGAACGTCATGCGGTTTGAGGAGCGCGACCTGCAGCGCGACGGGCTCGCCCGTGTCAGGAGCCATAGCAAGAGCTCCCAGCTTGACCTGCGCCTGGGGGAGACGGCGCTCAAAGGAGAGAGGCTCCTGGGCTGTCTGAGGAGCTCTGCTCTCTCTGGTTTGTCATGAGTTCTGTGAAGGCGGAGACCTGAAGCAGGACGTCCCATCCCGGAGGCCGCACCAGCCACCAACAAAGGCTTCATGCTATACAGCTCATGGGCGCCTTTGCCTTTCTGCGCAAAAACCACCTGGTGCACAGGGACCTAAAGCCAGACGACAGCCTCATCACCGAGAGGTCTGGCACCCCCATCCTCAAGGTGGCAGATGTTGGACTAAGCAAGGTCTGTGCGGGGTTAGCCCCCCGGGGAAAAGAGGGCCATCGAGACAACAGAAATGTGAATGTGAGTAGGTACTGGCCGTCCTCCGCCTGACACTCAGACGTCTTCACGGCCCCCCAAGTCTAGGAGGGACACTACGCAGCCCAGGCTGACATCTTTACCCTGCGTGTTATCATCTGGCAATGATAGAATCACTTTCATTGACTCTGAGACCAAGAAGGAGCTCCTGGGACCTCTATCAAACAGGGGACCAAATATGTCCCTGTTGGAGAGGCCCTACTGGAAAACCCAAAGATGGAGTTGCATATCCCCCAGAAACTAAGGACTTCCATGTCTGAGGGGGTCAAGCGGCTCTTGAAAGATATGTTAGCTGCTAACCCCCAGCACCGGCTTGATGCCTTTGAACTTGAAACCCAAATGGACCAGGTCACATGTGCTGCTTAAAGTTCAGGACAAAGCATCATGAGTGTTTTTAAACTAGGCGAATGTACATTTTTTTTTTTTTTCTGCATGCCAACTTCCTGGACTGGATTCTTCATTTCAGGCTCTACAGTGGGCCCTGTGGAGCTGGGGGGACACGGTGGGTAGAAGACACCCAGTGCTTGTTGTGAGAGGACCCACCCAACTCTTGAAGAGGAGAGCTTTGGGGCAGAGTAAGAGTTGGAATGTCTAGAGAAGTTCTCTGAGTGGACATCTCAAGTGTTTTAGAAATACTTTTTCTCAATAATTAATAAATGCTTACTGAAAAAAATGTTTTAAAAAAAAGCTTGGTAGATAATTTTTTTTCTAAGATTTATTTATTTTATTCATTTTAGAGAGAGAGAAAGAGAGAGAGGGAGCAAATAGTGGAAGGGACAGAGAAAGAGGGAGAGAGACAATCGAGCAGACTCCATGCTGAGCACAGAGCTGATGTGGGGCTGGATCTCAGGACCCTGAGATTATGACCTGAGCCAAAATCAGGAGTCAAATGCTTAACCAATTTAGCCACCAGGTGCCGCCCTCCCCAATGTTTCTTTTACCTTAGAAAATATATGTATCATCATGAGGGGTATGTTGGTAAAAAATTAAAAGTACTTCAGGTGAGTTCAAAAGAAGATGAAAAACATGCTATTGGAAACTGGAGGAATGTAGGTCCTTACTATAATGTGGCAGAATACTTGGCGGTATTGGATTCTATTATTGGGTGGAAAGCAGAACTTGTAAGCAATAAACTAGGATATTTATCTAAAGAGATTTCCCAGCACGGTGTTAGAGATAGTCCTGATTTCTCTTTGCTGTCATGTTTATGGTCTTGGAGCCCCAGGTGAGGGTTGTAATAATTTTAGTGTAAATTCCCAAAATGATGTGTAACAGCCAAGTCTGTGGTGGCTAATAAAGACCATAAGATACCTGTTATTTTAAGATACGAGAAACAAAGTTATTGTATTTAGTTTTAGGTCTTTTTTGATAAAAGATGAAGCTACATCAGATAAATCATTTAACAATTTTTTTCTGAGAATTATTTCATTTTACTTTATCACAAAAAGAGGATTTTGTTAGCTTGAATTTTGTACATGATTGACATACATTCAGCATGAACTGCCAAGATTTTTATATTTTTTATATTATATTTAAGTGGCTGAAGAAATCATTTGAGGAATAGCTATCCATATGGAACATGTGAGTGGAAGATCATTTGAAAACTTCTCACCTGTTTTGTTGTAATAATGCCAGAGTAGAAGTACTCTTGCACTCTTTTTTTTTTTTTTAAGATTTTATTTATGTATTTGACAGACAGAGATCACAAGTTGGCAGAGAGGCAGCAGAGAGAGAGAGGCAAGCAGGCTTGCTGCTGAGCAGAGAGCCCGATGCGGGGCTCCATCCCAGGTCATGATCTCAGGGTCCTGGGACTTGCACTCTTAACTATGGCAAATATGTTTGCACATGCAGTCCACAGTCAACATAGTCAAATTGTATGTACAGAATACATGGCATACTGAATCCCCTAAGGAATATACTTCTACAATTTCTGTACTGCCTCACTTATTATTTATTGACTGGGAAGAAATTGTGTGTGTAAGAGAGAATAGAGAGTAGTGGCAGTATTTGTCAGAATCAAGTAGGGGTGCCTGGGTATCTCAGTGGGTTAAGCCTCTGCCTTTGGCTCGGGTCACGGTCCCAGGGTCCTGGGATCGAGCCCCACATTGGGCTCTCTGCTCAGTGGAGAGCCTGCTTCCCCCTCTCTCTCCCTCTGCCTGCCTCTCTGCCTACTTGTGATCTCTCTCTCCCTGTCAAATAAATAAATAAAATCTTTAAAAAAAAAAATCAGGTACTAAAGGGGAAATTCTTTTACGTATGAAGCTTGGATTGACTAGTTATTGTAATTTTTCTTTAGATTGAACAATCATAACAGTAACATAATCTCAAAATATATGCACTGCTTATTCAACTATTTTGGCAGTTAAATGTCATTTAGGGGGCGCCTGGGTGGCTCAGTGGGTTAAAGCCTCTGCCTTCGGCTCAGGTCATGATCCCAGGGTCCTGGGATCGAGCCCCACATCGGGCTTTCTGCTCAGCAGGGAGCCTGCTTCCCTTCTCTCTCTCTGCCTGCCTCTCTGCTTACTTGTGATCTCTCTGTCACACAAATAAATAAATAAAGTCTTTAAAAATAATTTTTTTTAAATGTCATTTAGCTCTACTAAACTATTTGTTCAATTTCTTTCTTGCATTTTTCCTTTTGGTGAAGTACATGTTTAGTTATATATTTCTGGTGGGATCTGGAGCCATAAAGTACTTTTGTTTTTGTATTTTAATATATCTTTTAAAAAAATATTTATGTTAACATACATTAAACATATAAATATATGTTAATGTATATTAAATATCTTAAAATAAATAAAAATATTTTTAAAAGATTTTTATTTATATATGAGAGAGAGAAAGTGAGACAGCAGGATAAGAAGGCTCCATGCTGAGGTTGGAGCCTGACACAGGGGTCAATCTCAAGACCCTGAGGCCATGACATGAGCCAAAACCAAGCATCAGAAGCTTAACTGACTGAGCCACCCAGATGTTGGTCATCTTTCCTTCAGAATGTTAGCCTGGTCATCTTTAGATTTCCTGTTAGACAAGTCTTTACCTTACTATATTTGAACATATTATTTTGTTGATCTCTGCCATTTGTTGTTCTGGATTAGAAATTTGTTTATTATTATTTCTGTAGATAATATTTATATCTGTTTTGTAGTTTAACATTTTCTTCTTCTTTTTTTTTTTAACTGTTTTATTCTAGAACTTATTTTCAGTCATTAAAGTTTGTTCATTTATAGCTATGATTTTTAACTTAAGAATAGTTGGAAGAGCACCTGGGTGGCTCAGTCCGTTAATCATTCTACTCTTGATTTCAGCTCAGGTCATAATTGCCAGGTCATGGGATCCAGCCCCACGTTGGACTCTGTGCTGAGCATGGAGCCTGCTTGAAATTCTCTCTCTCCCTCTGCCCCTACTAGCCCCTCCTCCTGCTAGCACTTTCTCTCAAAAAAAAAAAAAAAAAAAAAAAAAGGAAAGACAGAAAGAAAAAGAAAAGAAAAGAACAGATGGATTTAAAAATCTGGTGGGAGAGATTGCTAGATGTTCACCAAAGCCTGTTTTATTTTCTTCAATAACACATTGTGCAATACGTTTTTCATACTTCTTTGAAGTGAAATACAGCCCTATGACTGATAGTGAATTATGAGTAAGTGGAAAAACATGCATAACTTTCAGGCCTTGGTCATCAAACCTTCTTATATTAATTATTTTATTATTTCCCCTTCTGTCAGCTTAATAGTGAATTCCCAAGTCACCTGTTAAGGAAAAGTCCCAAGTTGAAAAAAATCCTTAATTTCTGAATCACCTCTAGAAGGACAGTGAGACATAAACCAACAAAACTATTGAACAGTATGGGCCAGAAAAAAGAAATTATCTGTTCTGATCATTAAATATTTCGCTGTTTGTGGCATTGGCTGTCATTACTAGAAACAGTCTTTTCCTGTTGCTATACTGTATTAATTGATCAGGGGAAGGCATTTTCTTAAATATGCTTAATTTACAAGTTGTCTAGAAGTTGCAATTGGACATATGTTAATGCAAAATCAAAAGTTTAAAAGTGCCAAAAAAGGTAAAATTTTAAAAATTATCAAATTAGTGTTGATAGTAAATTGCAGGCTATTGTAATGTGTTTGACAATTTCTCACTGAATTATTTTTTTAAGATTGTATTACTTTCTCTGTCAGAGAGAGAGAGAGAGAGAGAGAGAGAGCACAAGCAGGGGGAGCAGCAGACAGAGGGAGAAGCTGGCTCCCCTCGAGTAAGGAGCCCAAAGCAGAACTCAATCTCAGGACCCTGAGATCATGACCTGAACCAAAGGCAGATGCTTAATGGACTGAGTCATCCAGGCATCTCAAAGAAGATAAAAAAAAGACAAACATGAAATGATGCTCTACATCACTAATCATAGGGGAAGTGCAATAGAAAATGCAGTGTCACCTCAGACAAGTTAAGATGATATTTTATTTATTTATTTTTTTAAAAGGCAAGAGTTGGCAAGAATGTGGAGAAATCTGAACATTTGTTCAAATGTTCTGTTGCCATTTGTGGAAATGTAAATTGGTGGAGCCACAATGGAAAACAGTATGGAGGTTCTTCAAAAACTAAAAGTAGAACTACCATGTGATCCAGCCATCCCATTTCTCTGTGTTTAGTCAGAAGAGTTGGAATCAGAATCTCGATGTTTATTGAGCATTACTCATAAGAGCTAAGAGATGAAAAATCGTAAATGTATATTGACATAATTTGAAGACATTTTGCTAAGTAAAATAAGAAAGTTAAATAAACATATACGGTAAGTATTGAAACAGGATAGTCTATGATTCCATGGATATGCGTTATCGAAAGAAGTCACACTCGAGAATAAATGATTGTGGCCAAGGGCTTTTGGGGCTAGCGGGGAAAGAGGAGCTGTTGTATAATGAGTATAGGTTTAAGCCACACAAGATGAAGCTCGGGAGATAGGTTGTAAAACATCATGCTTATAATTAAGAAGTTTGTATTTCTCTCAGAATTTGTGAACAAGGTAGATCTCATGTTATGTGTTTTTAACCATGAGAAGAAGAAAGAAGGAAAGAAAGAAAGAAAGAAAGAAAGAAAGAAAGAAAGAAAGAAAGAAAGAGAGAAAAAAAAGAGAAGAGAAGAGAAGAGAAAGAAGGGAGGGAGGAAGGAAGGAATAAAAGGAAGAAAGCTTAAAAAGAAAGTTAGGCAGAATCAAGATATCATCTGAAAAGAAACTCTGGGTTGTTAGTCTAGAAGTATTCAGCAGAAGCGCTGTCATGACTTCCCCAATCCTTTAAATCCTGGTTCATGTGCCTTTCCTTTAATTGGATGCCTCAGAATCACCTTCACATTTTTATTCTCACTGCAAAATAGTTTTTAAGTTGTTGTCAGGCTTTCTCGATTCCTGCTTACACTAAAATTGTGGGGTTTATTTTTGGTTGGTTTTTCTGCTAACTGTTGTTTGAGCCTAAAAGCATTTCTCATTACTTGCTTTAACATTCAATTGAGATTTTTCATATAGCTTCACTGAACTTGAGATGAAATCTTGTGTTACTTTTGCTGTGCCAACACAGATGTTTTATCTCTTTTTTCGTAGATGACCTGTTTCCTGTTTAAACTGTTCTTTTTAAAAATAAAAGCATAAAAATTATTTGTCAAACAGACTTTACTTTCCAAATAAACTAGCATAATACCCACAGAAGTTTGGGGATTTTTGAGTGTTTTTATTGTTTCATCCTGATGATACTATCTATAAAGGATATAGTCACTCATTTAGTATGTATAATTTTGTTTAAAGAATAAACAATTTTGCTGAACTAAGAAGTAGAGCAGAAAACTAAAAGAAAAATGTTATTAACCAGTTAATACATCATGAATATTGTTGTATTACAGTGTAATTTATTTTTACACAGGAACCTCAAATTGCTTTGAAAATAGTTCTTTTTTTTTCTATATGACAATGTGACTATTACGTGAATGTTGACTACTGAAATGAGATAGGAACATGGTTTAACTACTTAATTTTACATTGAAGTCAAGGCTTCATAATGAATTTGAGAGATTTTTAATTTTTTTCAGTTTTATTAATATTTAAATCAATGCATTAATGTACACAAATGTCTGAAACACGACACCACAAACTGATTTTATGTTTGCAAGATTGTGCCACCAAAAATATCATCCCATTACCTTGTATTTTTAAATTAAAAATAGCTAACACTATTGAGGTATACTTTCCATAAAATGTACACAGATGTATGCTTTGATTAAGGGTAAAAATAGATATAACCTTGGAACTATCATCTTACTTATTATTATAAAACATTTCTATAGCCCATACAGTTTCTTTCCAATTATCCACATCCTTCACATATCATTCTTCTGCCTGAGGCAACCGCTACTCTGCTTTCTCTAATTAAAAGGTTAGTTTTTTCTGTTCCAAAATTTCATATGAAATCTTAGAAGTTGTGTTCTTCTGTATCTGGCTTCTTTCGCTGAACAGGCTGTTTTTGTTTCGTCTTTGCTTTCATGTTTATTAGCAGTTTATTCGTTCATTACCAAGTAGTGTTATTTTGTATACAGCTCTTCGGTTTATTCATTCACTTGTTTGATATTTGTATTTTTTTCAGTTTGCATTTTTTTTGTTTTTGTTTTGTTTTTTAAGTAAAACCACTGTGAATATTCATGTGCAAGTTATTTTCTGTATATTAGTTTAACTTTCTCTTGGCCCAATACCTAGAAATGAAAATACCTCATTATATGGACAAAGTTTATGTGAAACTCTCCAATCATTTCACACTGCAACCTGCAATATATGAGAGACTAAGTTGTTCCACATCCTCATCAACACTTGACAAGTCTTGGTATGAGCCATTCTAGTGGCATAGAGTGGTGTTCCATTGTGGTTTAATTTGCATCTTTCTGACTACTATTAATGTTCAGTCTCCTCATGTGATTATGAGATATTCATATATCTTCTTTGGGGAAGTGCATGTTCAAATATTTGCCCATGTTTCATTGGACTGTGGATCTTGAAGTTGTAGAGATCTTCTAAGGTGTGTACCCAAGTACTTTGTTTAATAATCTTTCCATCTCAGGCTTCCCTTTCATTTTTAAAAGTTGTCTTACAGGAAAGAGTAATAAGGTTAGATAAATCATATCATATTTTTGAATGCTTAATGCTTTTGCATCCTATCAAGAAAGTCTTTGCCTAACCTAAGGTCAGAACATTTTTTTTTTCTAAATTTTCTTCTTCATGAAAACTTTTCTTATGTTTTCTTATATTTTTCCTATCTTTCCCATGTTTATGATTTCTGTATTATACACCAGTATCTTTATGTTCTGTTTTTACATGGGGAATATACTTAGTGTGGTTTAAGAGGAAATCTTAAAAGTAGGCAGTTTAAATCCTCCAAATTTGCTTTAAAAAAAAAAACGTATTCTATATCATTTATATTTAATTATAAATTGTAGAATTAGTGCTAATTTCAGAAATAAAAAATCTTGCTGAGATTTTGCTTCAGAATGTTTTGAATGCGTGTAAATTAATTTGGGAAGAACTAATGTAACAATATTGAGGCTTGCAGTTCTTGAAAATGGTTCGTCTCTCCATTTATAGTTTTTAGGTCATCTTTAATTTCTCTCAACAATGTTTCTTAGTTTTCTTTTTATAGTATTTAAATAAATTTTGTTAACTTTATCCCTAGATAGTTAGCATTTTTGGATGATATTGTCAATGGCATTGATTTGTATATTCTATTTATGGTTATTCTCTACAGACTATAATTGAATTTGGTATATTGACCTGTTTTCTTATGGACTCATGAAATAAAATGATATGGTCTAATACCTTCTTTGATCTTTTATGATATTTTATACCTGTATCATGTCCTCATGAACAAGGGAAATTAAATGTTTTATTTCTAAATTATATATATATATATATATATATTATATATATATATATATAATATATAATATATATATTTCTTTCCTGTACTTTCTAGGACGTTAGTAGCATAATTTAAAGTAGTGAAGGCAGACAGCTTTGCCTTGTTCCTGATCTTATATATAAAAAAGTTATTTTTTGAGACACCTGGGTGGCTTAGTTGGTTGAGCATCTGTCTTCAGCTCAGGTCAGTATTCCAGGGTCCTGGGATCAAATCCCATTTGGAGCTCCTTGCTAGGTGGAGGGACTGCTCCTCCCTTTGCCTGCTGCTCTTCCTGCTTGTGCCCTGCCCCCTCTCTTTCTGACAAATAAATAAATAAAATCTTTTAAAAAATTCTTTTTTTAACTAAGCATAATTTTAGATCTAAGGTTTTGATAGATATCATTTATCTAGCATAAAGAATTTGTCTTCCATTCCTAGATTTATTAGTTTTTTTTTAATATGAATGGTTGATTTTATTAAAAATTTTAAAGGTTATGTTGGGGAAATTAAATGGATTTTTTTCTTTCTTCTGTTAACACAATGAAATCTATTATATAATTTTTAAGTGTTAAACCAACTCTAATCTTCTTAGGATGGGCCACAGGTATTTATTTTGACAGCCATGAAAATATGCTGCTCAAATTTTCTTTAAGAGGACCTACTTCAGGAAACTCAGGGGAATGAAAGGCTATGCTCACCCTGGGCTGCTCCAAGCTGACCAACAGGCATTGCAGGGGTCCTAGCATAGGCATCTTCTCACTTGTTATGGAAATCTTTCTATGGACAACTCTTGCCCAGGAAATTCCTACCCAAGTCATCAAGATTTTGAAAAGCTGTGCTGTGGGCTGATGTTCTTCCTGTGCAAATTTTCCCTCCGTCTCTTTAACAGATGATAGAATGCCTTAATAATTTGCCTGTTTTATCCTTTTTCCTTCACTTTTATTCTTAGTGGGTTGTATTCCTAAATAAATGTCTTGTATGTTTAATATATTTATTATTTTAATACTATTATATTAATATAATGATGCTTACATATATATGCATGTATGTATGTATGTATGAAACATGTCTCATTTTATTACAGTTTTATTTTATTATAATAATATTATATATATATATATATATATGAAATTTCTGCTTCATTTTTGTTGCATGCTTGCTATTCCTGGACTAGATGATATAATCTTTTCTTCTGAAAGAATTTGTACAGAATTAATATTTATTCTTCTTAGCATGTTTGATAGAATTCATCAGACACAGACTTTATAAGAAAGTTTTAAATGCAATTCCAATTATTAATGAATTTGGATATACTCAGACTTTCTATTTTTTTGTGCCAGTTTTAGTGACTTGTGACATCAAGAAATATGTACATTATGTTGACATAAACTTGTTCATAATGGTTTTGTTCTTTCAGGGTCTTTAGGAACTTTAGTTATGACTTTGTATGGGGAATTACTTGCAATTTCTACTTTCTTATACTTGCAATTTGTATTTTTTTTTTTTGGACTGGTCTAACCATAGGTTTACTGGTTTTGTTTATTATTTTAACAAGACCTTTTTCCTTCAAAAGTGCTTTTTAATTTTTTATTTATTTTATTATTATTTTTTATTTATTTATTATTTGTTCTCTAGTTAATATGTTCCATCATTCATCTTTACTATTTCCTTTGTTTTACTTACACTAGATTTAATTTGATTTGTTTTTATTTAACTTCTCATGAAAGAGTTTATACAATTGATACTGAGCATATAATGTTTCAGCATTTTAATGTTATATAATTTCACCTAATGACTTCTTTAGCTGCATTAAAAGTATTTTGATTATTTGTGTTATTATTATTATTACTCAATTAAAATATTTTCTAACTGTTGTTGTAATTTTTTTCCTTTGATCAATAACTTGTATATAATTATGTTGGTCTAATGTCCAACTATTTGCTTATATTCTAGATAACTTTTTAATTAATTTCTAATTTAATTTCCTTTGTGTGAAAAAGCATTGTACTCTCTCATTCATTTAGCATTTTAAGACTTATAACCCAGAATATAACCAATTAAATGTGCATAACACCTATACTTGAAAACACTATATACTTCCCTATAATTTGGTGTAGCACTCTCTGAATGTCAATCAGGTCAGGTTGAATGATACTGTGGCACATATTTTCTATATTCATATTTATTTTCTTTCTGTTTGTTCTAGTCATAACTAGGAGAGGACTGTGAAAATCTCTAAACAAAATTGTAGATTTTTTTTACTTTTGTCTATTTCGTTTTCAACAGGTTCAGATAATGCTTTGTGCGTTTTGAAGCTCTATTAATAAGTACACAGAGCTTTAGATTTTTTATTTCTTCTTGCTGAGTTCATCCTGTTTTAATAATAAAATCTTCTTACTAATATCTGGTACTATTCCTTCTCCAGATGTTTGCTTTCTCTATATATATTTTTAAATATGTATTTATTTTGCGTGGGAAGGGGCAGAGAAAGAGGGCTAGAGAAATCAAAACCAAGTTCATGCTGAGCACAGGGGCCTGGGCTGGCACTGGATGTGGGCTTGATCTCGGGACCCTGAGATCATGACCTGAGCTGAAACCAAGAATAATATGCTCACTGACTGCACCACCCAGGTGCCCTGATGTTTACTTTTTCGTATATTAAATTAGATAGCCAAGGTTTCTTATAGTGAGATATCTTATTGTATATCTCTTTCCATCCTTTTACTTTGCAGAAGGAGTTTCCTGCATTCTGACAACTTTTGCCTTTTACTAACTTTTGGATATGAAATCATTTATATTTAATGCAATTACTGATACACACGGCTTAGGCCTACCATCTTGGTAGTTATTTTAAATGTCCTCAAGTTTATCTTTGTTCTCTTTTATCTTTTTTGGTCTTTTTAAATATTCTGCCATTTGAATCTCTTATATTGGCTTATATTATATACTCCTTGGGTCCTCTTTAACTTGGGGTTTATGATATGTATTTTTAACTTATCACAGTCTTCCTACAAATTATATTTTAACACTCCATATGTATTGTAAGAAACTTTCAAGAATACTTTCACTTGTTCCTTTTTATTCTGTGTGCTATTGTTTTTTCCTATTCATAAGTTTCCTCATAATTATGGATCACATGTTTTCTTTGCATATGTAATTTTCTATTGGATGCTGAAAATCTAGATGCTATATTGTTGAGAGTCTGAACTTTTCTTCTTTCTTTTAAAAATTATTAAAATTTTTGTCAAGCAATTAAGATAATTGTGAATGAGCCTAATTTTTTCAAGGATTGTATTTAAGTTTTATTGGGGTAAGTCTAAACTCTTTTTCCCCTTAAAACTAATTAAGCTCAACTGGTAAGATAGGACTTTTCAGAGTTCTTATCTGAATTATGCTGGTTACACAACATATTTTTCAGGGGTGCCTGGGCAGTACAGTCAGGTAAGCATCTGATTCTTGACTTTGGCTCAGGTCATGATCTCAGGGTCCTGAGTTCAAGCCCTGTGGAAGGAGCTTGTGCTCAGTAGGGGGTCTGCTTGAGATTATCTCCTTCTCTCTTCCCACCCCCAATAAATAAATAAATCTTCTCCTTTTTAAAGTATTTTTCAGTCTTGCCTAGTCTTCAGCAAATATCTGGGTCTCATTCTCTGTTTAATCTGCTTTTCTCTAATATTGTACCCCTCACATTTAGCTACCTCAACATTAAAATTCATATATTCTCAACTCAGCAAGACTGTTGCTCTCTGCTTGTATTTTCCTTGAAATAAGTTTGTTGAGAAAACCAGATAGAATTTCCTTCATTCTTTCTTGCAAATTCCATCTCAGAATATATGTTAACATGTTTCTCTGTTCACTCCTTTTATCTATAAACTGATAGCTTTGACTCGAGACTCAATCTTGCTCCTATGTGATTTTTTTTTGACAAGACTACTTCATATTGTTTTCTTTTAACAGAAGTCTCATGATACCTACTGTACCTCTTCTTGTGATATTAGCTGATCCTCAAGGCTAGATCCATTAATACATTAATTATTTCTATTACAAAAATGATCCCATACTAATTACATCATTCTTCTCCTTTTGTTATAAAATAAGGCTTATGTCATGAGAATTTTTTCCTTACAGACCTGGGGTTACCCTACGGTAAAAAAGATTTTGATGCTCAGATTTTTCATCTTTTTCCAGTGAATGCTGTTTCATTTTCTCCTTAGTTTATTTTTTTTTTTTTGATAAGTCCCTAATAGCTATTATAACTCTATGCTAATTGGTAATGAAAATAATCCAGACTCAATTTGTTAAAATTCTACCCCAAACATAGAATAAATTGTTTATATGGGGAGCCCTGTTACTGTGTTTCTTATTTATTTACAGTACATTTCAAGACCACAATTTGCACACGTAGTGATCTTTGACACTGAGTATTTCATGGAAGAGTCCTTTTTCACTTTTCTAAGCATTTCCATGGATAGTGATAAGAAAGTATTACACAAAAAATTCATAAATGTATACTGATAGTTACACATAAAATTCAGGATTGGAAAAACAATTACCCAATTCCATATTCTATCTGTATTTCTTCTCTTACCACACCTAGAATCCTCGTGGTCAAAGACTAATGGTTAAAGTAAAATATGCATTATTAGTAATTTTCATTATCCACATTTAACGCAAATATCCTTAGGTAAATGATGATAACTTTACTACTAATAGGCCTCTTTGAATTTCTTTTTTTTTTTTCCAATCATGGAGCACCTATCTGAAAATTCCTTTGTTCTACTCTAAGTGTTGTAGTGCTCTGCTGGGGATATATACGAAAGTTTGATTTGAGGGGACATTTTCTGAAAGCTAGGTTAGCTTTGGCCCTGCAGAGTTTAGCAATCTAGATTTGTCAGTAAATGAAACTAACAATTTAGATCAGACTCCTGTATTGTCGATTCTTCAAACAGATTACAAAATATAGACAGTAGTGGATTAGCAACTTCAAACCTTCCAAATATATAGCAGCTCTGAAGCTGGAAGATATTTAAATATTAATAGGACAAAAAAAACAAAGACTAAGAACTAGATGTTATTTTGTTATTTCCTTTGTAATGTATATGTGAAATATATGTATTTGCTTTATTTTTCTAAAAAATCTATTTAAATCTAATTCTGCAAAATTTTCAGAGAAGAAAGAAATCTGATGAAACATATCAGTAGTAGATAGAGGTTTTTGTCTGCCAGGATCTTGTCCTGAATTCTCTATGCTTCACGAGCTACAAGATTAATCTTCATGGAACACACTTCTTGTCAATGGTTGTCTATCGCCTGCAAACAAATGAGAATCCATATATTGATGCCTATGATTTGCCCTGCTTTGCTCACCACTCGCCCATTTATACTTTACGTCCAATTTCTCCTGAATCTCAGCCTTTCTACACACTTTACTCCCACTTCCTGAAAATGCTCCTCCCAACTCTGTTTGGAGCTAGCTTTGGCTTGGCTTTCAGGATTCAGTTTTATGCCACTTTTCCCAAAATTATTGAGGGTCTGCCTCTCTTATGTCATTCCATAATATTCTAAATATGGATCTATGGCACTTATTCTACTCTAGGAAAATTACTACTTAGGTTTTCTGTGCCTAGCAATATAATGTAAATCCCTTGAAGAAAGGACAGTATTTATTCTGTATCCAGATTGCTTGGGACATAGTAAGCTTTGAATAAATTTTCTCAGTTCAATGGAAAAGTATTCTTTGATAATTAGCTAATTTTATGCAATGAACTTCCTGTTGCTGTTAGTCTTATCTTTATCTGTCTAGCTCTTTTTATCTAAAACCCCACCAGTCCTATCCCCTTTCATGGAGTAAACTGTGCTTGTATAATGCAAAATCCACTATATTTCCAACAGTGACTTCCCTGAGAACAGACTCAGTTCACCTTTCCCATTTGCTCTTTAAAACTCACCTATAGATGTGCAGTTTTCAGCAAATGCTAAGATTTATTGCCAAAATGCTTTCCTTTAATGACTGAGAATTTATGTAGGCACCATATATATGTATTTCAATGGGCAGTTAGCATTTTACAGAATACACAACTTGATATTCTTCTAGACTCTGAGTTAACATCATGCACTTATCCTGCTTGTTAGATAGAATAAAAATATAAATATAATGTGTATTTATCTGTAAAGATAATATTTTCTATATAAATGATAATATAGCCACCAGAACACTTTGTAGATGAAAATCCAATGTAACAATTTTATGTATCTTCAGTAGGAAAATAAGAGAAGTATTAGTTCCTAGACAAAATTGAGGATGAACAAAACAAATAACACTTTTCCATAGAGTGTTTCACCTGAGTGTGATCTCTCAAAAAACTTTCCACTAAAAAAATATCCTATAGAGTGCATTAAAAAAGAAAGAAAAGTATATCCTGTGTGTATAGCTAGAAGCAAAATCTATAGTGGGAAAGAGATCCATGCATTCTAATGAGAACACATATTAACACTGACTCAGGCTTTTTTCTGTGTCATTTCATTCAATCATCAGAGGACATCTTTGTAGCTCACTGAAATACTTATGGAAATACTAACATTTTCACCTTTTTGAATGGATTCTGTATGACATGAATCATACACTAAGGAAGAAGATTGAAGGAGATAAAAGTGATACTGTTAAAATACTTCACAAATCTAATCTTAGATCTGGGTCTCATTTGTTCCCATTGGATAATATACTGTGCATTTGAAGAAAATAATATAAAATGTTCTAACTTGGGTTTCTTGATGTGACTCCAACCAAAAACATTCACTCTTTTTCGTATTCTTGGACATAGGGTTCCCAACTTCCCCCAGTGTCCACTGATGTTGTAGGACAGTGGTTCCAGTTGGGAGAAGCTATCAGGACAATAATTTCTATATTTATTATTTCATCATTTTAGGTTATATTTTGTGAAATTTAAATTTTACATTATATATTGGATCATTATCTCATGCATAGAACTTATAGACAAAAATATGTGCACATATTAGAGGTAAATGTGCATCTTTTTCTAATAGTGTACATGTCCACAAAATATTTGAAGACCTTTGCTGAAGAAGCTTCCATTAGGAGTAGCCAACTGAATTTTGTAATTGGTTGACTCTCCTACATGATAAAGAGACACAGCAGATTTTCCCAACCTATGCAAGAAAGTGAAGTATTATAATTTATGAGTGAATTAAACTTGCTTAAAGTAAGATACACTGTTTATCTGATCTTCCCTATACCAAAATCTTAAGGTTGTATTTGGATTAATTTAAATAAGATTATTCATTCAACAGATATTTATAGAGCACCTATGATGAATAAAGCACTAGGTTATGCACTGAACGTACGTGTGTGAATGTATGTGTGGATAAGGCTGTCCCTTCTCCTACTCTCATGGGACATAATAATAATACTCAGAAAGATTTTTAGCTTATGGATTTCTGAATAAAATAAATAGAATTAGTTGAGAACACTTCAAACTGTATAATCTAAAGGTAAGTGCATACCCAAGAAATGACACCTGATGTCAGCAAGAAATTAAAATGTGTGGTTATAAATCAGTGAGAATTTTGCCTCCCTTGTTACTTCACCATGGCTTACCCTAAATGGAGTTGATATAAGAGTGATTTTAAATCTTCCTAAAATTAACCCATTTATAGGATCATTTCTGTAGGTTAACTTTTATTCTTGAAGCATACCGATAAAATGGTAAAGATGTTGAGTATTAATTTATATCTAATCATATCTCAGAGGAGCATTTTAATTGGAGACTATGACAGGTCACTTTCACATTTTCCAGCAATCCCTCTGACTGCTCTGTCGGAAGAGAGAGGAGGAGTACAAGAGTCTAAGCAGTGACTTTGTTAATATCAACCCAATGAACGATAATCGGAGCCTGGTTCATGTTAATTGTAGTGGGTGTATCAGAGAAATGCATAAATTAGAAACACATTTTAGAAATAGAATGGACGAAGATTGTTGTTGTATTATGCAACATTTCCTCTGCCAATAAGCCCTAAAACAGGGTCCTGATATCTAAAGATTGCATGTACTGAGAGTGAATATATTTTTGCTTGATTTCATATTTCTAAATAGGTAACAGTTGAAAAGAGAACCTAGACATCCAGCCATCCTGGATCTTTTTTTTTTTTTCTTAATTAACCAAGATTATTTTTCTTTTTATAGAGTCCTAGAGAATACTATAATCTTCCCATAGGTCCCTTAGCCTTTTAGCCTTTGATGCATGTTTAATGTATAATCTTTCATTAGCATAAATACTGCCAGACATGACTTACAGCAATGGATAGTTGAGTTCACTTGCATTTCTGAGACCTGTCTTCACAATTCCATATTTTCAAATTCTGTGAAGACTTTCCTAGCCAGGTTTAGTTTAGTTTAGTTTTATTTTGCTTTAGTTAGTGAAATCGAAGTATTATGGGGAGCAGACAGAGCAACAATAGAGAAAGGAAATGATTGTCAGATGCTTGAATGCTTAACACTGTTAGCAGTTTTGTATGTGAACCAAGAACTTTGAAATTATTAGAATATCATGTTTCACTTCTTACTGAAGATTAAAATAGTTAATATACTGAGTCTTAAATGGAGACTTTTACATCAAATAAAAGAGTTGATTGGGTATTTTTCAAAGCTAAGTGCTTATTTCAATAGATAAACTTCCTAAATATGTCTTTTAAATAGCAAAAGAAAAGCTGAGTGGTGTGTATTCAAGATTCCAAAAAGGAATTGGTCTTACTGAGACACTAGATTTCTTCATTTAATTTGCTAATAGCAGTGTTCTACATGTCTTGGTACATATTAATGTAATTTGTTTGCCTTTGTTAGTCACAAATTTTCTTAAATAAAATTACTTTGCTTAGTCCAGAATCTATAAAGAACTTAGCAAACTCAACACCCAAAGAACAAATAATCCAATCAAGAAATGGGCAGAAGACATGAACAGACATTTCTGCAAAGAAGACATCCAGATGGCCAACAGACACATGAAAAAGTGCTCCATATCACTCGGCATCAGGGAAATACAAATCAAAACCACAATGAGATATCACCTCACACCAGTCAGAATGGCTAAAATCAACAAGTCAGGAAATGACAGATGCTGGCGAGGATGCGGAGAAAGGGGAACCCTCCTACACTGTTGGTGGGAATGCAAGCTGGTGCAGCCACTCTGGAAAACAACATGGAGGTTCCTCAAAATGTTGAAAATAGAACTGCCCTATGACCCAGCAATTGCACTATTGGGTATTTACCCTAAAGATACAAATGTAGTGATCCAAAGGGGCACATGCACCCGAATGTTTATAGCAGCAATGTCCACAATAGCCAAACTATGGAAAGCACCTAGATGTCCATCAACAGATGAATGGATCAAGAAGATGTGGTATATATACACAATGGAATACTATGCAGCCATCAAAAGAAATGAAATCTTGCCATTTGCAACAACGTGGATGGAACTAGAGCGTATCATGCTTAGCGAAATAAGTCAAGCAGAGAAAGACAACTATCATATGATCTCCCTGATATGAGGAAGTGGAGATGCAACATGGAGGCTTAAGTGGGTAGAAGAATAAATGAAACAAGATGGGATTGGGAGGGAGACAAACCATAAGTGACTCTTAATCTCACAACAAACTGAGGGTTGCCGGGGGGAGGGGGTTTGGGAGAAGGGGGTGGGATTATGGACATTGGGGAGGGTATGTGATTTGGTGAGTGCTGTGAAGTGTGTAAACCTGGTGATTCACAGACCTGTACCCCTGGGGATAAAAATATATGTTTATAAAAAATAAAAAATTAAAAAAAAAAAAAAAAAAAAAAAAAAAAAAAAAAAAAAAAAAAAAAAAGAATGGGAAGCCTTGAAAATTATACTTCAAATATGTTCCTTAACTAGGGCAGAAATTGAATCTTCACTAACCAGTAAAATGGTTTTACTAAATGAATGAATAGCTTTTCTAAGTATTTTAATTGGTTCCTGAAAATATACTGACCAAGGGGGGAAAAAAGTGAACATCTTCCTGAAAATTCTACAGGGTTTCTTCGTACTGACCTGGATCCATGTTCTCTTTGTTTCATTCCTCTTCCTCCTTCTATTCTATGTAGATAAGTCATTCTAAAAATAACAACCCATAATTTGATTTGTTTTTCCAAATTATATGAAAATGCTTAAAATAGATGTGTCCTTTAAAATGGCAGTTTCTATCAAAATTTAGAATTCCAATGAAAATGTATATACTCCTATATTTATTAGGAAACCCTCTATGGAAGTTCTTAGCACGAACTAAGAACTGTGTGGATGAGTAAAAACCATGATATTCATGAGCATTTTAATAAGTACACTGGGACCTTTTCCCCCCAGTAACAATAAGCATAATTTTTACATTAAAAAATATGATGTTTAAATAAATTACTTAAGCTAGAAATCTGATTTAAACATATGGTGTCATTAGACGTTGAGTAGTTGTAATTCCAAGAATGTAAATCAAATACAAATAAATATTCAGTTATAAATAAAATAGGGAAGGAAAAATTACCACGTAATAGGCACACGGGATCAAAATCTTTCAAGCAGAAATAAAACATACACATAACTGATGATGTCAATAACCTCAGTGTTTTAAAAAATAATCTAATTTAAAATTATAGTAAATTGTGTTCTTTCTTTAAAATACAGGTTTTCATTCAGTATTAATGTTTGTAGGCGGTGGCATTCAGATGAAGCATTAAATTAAAGTTCCATCTGCCTGAGTTTAGAAGTTATTAACAATGGTAAAATTTCTTATTGCTCTGGTTTAGAAAAAAGACTGTTTATGTACACGTGTCCTGGCTGACATTGCCTTTTTTCTGAAATAAAATTATGGGTGAATTGTTACTAATAGAAATGTTCACTGTAGACAACAGAATGTTGCTGAATGCACCAAAGCATTCACAACTGCCTATCAGAAATGTAAAATATCACTCCATAATATGCCATTTTAATGTAGCATAAAATAGTGCAATTTAATCTCTAAGCAGGTGTGACATTAATAGGGAGCAAGCATAGTTACCTCTCTACCTCATTCAGTTGACAACCTCTATAATATTTACTTTATTGTGAAATTGTTATTTTATTACACAAACTGACTCATTCGTTTATAAACCTTGCCTTTTCATTTCCCTATAAACTGTACAGCATATTTACAATTAAGGGGAAAAAGGGTTTGGTGAATAAGCTTTTTTTATACATTGAAATTTTGAAATGGCAAATAAGAGTATCCTGGACCAGATGGTTAAAGCAGCCAGAAGAACCTTCTCTGAGCGACACTCGGGAGGCAACTTCCAAAGGGGAAAAGTACAATAAAGTCAGCTAGTAGCCCCATATCGTGTTTCAATACATAAAAACTCTGTGTGATCGGCAAATTGTTTTCCTTAATATGGAGCCTATTTTTATGTGTTTCAGGACATAATTTTCCAAACTGAGATATCAACACACACTTAAAACTGCTGTTTTTGTCACGTACCTGGCATAAAACTTTTAAAGTTCGTGTATGTCGAATTTCTCATAGAGAAAACACATAGTTATACAATGTATTTTTAAGTCTATATTTATTGTTTTTATAATTTAAATAAATTGTATTTCTTTGTGTCATCAGTAACTGTATTTTATAAAATGAAATTTCACACAAGTCTATAGGAAATGAGCATGTGACTCAAACATTCTGAATTACATGTTTCTACAAGTATTTATATTTCTGTCTGCATATGTATATACTCACATTTAAAATACAATACTTCAGAAAAAATATATATACACCCCACACTATATATTTTTGACATAAGTAAAAATAGATGAGTATGCCTAGAATTAACAAATTCTTGCATTTATAAAAATATGGATCAAATCCACCATAACATTGAAATACCAATACAAGAATTTTTAAAGGTTAAAAAAAAAAATGACATAGTATTTTAAGATATGTAGTACTCCTCTTAACTAACACTTTTTAATAACATTGGACAAAAGTATTTTTCCCCCTTTATTCTATACTTCTATGTAACTGTCTTAGGAAAGAATTCTCTATTAATGTCTTATATTTCGACATGTCTTATGAGTCTAGGCCCTGTCCGAACTTTGTTCTAAGCTGCCTTTTCAAGAACGTTCATAGAGCATCAGCTTTGGCAGACAGATACCATCTCCCTTCAGAACAAGGGCAGGTGTGCTTACTGTCCAGTATCATAGACTTTACAAGTGATCCCACAGCAAAGCTCAGGCATGCTGACTGCCCATTAGAAAGTATTCAGATGGTCTAAACTCTGGCTTTCTCTCATTTAATGCAACCCAGAGCATATGCGGGCATTTATATGGGTCCATCTGCATCTCTATTATGGGACTCTGGGGGCAAGGGAAACGGAATCAAATATGTCAATGTTCATGACGCTTGCTATGCCATGAGTAATAAACGCCTTTGCCTCTAACCTAAAAATTTTGTCTTTCATGACAGCATCCATGAAGCTCTTTTAGGCTAAATTGTTAACTTGAAAATAGGTAAGATCTCAGATCCTTCACAGGATTGACTTTGTCAATGAGGATGAGATACTGGTAGAAGGATGAGTTTCCGGAAGACAACAACTTCTGGGACCCTCTAGTGAATACGTTCACCTAAATGAAAGCTGTGTGCAGGGGATGTGAGCTCCATTGTCATATCTCTTGATGAAGAAACATTAAATTCATGTAGGGAGGCTGGGCAGTGAGAAGTGTGGTTGAAATGTGCTGCCCAGATGGTGTCTTTGGTTTTTTTACTCTTCTCTGAGTAAACAGAAAAAAGCACCTTATCACCAAACTAGGCTAGCCAGCTCAAGAGCCCAAACCAAAAGGCGATATGACCATGGCTTCTGACCCAAGGAGTCTCTAAACGGGAATAAATATGGAAAGCTGTTATTCAGTACAGAGCTTGGAGTGGAACAAAAACTTCAGAAGTTTAGATGTACGCAGTGTAGAGGCAAATAAAAACCTGTAAAAAAGTGCCATTCTTATTTGCACGAAGCCCCAATCTACTTTTATATCCTCTAATTCCTCCACTGGACTCCCTAACTCAATCCCAGTTGCTTAATGGCGGAAGCTGACTGGAGAGTGGACAAGTTCTCCTCGTTCCTCAAAGAGAGAGAAGGCCATGCATACCCACCCAAGAATGCTAGCGGACTCGAGACGGGATGGAATTGATAGAACTCCGTAGGGTACAGGTACAAAAAGTCAGCACCCAAGCAGTTTGCATGAGGGCAGGGGGACACTTGAATTGAACTAAGAGGAATTAGTTGAAGAGGCTCAGTAGTGAGGAATACTAAAGTGACTTTGTTTGTGGAAACATAGAGCAGATTATCTATTGCTATATTAATGTGCACTGCTGAATATACCACTAGTGTTTGGTAGGTGTTTGGACCTCCCATGACATGAGTATTAGAGAAGAGTCTCCCATCCAGGGACCACCACTTATGAGATGTCATAGAGCAATATCACCCTTGCCCCTCACCACCACCTTCTACCTGTTCCCTCTCCAGTGATCAGAGAGAAACTTGTCTTATCCAAGAAACAGGTAGGAATTAGGTTTATTCAAATTCTTAATGGCTGTTGGGAAACTGAGAGCCATTTCCCAATGCAACATTGCCACCTATTGGACACATCCAGCATTTATTCCACTGTCCACTGAGTGGGGGCGGGGGGAGGGGAAGTTAGGTCTGGCTTTAGAGGCTGTTTAATTTACATGAAAAAGAAACAGCTATCCCCTTGGGAGAAATGTTTACCTCCACTTCACTACCTGGATCAAAACCACCTGCTCAGTAGAGCCCTTGATTCACTGATGGTTTAGCTTAGCTGAGACCCTAGGTTATCTATTAGACTGTTACAGCAATTTAACCTCAACCCCAACTATACAGACCCAAAAATTGATTTGGGTACGCCGCCCAGTCAGCAGAACTTAAGTTGTTCTCCTAGCCCGGGTCAGCCCTCCATTTGGCAAACCTTGTTATGGTTGGATTCATTTTTGTGTATCACCATGGCTACCTGCTACTCTGCAGTTTGAAAAACTACAGACTGGCCAATTAAACCTTCCCCTCTTCGGAGGTGCAAACTGGAAACTGATCATTACTACTGATTGGACTGTCCATGTCACTTATGTAGATGACCACAAAAGAGTCATTTCCCAGTGAAACTGATGAGAATCAAGTTGCTCTTGGAGTCTGCACCGCCCAGATTGTTACTGTTGCTGACTAGATCCATCATCATAAAGGACATGGCAACACATCAATCATAGCAAAGGCTCTAGGACTCTGAGGCAGAGGCCATGACTGCATGCCAGTCTGGTGACTCCTGCCAGAAGCAGACCAGCTGCCTTGCAGGGAAAGGTGACACATTACATGAGGAATTATGCTCTCCTACTTTGGCAGTCTTTGACCTCCTCTTGGGACTCTCAGTGGTAACTTTCCAATAGGAATACTGTTCCCGGTTGCAGTGCTATTTTTCCCCCTCATTCAACCAGTTGATTCCAGCCAATCCTCTGGTTCTCTAAAGTTATCTGTCTTATGAGTGTGGCTCTCTGGACCCCCTTCATCCTTCCTAGGGTGTGTCTTTTATTGTAAACGCCCCTGAAGAACGGGTTGATCATGGAGGGTAGTTAAGAAATACAAACATCTGATACTGTTGAGGTTTGGAAAGATCTCAAAATTTGACTTGAAACGAATTCTGACTCTATCACCCTCATCTCCTCGTTTCCACCACATCTCAAGAAGGCTCTTTTGTCAGTGGATGCGCTCTCCCCCTGATAAGGATAGCCTACTCTTAGTTAATAATAAATGTGTTACCACCGTCTCCTCATTCTCCTATCTTAACTCTCACCCCATGTTTGTACTCCTGGATCTGTCAGGCAGGAGGGACTTTGATAAGGACCCCTGATGTTCTGTCGGGCATCCAAAAGATTACACATTTGGGAAGGAGTACAGTAGATCTAGATGAACCTTACTGGCTCCAAAGTTCAATTTCACATCATTTCCATATTTGCACTTGGTATTAAAGTAGCTTTGAATATAAAGTCATAGCTTCAGCAAAATATTAGCCAATAAAATCAACTTTTGCTGTTAGAGGAGAATGTACTTTAAATAGACAAAATAGATGAAGAGCTCTTACCTGGACTATATAAAGACCTCCTGCATATCAATAAGAAAAATCTGGACAAATAATAGAAGAAATAGCAAGATATTTTTGTATTTCTCAAAAGACGTCCACACAACCAATGAATTTATGAAAAGGTACTTAATCAACAGATAAGAGGAAAGCAAATTAAAACAAAATATCTAAATACTACCACAAAGTAGAACTAGAAGAAGGAGAAGGTGGGGAAGGGGAAGAGGAAGTAGATGAAGATGAAGATGAAGAAGAAGAAGGGGAAGAAGAAGGAAGAGGAGGAGGAGGGCGAGGAGGAGGAAGAAGGAGTGGGGAAGGGGAGAAAGACCATATCAGTTTGCAAAGGATGAACTGTTGTGAGAAGTGCAAATTCAAAACTGCTTTAGAAAAATATTTGAAATTGCCTACTGAAGTTCAACACATGCATATCCAGTGATAAATAATTTCATCTTATATATATTCCCTAAAGATATGCAACCTATGTGTGTGTGTGTACTTTACAATATATATGTATGTGTGAATATGTATATGTGTTTATGTGTGTGTATATGTGCATCTATGTATTTCCCAATGGATATACATGATAATGCCCATACCATAATTATTCACAATGGTCAAAACTGAAACTATATTTCCATCAAATGAAATGCATATGATATATATATATATATATATATATATATATATATATATAGTAAAATTACATGCAGTAGTAAAAATGGACTCACTATTGCTACTCACCACAGCTTGAATCACTTTCACACACATAAGGTGAAAGAAAGCAGACACTGAGTAATCTTACTGTGTGAGTTCATTTCTGTATGCTTTAAAAAATGGAAGAACTAATGTAGGATTTTTGAAGGTCACCACAGATATTTTCTTTTCTTTTTGCCTTTTTTTGTTTTTAAGATTTTATTTATTTATTTCCCAGGGAAAGAGAGTGCGAGGGTCCAGCCTCCGCAGGTCCAGGTGTCCCCAAAGGAGGGGTGATTTCGGCGAGGTGAATGGGAGAGCCACACAGCCAGTTCTGGTCAGTAGTCAGACATCTCCATTTTATTCTGATTATCGAGCTTATATAGGCAGTTTGATTGGGATGAGGGGTTACAAGCACTCATCAGATAATTTCTCTTTGTTCACCACATGTTATTTTAGTTAAGCCATAATGGTACAGGCTGGTGCCAAGGATGGGGGACCGGGTCTTGCTTCTTGCGTCATCCTGTCCCTCAGAAAACCATGGGAGGTACCACAAATATGTGCTTTTTGGTAACTTATTCTGGGGTCTGCAGGTAAACAAGACATAGGTTAATGGGAAACAAGAAGCTTTAGGGATAAACTAGATAATAAAGAACTGTAGGAAAATAAGAGATAGGTTAATGGAAAACGAGAATCTATCTGAAGAAACTAAGTATATAGGAGAGAAGCAGGAACAAGAAGGTGTGACTTTTGCAGGAGGCAGGGTGTATTTTAATGCTCTGCTTGTGAAAGCTTTGGACAAACATCAACTTAAGTAGGAAACCGTCTATTGTGGTACACATTTAAAGTTCTCCATTGTCCCAGGTATAGAATAATTTACCTCCTTGAAGCTGCTCCGGCCCATAGGCCTGAGAGATGTTTGTGGCCGATTAGCAAGGGGCTCTTTATTTGAGAGACGTAAGGGGCTCGGAAGAAAAGGCAAGAGACCAACAGACCATCCTTATCTGTGGGGCTATCCCCACTGGGCAGTCACCGGCGGAGCTACCTGCAGGGGTTAGGCCTGCATTAGTTCAAACCTTAACCTAGTGGGGCAATGCCCTCCACCAGGCCTCAGGGCTGGTGAACTAGAGAGAAAGAGGGAGAGAGAGCACACACATGCAGGAGGAGGGGCCGGCAGAGGGCAGCAGGCTTCCTTCCACCCAGCAAGGAACCAGCAGGACTTGGTTTCAGGACCCCATCATGACATAGGCTGAAGGCAGACGTTCTACTGACTGAGCCCCCCAGGTGTCCCATTGTCTTTGGGATGGAAAGATAAGTTGAGGTTTGGAAGGAAAATAAAGGTTGATTTCTGAGATCCAGATAACAGTCTGTTTTGATGTGGGCAGTAGTTACAAGGGGTGTTTTTTTCTGTGATTTTTGAGCTGTCATTCACGTTTCTACGTTTACTCCTTGTAAGTTATCCAGGAATTAGATAATGAATATTAGATGCAAAAACTGTCAGAAATTTCAGAAAGTAGCTAAGCCCTGAATTCTGCGTAAGGCTCACAACAGAAATCTTAATGGACATTCTCAGATTTGAGCTCTCATAGAAAACACACTTTGTAAGAATAATATGGAAGATCTTGTTAAAGTGTATGGAAAATTGTGCTGCCATGTGGATGCATATGGAATACTCTTGGGTTGATGGCTCAGAAGGATCACAGGGAAGATCATAAAATAGATAAAATCCTGCATGACCAATTAGAAATGAGAAGACTCTGCTGAGCTCCGGAACCTTCTTCGGTGGCTACATGAAACTTGACTTATTTGTCAAGCTCTGAGTAAGCATACCAGGTTTATATTGATACTAACACTAATATTAACACTAAGTCTTTGCTACGTGAAAAACATACTAATAGGGGATAAATTACAAATTCAGTATGATTGGCAATCTTATGAAGCAGTTATATTTAATATTCTCATTTTGTAGATAAATCAAGTCACAATGAGAGTCAAAAACACATTACTGGGTAATAATAATGGGAAAGAGAATCAGAAGGTATATTAATTATGTCATGAAGTTTTGGCAATACTTAAATATTTCTAAAAATTGTGTTGTACTATAGCTCAGTATAACCCACCATACCAAATGACGGAAAATTATCTAATTTATTTAACCAACAAGGCAACCTTTTGACTAATTTCATAGTTTTTAGTTTTAAATTTATATGATTCTGGTTGAAAATTAAAGTTATAATATTCTCAATTTGTTTTATGATATATCAATACCAGCATATTAAATAATATACAGACATAAAGTCTGTTAAATTGATAATCACATAATATTAACAACTATTTTTTGTAAAAAATAAGTAATTACTGGAACATTCCTGGAAGCAAAAGTAATACCACCATTATAGTCGACAGATATAAACTTAGCAAAAAAAAGCTAATACTTTTTTGCTTTTTATTTTCTAAATGATTTTGTAATTGCCATAGTTACTTTTGAAGAGATGAGTTGCTTCGTTATTTCTCTTTTGCTAGTATTGTTCTTGTAATTAATTCTGTTGCACATCCTTAATCTAAATAAACCAGTTTCCTTTCGGATTGGATACTGCTTACATAATTTTGTGAGATGAGCAAATGAGATTAGACTCACTGCTATCATATCTTGTTCATATATAGCATAAATACCAAATGGTATTATATACATAAAAGAGGAGCAAATCACCTTTGAGAAGAATTGGGCACATGAACACACAGGCCTATTTTTATTTTTCTTAATAGCCGGTTTTTTCCAAAGGCAGCTGGTTTTTGCTGAATAGAGGCAGATGACATACATAGTTTGAACCGGCACTTCTCTAGGCTGCATAGGTTCAAAGGCACCAGGGACTGAGGACAGAGTAACCTAAACATGGAAAGAAAGGTTTTCACACAGCGTTACTGTCCATATAACTGTGGACAAGTTATTTAAGCATTAATATAATCTCTGGACATAATAGATACAACCCTTCTTCTCTTTTGCACGATCATTAATCAGAAATGTGGCTTATTACAAAAATGCAATAATATCCCCAATTACTTTGTTCTATTGTAAGAATTAATTAGATTAAAATGCACCACTTGCTATTAATAAGGTAGCCAGGCTTTATTTTTATATCCAAGTAAATTTATGTCTTTTTATCCTTTTCCATCATTCAGTTTCCAACAGAATTAAGAAAAAGAAAATCTTCATTATTGTCCTGCTGCTCCTCCTGGGTCATGGGAATGTTTATTTAGCAGCGTACTTTCTTCCAAGGGGGTTATCATTTATCAGACTTTGCCATTCGGTGGAGAGTGACTCTTTGAAGAACTAAAACTTTCAAACTGTTTTCAAACCATTTCATCTAAAGCCAAACATGCCTGAAAATAATACATCTTCAGCCTCAGTAAAAGAGCCAAATTTGTGTGTGTTTAGTGCCCTTGAAATGACTATTTGAGTGTTTAAGGACCACCTACCTGGCTGTACACCATGTAAAGAGTGAGAAAAAGGCTAATTGTGCACTTAAACCACCATGTGGTGGCTAATATATTTCCTTAAGGGAGCACAGAGAGCTGCAATTGAAAATTATTTCTGACTTACAAAAATGAAAACAACTTGCCTAAGATTCAAACATAGTTCGCAGTAAAAATGTGTTTGATAGAAATACAGCAGGAAGAAGAAAACAACTCTGTTGTTTTGCTCCCTCAAGCAAAAAAAAAAAAAAATCAATTTGCCTCTATGCTAATTGAGAAGAGACATCAGCAATCAAGCAGCACTGTTTTTATTGTGTATTTTTAACTGCAAGGAAAAACACAGATAAATAATACAGCTTCATTTTATCTCACCATATTTTGCATCATGTTTACAAAATGACTGATGAAACCAGATGTCACCATACCATAATATTCTCTAATTGTTCGCATTATATAAATATATGTGTGTGAATGTGTGTGTGTGTACGTGTGTGTGTCTTTGTAGTTTTTTCAAGTAAAATGAATAATACCACTTTATATAAAAATAAAATACAATGTCGGTATAGAAACAAGTAGCTTACCTACCTTATTTGAAATTTCCCGTATTGAATTTGGAGGCAGTAAAGAGAGAAAACACACTTACCCATTTTTCTTCTTTTATCACTTCACCTATACCCCTATAATAGTTGAGATGTATATATTTTAATATCTGAGGTGCTTAAACAGGTTCAAATTAATGGATGATTTGTAATTCATGTTTACCAGAACAGTTTAATTATCCTAGGTAGTCTAATCAAACTTTGGATTTAACACTGCATAAATACGTTTTGCTCATTATTTTATTAATTTTAGAATTTTAAGTAGAAAAGTGAAATGAAATATGATAGTTAGAAGTTACCATAAAATTGTAGATCCATATGAAAAAAATCAAGAATGATCCTGAA
This sequence comes from Mustela nigripes, assembly GCF_022355385.1. Lineage (NCBI taxonomy): Eukaryota > Metazoa > Chordata > Mammalia > Carnivora > Mustelidae > Mustela > Mustela nigripes. Next base: position 18,413,208 of record NC_081568.1, read on the forward strand.
TGCCTGTGCAGACCCTTAGTGCAGGCTGATTTGGAGTTAAATTTGGTAAAATATCTTGAAGGACTGTAATTTTGTTTTTCTTACATACTAGAGTTTTTAATGTATTTCTTTAAATTTATTGCAGCCTGGAGTCTATCAATAGTTTTATTAAGTCTTAATGAGCTACAGCGATATCTGTTATATGCTTTGTTTTGTTTGTTTGTTTGTTTGTTTGTTTTGGTTGGTTTTGTCTTGTTAACAATCAACTAGGCAAGAAAAACAGAGTAGAGAACATTGTAAAGCAACCAACAAAGAAAAACTGTAATAAGCATTACCTACTGGAGTACTGATTGTTTCTTCATATTGATTTTTGCGTGCTTTTAAAAAAATCATGGCAACTTAATCACAATATATAGGAGCAATATATGAAGAGAGTAAGGAATATCCCAATTCATAGACTGACAGATTTTGGCAATGACAAAGACATCCAATGCATTTTTAGAAATTATATCCCAAAGGGGTCTTTAGAAGATGAAATTCAGGCTCACTGGTGCTCTTCTTCCCTCAGATATTTGTGACATAGTCAAACATGTAGATGAAGAACTGGCAGCTTCTAATAAACAGAACAAAAAATAAAACTTTTGAAATGTCAAGTAGTGAGAGATAGAACCTACTTATATGTTTCTTTAAATAGTGTTCCTCTATTGGTTAACCAGGGTGAGCACCCACATTCGATGCCATACTAAGTGGTTATTTGTTTTTAGATTTGTTTTTGGCTTTTATTCCAGTAAAGATCTTTCTTAGTCCCTAATGTATTTTTTTCCTTCCTTTTTTTTCTGTAATTGCCTTCATCTAGTACAGCTTTTACAATATGATTTGATACTAAGTGCTAACCTTTCAATGTACAGTCATTTTTACTCCAAGTCAACTATAGAAATTATGGTATTTCCAAACTTTAGGTCGATACTGCGCTTGAATCATTCTACCTATCCTAGGATATAATAATTATTTCTATTTTTATTAGCCACCAAAAGAAGAAAATCCATAGTTTCTAGAGATAATGTGTTGTAAATTAATACTCTCATTTGGTTTTGCAGATTTAAAAAAAGATTTTATATATTTATTTGAGAGAGGGGGCATGAGAGAGAGAGCAAACATGAATGGGGGGACAGAGGGAGAAGTGGGGAACTAGACGCAGGGCTCGGGGCTTGGGGTTGGGGACTCAGTACTTGATCTCAGGACCCTGCCATCATGACCTGAGCCAAAGGCAGATGCTTAACTGACAGGTACCCCTACATGTTGTACATGCACTGTTCAGTATATTGTACACTGATAAAGTATGCTTCATTTCTCTTGTTCCTTGTTTTTATAAGGAGCCTTTGAGACTCCAGCTTCTTCATAAGCATTAATTATTTCTGCATTGGGAAGAAGGAACCAAGCACATTTGGCTGAGATTCTCTTGTTCTGTCTCTGGGATTTGACTGTTCACAAGGAGGAAGCTTAAGGTTTGCTCACCACCATTTGGTAACTCTTGGCCTTAGGATGATTCCTACCTTTCCTTCTCTGACTAAGTAAACAGATTTAATATTGAGGTAGGACAAAGAAGAGCATCCTGGTTTCATATGTAGGTCATTCCCTGCAATCCAGTTTTGCCATAATAAAACTAATATTTTGAACTGATTTCTTTGCCTATTTATTTCTGAGCTAGTTCACGATGTAGCATCCTCCACTACATGTCATCATTAAAAAAGTAATTTAATATATGTAATAAGTGGTGTTGATGTGATGTCATTACATCACATCAAAAGGGTAGCACATTGTTGCATTGATTATACTAGCAATTTTAAGGTTAATTATATGTATTTATATATCCCATACATTTATTCATGATTTATCTCATTCTAGAAAAGGTTGAACTACTGTTTTGGTAAATTATTCTTTTGTGAGAAATTTGAAGCTTGAACCAAAGTGATATTTTATGCATTGATGGTACTTTATTTCCAAATCTAACTATTTATCAAGAGCAAATTTATGAAAATATATATTCTACAAAAAAAGATCTTCAGAAGGAGATTTTAATAAATTAAGGCAGAAAATGTGTTATAGAGAAAAAGAAGTTTGTGAAACAGAAGACCAATCTCTTCTTTTTACTATAGGATTATTGCATTAGTTTCCCAATGCTGCTGCAACAAATAATAAATAACAAATACAGTGGCTTAAAACAACACAAACGGATTATTTCATAGTGATAAATGTCAGAAGTCCAAAAAGGGTTTTGCTGGGCTAAAGTCAAGGTGTAGGTAGTCTGCATTCCTTCGGGAGCCTCTAAAAATACATCCGTTCTATTGTCTTTTCCATTTGCCCGAGGCCATCTAAATTCTTTGGTGTCTGGCCCCTTCCTCAACCTTCAAAGACCAACCAAGGCCGGTTTGTTTCACATCACATCCCCCTGACACCACTTTTTTTCCTTGAGTTTTCCCCTTACAAGGAGCCATATGATTACACTGGGTTTACCCTTATAATCCAGGCAATCTTCTGTTTGAAAATCTTTAATCACACTTGCAAAGTGTGTTGTTGTTGTTTGTCATATAAAATAACTTTGGTACTAGGATGTGGACAGATTGTGGGGAAAAGCATTGCCCTGTCTACCACAGTATGATACAGACTGTTAAATTTCCTCTACCCCAAACCTGTTGTCCCTTACATACCTCCCAATATGGAAGCCAGAAGAGCCAAATACTGCCTTGCCTGAACTTTGTCCCCTAAAGTGATAGTGTGACCCACTTTCTAGTCAATAAAAACACACAGGAACTGGATCTAAGAAAGATAAGATTCTTCTAATAAGAAAAGAATATAAAGCCAAGGTCCACCCTATGTTGGCTCCTGCATCCAGCCCTTGACTTTCCCATGAGGGCTGGACACTTGCAAGGTCATAAGCATATTTTGAATTCAGAGAAAATTAAGAAACCCAGAGACCCACAATGCCCTGATCTTGAGTCCGAATTGATGCTGGCAACCTCCTATGTCTGCCTGCTGTTATTGTAGACAGATAAAAACTTATTTTTGTCTCCAGTGTGGTCTGTTTCTTCTATCACTTTCAGCCTCAGTATTCTCCAAATCAATTTTTACTGTTCTAATATGCACAATGATTTTTCACAATGAAAAGGGACAGTAGTCTAGGAAGGTAAGAATATTTAATTCCAAATGCAGTCGATAATGGAATAAATGTATTGTGACTTAGCCCCATAGAAAAGAGACACATGTTGGGAAATGCCTTATCAGATTCAGACAAGGAGACTGAGAATTTATCTCATTATACCATTTACGACATATTTAAAAATGTAGCCTTCATTTTTCTAAATTGTAAGTGAAAACTTCAATGGGCTAAAATATCACCACAGAATTGTCTAGAACTGATCAATGTCACTCAAAGTTAAACATGTTTTAAATGATTACAATTTTCAACACACTTTTAAAAATGTTTTGTTGGTTTGGCTAATATATTTTTCTCCTTTGTTGTATTCACTGACAATATATTACCTAACTTGGAGCCTACTATGAATAGATATCTTTTAAATTAGAAACACACATAAAGAAAGAGAAAAAGAGAGAAAGGAAGAGAGGAGAGAAAGAAAGAAAGAAAGAAAGAAAGAAAGAAAGAAAGACAGACTTTTATGTGCAAAGAGATTGATAATTTTAGGCATTGTGTGGTTTTAAACCCAATACTGAATACTTCAATATTTGTCACACTAAGAGTGAGTCTTCTGAGTGCTCCATTAATGAAATATCTGGGTAGGGGATGCTGTGTGTCTTCTGAAGCTAAGTCATGAAAGCCAGTGCAAACTGCTGGCTCAGTCTCATGAAAGACTCCCCTTTACGACTGTCATTCTCAATAGGCTCCTTCACAGAATACAGTTGTCCTGTTATAACAGCCCAAAGCTCCCAGCCAGGCTACGTTTTCGTGTCCCCGTGTCATACAGACACAGATGAACTGAAGCCAGGAGCCTGACACATGAATGTGAGAAGCCAAGACTGAAATGGATTCACCAGCCTCAACTTTTCCTGCACTACATGTTCATATTTTCCTAGTTGGAAGTCCCAGACATCGTGGAATCCAGACAAACCATCCCTGTTACTTCCTTTTCGAAATCCTCTCAGAATGTGTGAGTATGTTAAAATGGTTCCTGTTGTATGCCATCAAGTTGTATGTTGGTTTGCTATGTATATATAACTAAGATATATAACTAAAGCATATTATATATGTCTATATATATATAGAGAGAGAGTGCACGCATGCAGAAAGACAGGGAAAATATTAACTAGAGATGTCTTTAGAGGACTGAAGTTTTAAATACTGGCCTTTTAATTTCTGAAATAAATTATTTTAGTTTAAAAATGTAGTGTGATTACCGAAACATATAATTGCCTTGATTTCTTCCTATTGCTCAGCACATCTGTGCTTTTGATGTTTTTATAGGGTAATTCAGATTTTTTTCCCAAATAAACACGGGTTTTATTCATCTTTGCATTCCCATTATCTAGCATGTTAACGTACACAAAACAGGTCCTAAAGATGTGTTTGGTAATGCTGGTAGAAGGTATGAGCACGTGAAGTAGTGGTAATAGTGTGCCAGTACGGACTTAGGCCAATCAATGACTAAGTGGATGCATCCTAACTTTTAAGAAACTGTAATAAATGGCATAAAAAGGAAACAAGCAAGAAAATAATAAACATACACACAATTTTTATACCCTAATGCTAACAACTAAATATATATGAGACTTCTAAGCAGGGATCTGAAGACCAGACACACACACACACACACACACACACACACACACACACACACACACTCTCTCTCTCTTTCTCTCTCTACTAAAGTGCAGAAGCAACCTAGCCCAAGAATAATACCGTCATAATTTGCTCCTTGCTTTACATCAAGCTGTCCTATTGAAGGAAAGCAGAAATGACCTGGGTTAAGTAATTATATGTGTGATCACTGGCCATATATTCAAATGAAATCCACGGTCTGGGGGTGAAGATAAAGTATGCATAAGACTTCTAAGAAGAATTCTGAGATGAAGGGGTGTGTGTGTGTGTGTGTGGTCTTCTGCAGAATCCTACTTAAGAAAAACCCCATATATATTTTATCCTCACCCACAAACTGTGGATTTTATTGGAAATTGTGGCCAGTGACCTAAATGTCTCATTATTTAACCCAGGCAGCTTCTGTTTTCCTTCAACAGGACAGCAGAGTGAAACACAAAGAACAAATGAATTACAGGGTCACTCTTAGGATAGGTCACCTCTCCGTCTTGGTGGCAGTAAAATGATTACTTGCTCAGTCAATGAAGAACAGCAGCTGATCAAGACCAGGCGTCAGGGAGAGTTTTCAGACTCATTCTAGCTGGCAAAATGAAAATCTATATTGGGGCCCCCGGGACATGAAGAGAGAACAAAATTGCTTTGAGCCACTGTGGTGGTTGATAAATGGCACACTAAGAGAAAAACATTAATCTCTTTACCCACCTGCCCAAGTCTAGCTAAATTCAAAGGAAATACGCACCTCTCTGGTATGCAATTGAGTACTTAATTTATTCCCCTTCACCAGCACAAATATTCTTGTGTTCATAATTCATTGTGCACATTCAAAGGGATAAAATAATGTGATTTGACAATGTTGGATATGGATAACTTTTCAAAAAAACTACACGTCGAACAAGAACAAAACATGAAAAAATGTATGTTAATATAATTAATTTTTAAAGGGCAAGTTCCATATAAAGTAAATTTCTTGGAGATTACAAAAAAGAAAGAGGGAAAGACTTTATCTTTTCAAACTTTTCAGAGGTATGAAATTTAAAGAAGAAATCATCAGAAAAATACTCAAGGTTGTACCTCAATGCAGGTTTTTTAAAAAAAAATATACGTGGTATCTATAATTAATCATTCAATGCCATTGTTATACAAGTCTCCATCAGCCAGAAACAGTAAAATCAATCTAAATTTTAGGCAAATTTAGACTCTTTTAGAGGTTAACTCAGTTTTGATAGAGGCAATAAGTCTCTTTGACTATTATTTTTCATATAAAAATGTGCACCAATCTAATATTAATATAAAACTACAGTTAAAATTGTTTACCTGCACATAAGCTTAAAAAGAGAGAAGCAACAGAAGAATACTGTTTGATTTTTCTGGTGACCACTCTTATTATCTAACTTTTAGAAGAAATATCTAGTTAAATGATTAGCAATTAAATAAAGAAGACATTGTTCCTGGAGTTTAAGACTTTTTCACATAAAGAACATTAAGTACTTTACAAAAATCCCCTCTAATGTGTTTATTGTTTTAGAGCCAGAAAGTGTGTTTGGTAAATAGTGATGAAATAAATGCATTAGGAGAATGAAGATCATTCCTCTAAGATAAGCTGTGGTCCCTGCGTGCCTCCTGTTTTCTTCCTTTTTGTATAAGAGTGTTTATAGCAGCTATCTTTTGCCTTCTCAGCATTATATATTGGTTGAGGGCACAGGAGCTGAGCTCATTTTTCTCTTTATTATTTTATTTTCTGTTCTTTTCTTGTCTTTCTTTTTCTTTGTAAAAGATTTTATTTATTTATTTATTTGAGATAGTGTGAGAGAAGAGGAGCTTGAGGAGTTGAGGGACAGAAAGGGAGGAGCAAAGTCCCCGCTGATCAGGGAGCCAGATATGGGGCTCGATCCCAGGACCCTCGGATCATGGTCTGAGCCTAAGTAGATTATAACCTCAGCCTTAACCGACTGCGACATACGCATGTATCCCTCTGCTTACTTTATTTTCTACATATTTACCTTCTTTTCTCTATATTTACCCACAGATCAAAAGACGCTATATTTGAGAAGTTACACTTCAGGTAGGATTATAAAGGAAACTTGCCTCACACTCAGATTTGATTTAGATGCTGAGATTCTAGATTTTGAGCTCCTGTGATCATGAGACATGAAACTTCTGAGCATTTTACAAATGGGTGAGTGCTTTGTGTGTGGGAAGAAAATAAAGCATTTGGGGTCAGGTGGAGGATAACAGCAGCCAGCCTTCACGCGGGCCTCCAGTCATCCCAACTTCTGGGATTCACACCCTTGCCTGATGCTCTGTGTCACTTTGGAGACAGGTCAGAGGAGAGTCCAAAACCACAACTTCCAAATGAGTCACTCCAGAATTCCTGACCCCGTAATGATTATGTGACATAATATATGTTTGTTTTTTAAGCTGCTATGTTCCAGAGTAATTTATTAAAAACAATAGACAATGAAACAACTCCCCTTCCCAATCCCATTCTGCCATCCAATGGATGGCATCCAAAAGTTTGGCTTACCTCTGATGTCCAGCTATATCTGTAGTCAGAAATAGAGAAGAGTTTAGTGAGAAAAATGCAATTCTAGATATAGAAAATCCTCCAAACTGTGAGGTATCAGCAATACGGGACCCCTCTTTTCTTCAAGATTTCATTCCTTGAGGGAAAATATCATCTCAGGAGGAAATTAAAAATTTTTATAATGAAAATATTTTTTTTTCCTAAAATAAAACAAAACAAAAAGAATGAAAACTCCCCTTGGTTTCAGACATATTACAGTTACAAAAAGAAAAGAATACAACAAACAAAAACATCTATTCTTCCATTTCTAATTCTGCCCTGGACCTGATGAATTTCATTCATTCCTTTGAAGTCTCACATAATCCAACTCGAATCTCTCATGTGTCATATTTTCTCCCCAAATTATTGGCCTGTTGGAAGGATAAAAAAAATTCCACAGACAAGCCTTATAGTCATAATATTTAGCAAGAACAAACAAACTCCAGAACCACCATAATGTCTTAAAACCAAGGCAAAAATGCCCTTAATCAATATCATTTCTAAAGATAAAAGTTGTAACCCTGAAATGTTACACATGTTATAAACCCACATTGCTTTTGTTTGACTTTTACTAGAGCTTATAAACAATATTATTCAAAGAAAGGAAATGGACTAATAGAAACAGAATAACTTTAACAAAAGGAGCAAGAGTAAGGCACTTGTTCCAACTTTGTGAAGAGGAAGGTCAATCTGTTTTTCTTCCCACCCCCGCCTTGATTTATGTTTTTAAAATTCCTTAGACAAGAGTCCTTTATAAAATAAATAAGAAAGCTTTTCCTCAATTAATTAGGATGATTCTAGTTGTAACCAACCTAAAATTTTAGTGACTTAATGTCATAGGGGTTGTTTCTCATTAGGTGATAGTCCAGCACGATGTCTTCCAATTCACAGATGATTTTTCTGCACAAGTGATTTGGGGATCAAAATTCCTTCCTTATTTCTTATAGCTTGAGACCACAGGGTCATAAGCAAAAAGGAAATACAATGATGTAGAGGGAGAACTCATTTTTTACCCGTCTTGGTATCAAGAGATATACTTCATTTGTACTCACACAGCCCCTTCTAGATGCTATGAAAGACTGGGGAAAATATCCTCTCCTCTCTAGCTGGGGAAATTTTTCTCAATGACAGTGCCTAATTGTGGAAACCCTCAGGCTAGCAAGTATTCACCCATTTTGGCCTCCTTATGTTTCTTGGGTTATAGAAGTGGTGGCATTTGCTGAACACTCACCAGTGTTCTAAGTATATTGTAGATATTAACTAAATTAATTTTCCAGATAACCTTATGAGTTCAATACTATTTTACCCCATATTATATGTATGAATGCACTGAGACATTAAGACATTAACTTTCCCAAGGCACCCTTCTAAAGATGAAAGAGCTGGAAGTCAAAATCCTGCAGCTTAGTTATAACAACACCACCACCACCAGAAACACCAAAAACAACAACACTCTCTTGAATACATATAAGTAAAACTTAGTGTTCTATTTATACCATTGCCTTTCTAGATGCCCAAGGTTGAATTAAGACTGGGCTGCCTTAGGAACCTGTCCTCTCACCTTTGCAAACTACATGTTCTGTATTTGTAATGATACACTCGCTAAGCCAAGTTCATGGTATGCATCACCCACAATACCATTCTTTTGCCTATTTATCATAATTTTCTACATCCTTTGCAGGATTACAAGGCCCCCTTTGGACTTCATTATTGTGACTATTTGTGAACAATTCTTTCCAGTGGGAGAATCTCTTAACTTCTGAGTTCAAACAACCCTAGGTGTTGCTTCCAAATTCAAAAGCTCCAGGAGCTTTGAATCTCTTGGTCCTTCAGCAATTTTGTCTTCTGATGACTTCAGAAATAATGTTTTCTACTGCATTGAATTCAAGACTAGGTTTGTATTTTGAACTTCTGCCACATTTTTGCCTACTTATTGTGGGTCTGTGGGAATTGTTAAATGTCATAAATGTTTCTATTTCTCCTTCTCCACTTTATATAAATACAGGTCTTTGATTTTTGTGTTGTGGTTTCCTCTCTTTCTCTCTCTCTCTCTCTCTCTTTTTTTTTTTTTTTTTGCATTTTCTTTTATTCTCCAACATGTATTTTTCTTATACATTTCTCCCCCCACCCCAATTTGCCTTGTATGTTTATATTTTAGATACAGAAAGTCAATTAGATTTGGTTTAAAAAAAAATACATTGTTCTGGGGCACCTGAGTGGCTCAGTTGTTTAAGCATCTGCCTTCAGCTCAGGTCATGATCCAGGAGTCTTGGGGTTGAGCCCAGTGTCAGGTTGCCTGTGCAGCCGGAGTTCTGTTTCTCTCTCTCTCTTTACCCCTTGCCTCCTCCACTGGTGCTCTCTCTCTCACACACTTTCTCTCTCTCTCAAGTAAATGAATAAAATCTTTAAAGCAAACAAACAAACAAACAAACAAACAGTGTATTGTTCTGGCAAATTCTGCCCATTTGTGAACCTTGTATAGGGTTAATCTACCCTAGAGGAATTTAAGCAGTACACTTTTAGAAATGTAAACCTGATCACATGACTCTTTGCTTCCCTTTGCCTTTAATATTTTTCACACAGGTTTCAAAGTCAGGTGATTAGATCTCTATTTCACCATCAACACCAACCTCACTGAGGAGGAATACTTAAGGAAATACCAAAATCAAGAGAGAAGACCAAAAACAAAGATGCTACAGAAATTTGAAGATTCTGGTAGCTTTAACTACAAAAACATTCCATGCAATTTATTTTTCATATAATGGGGAGGAGATATTTAACATATATTTTTAGGCAATTCCCAAGTTAACCCATAACACTCTCAGACCAGATGGACTTAAACTAGAATGTAGTAACAGAACGATAGCTAGAAAGTTTGAAAATATTTAGAACTTACAAAAATATATTGAAAATACAGCTTTTTAAAAATACAAGTGGATGAGGAAATACAGGGCTTAGCAGAAAATTTATGTGATTAAATGCATATATTAGAAAAGAAAAAAAGGTCTATAACCAATACACTAAACTTCCACATTCAGCAGCTAGAGAAGAAAACAGAATTTAATCCTCAAGCAAGAAGAAAAAAAAAAAAGATAAAAAGAAAAAAAAAAAGCTAAAACAGAAATCTATAAAGTTAAAAACAGGAAAACAAAGAAAAAATTAATGCAATCAAAGGTTGGTTTGCAGAAGTCAAAATATAAAAAATTCAATTGTGTTTCTCTATTTAAAGATGTCAACACTCCAGATTGATCCATAAAACCAATGTAATCCCAGCACCATTTTTTTGTTAATTGAAATGCTTTTAATTTATACAAAAGGCCATGGCTTATCTCCATCCTTCTGAAAAACAAAATGAGAGCATATTACTGGATGCTACACAAATTGAGACAATGAGACTTTGGTACAAATATGAAAACTGTGACCAGTGGAATATAATAAAGCCTTCAGAAATAAACCATGCACCCAGAAATAACTGATTTATGACAAAGCTGCCTTAAAGAGCAGTGGGAAAGGATGGTATTTTTTAAAAAATGATTATTTCCTTCAAAATGCAATGTATAGAATAAGCAGAAATGGATATTGGGAATCGTCAAGACTGGCTTGAATTGTGTCTCCATGTGACTTGAAGAAGATCCTTTCATTTTGTAAGATGTTGGTAAGCCAAGTTACATGTATTAATATTTTGTCCACTTTATTTCCTTCATAAACTGTCATTTAGTCATAGAAATCATGTAGATTTTGTTCTGTTGACTTTCAGCCTGTGTAACCTCAGGTCTCTAAAACTGATCAAAACCACACAGAAAAATCAATTCAAATCTTAAAAACTCTCATTAAAGAAACGTACTTTTGGAATTACATTGTCTAGAAAATATTTCTAGCTACCTCTTGGGTTATATAATAATTAAGTCCCAGTGACTCTTCTCTGTCCTGTTGTTGTGTTTATTTAAATAACCTTTCAGGTGGAATTCTGTATCATTGTCATAGTCATCTTCTGGTTCGGGTATTCAAATGGAGGAAGGTGAAGCAAATGGATAAAGGCCGTGTCTTAGACTAGCAAATAAAAGTCTGTCAGCTACCTAAATTATTTTCAAGCTTTTTGGCACATCTCTATGTAAAAAATGGTGATGGTTCCAAGGATTTTCTGCAGATAGAATCATTTGTCAAACTGTAACAAAACTTTTTCCATTTTTATTAGGAAAGTTATGGAGCTGAACTACAGAAGTCACTTGAACTATCTGGTGGTTAAAAAATACTGAGGGAGAGTGAATGCCTTCCTATCTCTGTACAAGTGTAAGCATATGTGTGTGCTCACGATTGCATTTTAAGCACCATTAATGCCGATAAAGGACAGCACGGCAGTCATTTTTCATGAGTGGTGGTTTCATTGATGCAGCCTCTCCGAACAACCCTCTTTGGCTCTGACTGTTCATGTGCCTCGCAGAAATAGCTCGGTCTGTTCATTCATCATTTGAATGATAGGTGGTAAAATCTCCACTCTTATTCCCCCTACAGAACTAGTGTATTTTCATGGACTGTGCTTTTTAAGCTCATTAATAGCACTGATGTTGTATGGTTGACTCCAATTCTTTCCATGGGCGGCTGCTCACATCATAGGAAGCAATAAAAGGCAGGAGGTAGAATATGGAAAAGGATGGGACCCCTGGTGGGCTGGGGTGGTTGAGGAGACAGCCAACCGCTTTGCATTATCGTTAATAAGCCAACGAGTACACAGAAGGAAGATGACGGATGGATGAGATGAAACAATAGACTAGGTCTCTCTCCCTCATTCTGTCCCTCTGTCCCTACCTCTCTCCTTCCCTCTCTCCTTCTCTCCTCTCTCTGTCTCTCAATTTAGACTACTGGGTAGCTACCACATTTTCTGTGGCACAGCATTCACTGCAGGTGGGACATTACTTGCAGCACTCCAGACTAGATCGCTGCAATATGCTCTATTTGGAGTTCCCTTGGAAGACCTCCCAGAAGCCTCCAATAATGCAGAGTGCAGCTGTTGGAGATCGTTAGCATAAATAGATTTGGCTTAGCTGGAAGCCGAAGGCTTGGAACCAAAATATATATCAGAGCTCAAATGTTAGCTCAAAAGCTCTGAAATTAAAAATAAATAAAATAATAAAAAATTCAAGCATTCCAATTGTACAGTTTGCAGATAAAAAACTTAGGGACCATTCACTTTGCTTTCTTCCTAAAATGAAAAGTAGAATTCTTAGGTTAGGGTGGAAACTGTATGCATGTTTTCAGTCAGATGGTCATGAGCTTTTCTGTGAGTGTGTGTGAGAGTGTGTATGTGTCTGTGTGTGCACATGTGTTATGAGATTTATGTAAAATATATAAAGAAATTGACAAATAATATTAATTCAAAATCATTCTTAATAGAAAGAGAAAAATTAATGTTATTTAAATTACACTAAAATCAGTAACACCTGGGTTTTTAAAAATGAATCACCAAAGAACACTCTATTCTTTAAAATTTTAGGTTTTTAAATTTTTTATTTATTCTTTTTTCTTTTGATTTTATTTATTTGACAGAGAGAGAGCACAAGTAGGTAGAGGCAGGCAGAGAGAGCAGGGGAAGCAGGCTCGCTGCTGAGCAGAAAGTCCAAGGTGGGGCTCGATCCCCAGGTACCCCTAAAATTTTAGGTTTTTTTAAAGAGATCATGTGAAATCAATTGGTTTTAAAGTCAAAATAATATTTTAAAATGTTTAAATCCTTAAAAGATCTTTAGTACCATTGATTCACTACATTAGATTTATAAAAACAAATATTATTTAAATAGTATTTAGTGCAAAGTACATATTAATAAAGTAACAAAAGGCAAGTATTTCAGAGCACAGGCAAAGCAAAGTACAAAAGGATATCTGGTCCTCTTTTTGAGATTACTGAGATAAGAAAAAGACATTTTTTTTTTTTATTTCATTATGAAATTTCTAAGGCCTGATTTGAAACGTGTTATTATATAAAGTACAGAACACGAAGGTCCTCCTACTGTCTGCAACATGTGTACTCCAGGTTTTCTGTTGTCTGCAGCTGAACACTTATTTTAATTGCAATTTTAATAGTCTATCTATTTCATTTGATATTGATTATTTTTGAGCCAGCAGTATTATCTATATTATAGATATTATATTATCTATCTATAATTAAAAATAAAAAATATGGTAAATAAGCATCAAGGTTGATATTTGTATCTTTCAATCTAAGTAATAGAAAACTAAAAATATCTCCAGAAATCTGAATTGAATCCATTTTATCAGACTGGACATAACTGTGAAAAAAATTCCAATCAAGCTTACATGGATTATACATTAACCACCAGAGTAGCAGTGGTGGGGACTTGTTATTAACCAAAATATTTATGATATTTATATTATAAATGTCCCATGATATTGTTTCTGACTCAAAACCATGACCAAAAACAATATCGTAAAAACAAACCAAAATTTACTAGGATATTTATTCTTAGGAATCATCAAAAATAATATATTTTGTTTACATTGGAAACATTTGGGTAATTTTGATGATTATTTTTCTTTCTGGTGCACTTTCTTCCCCCTCTCTTACCAGTGTTCTTGAGACGCTCACATGGATATTACTTAATAGCCCTCCATCATAAAACAATATGTATTAAGGGCAAACAGATACCTCCAAGGGCTTTGAATTACTCACTGTTTTAAGAATTACTCACTGTTTTAAGATTGACACTTCAACTTATGAAAAAAGGTGTCTATTGAGTTAAAATTTGTATCTTTTATTTCTACTTCCTTAAATATTAAATTATATCCCAAATATTTTAACCTACCATCAGAAGGTATAAATATTATTCACTTTAAAAATTACATATTTTAATTTTAGTTATGACCGACATAAGGATCTTATTTTCATTTTTGTTCAAATTTTACCAAAATGTTTCAAGTTCTTTTTAAAATGCTCTTGTTGGGGTGCCTGGGTGGATCAGATGGTTAAGCATCTGCCTTCGGCTCAGGTCATGATCCCAGGGTCCTGGGATTGAGCCCCACAGTGGGCTCCCTGCCCAGCGTTAAGTCTGCTTTCCCTCTCCCACTCCCCCCGCTTGTGTTCCTACTCTTGCTGTCTCTCTTGCTATCAAATAAATAAATAAAATCTTAACAAATAAATAAATAAAATGCTCTTTTTAACAAAGAGATAAAAAATCTATATTCTGAAAACTATAAAACACTGATGAAGGAAACTGAAGACACAAAAAAAAGGAAAAACTTTCCATGCTCATGCATTAGAAGAACAAACACTGTTAAAATGTCTAGATTGCTCAAAGCAATCTACACATTTAATGCAAGCCCTATCAAAATATCACCAGCATTTTTCACACAGCTAGAACAAATAATCCTAAAATTTGTATGGAACCACAAAAGACCCCAGATAGCCAACGCAATTCTGCAAAAGAAAAGCAAAGCTGGAGACATCACAATTCTGGATTTTGAGTTACATTACGAAGCTGTAGTCATCAAAACAGTATGGTACTGACACAAAAATAGACACATAAATAAATAGAATACATTGGATTATCCAGAAATGAACTCACAAATATATGGTCAATTAATCTTCAACAAAACAAGAAAGAATATCCAATGGGAAAATGTTTCTTCAACAAATGGTGTTGGGAAAACTGCATTGCAGCATGCAAAGGAGTGAAACCAACCATTTTCTTGCACAGTACATAAACATACATTCAAAATGGATTAAAGGTCTAAATGTGATAAAGGAAAAGTTTAAATCCAAGAGGAGGATACAGGCAGTAATCTTCTTGACATCACTTGTAACAACTTCTTACTAGATATGTCTCCTGAGGCAAGGGAAAAAAACAAAACAAAACAAAAATAAATGAATGGGACTTCATCAAAGTAAAAATCTCCTGCACAGCAAAGGAAACAATCAACAAAACCAAAAGGCAAGCTACAGAATGGGGGACGTTATTTGCAACTGACACATCTGATATAGGGTTAGTATCCAAAATCCATGAAGAACTTATAAAACCTAATACCAAAAAACTTAATACCCACATGAAAAGATGCTCAACATCACTCATCACCAGGGAAATACAAATCAAAACTGCAATGACACATCACCTCACACCTATAAAAATGGTTAAAATAAAAAACACACAAAACAACAGGTGTTGGTGAGGATGTGGAGAAAGGGAACTCTTTTTCACTTTGGTGCGGATGTAAACTGGTTCAGCCACTCTGGAAAACAGTGTTGAGTTTCCTCAAAAAGGTAAAAATAGAACTAGCCTATGATCCAGCAAGCAATTGGCACTACTAGGTGTTTATCCAAAGAATACAAAGATACTAATTGGAAGACATATATGCATGTCAATGTTTATAGTAGAATTATCTACAATAGCCAAATTATGAAAAGAGCCCAAATGTCCATCAACTGATGAATGGATAAAGAAGATGTGGGGTGGGTGGCTGTGTGTATGTGTGTGTGTGTGATGGAATATTACTGTCATCAAAAGAATGAAATCTTGCCATTTACAGCAACATGGATGAACTAGAGAGTATCATGCTAAGCAAATAAATCAGTCAGACAAAGACAAATACCGTATAATTTCACTCATACGTGAAATTTAAGAAACAAAACAAATGAGCAAATGGAAAGAAAAAAAAAAAGAGAGAGAGAGAGAGAGAGAGAAGCAAACCAAGAAAAAAAAAATTCTTAACTATAGAGAACAAATTGATTCACCAGAAGGCAGGTGGGTGGGAGGGAAGGGTGAAATAGGTGATGCAAGATTAAAGAGTGCCCTTGTCAGCCATCAAAAGAAATGACATCTTGCCACTTGCGACAACATGGATGGAACTAGAGCGTATCATACTTAGTGAAATAAGTCAAGCGGAGAAAGACAACTATCATATGATCTCCCTGATATGAGGAAGTGGTGATGCAACATGGGGGCTTAAGTGGGTAGAAGAAGAATCAATGAAACAAGATGGGATTGGGAGGGAGACAAACCATAAGTGACTCTTAATCTCACAAAACAAACTGAGGGTTGCTGGGGGGAGGGGGTTGGGAGAAAGGGGGTGGGGTTATGGACATTAGGGAGGGTATGTGCTTTGGTGAGTGCTGTGAAGTGTGTAAACCTGGTGATTCACAGACCTGTACCCCTGGGGATAAAAATATATGTTTATAAAAAAAAAAAAGAGTGCCCTTGTGATGAGCACCGATGGGTGTTGAATTACTGAACTGTATACCTGAAACTGATATTACACTGTATGTTCACTGGAATTTGAATAAAAATTAAAAAAAAACATAAAATGCTTTGGTTAATATATTCTAGGTATGCCTCTTTGATTATGATTATATTAGCCATTCATATCATACGTGTGGATCTTTTTACATTTTTAATGTTTCAGACTGACTCATCTCACATTACACAGAAGGGTAGAATTGTGTTTTCCAAACATTAGATTTTTTTTCTGAAAATAGTAACATTCATATTTTGGACCAAAGAAAAGTCTAAACTATGAACATGTAAAAATTAAAATTTACAATGTTAAAATGAGCTCATTCTGCAAAAATAAGTAAAAGCACTGAATAAAATTTCAAAATTATTCCACAAGGCACAATCATGTGTGTTATTGTGAGGTTGAAGAATGGAGATAAATCTGAATAATTGAGGACAATGTATTCCTCTATAGGTCCTTTAAATATGGAGACTAATTTGCTCATAAATATTAAAAATAATAGAAAACAAAAAGGTAATTTGCACAAGGTATGAAACAATTAGTTCCTTAGAGAATCATTTCATTCAAAATCTATTACCAAAATAGTTGAAAATCAAATATGAGTTGAATTTCTTTCAGTGCAAAATGTTTCTGGCTTAGTTTTATATATGGAAATGCATTTCATCCCTCTTTAATAAAACCATGTTTTTATAAAATAAGAGTTTTTACTTATAAGACCATGCAAATAAGGCTTAGCATAAAAGATATCCTCTGGGAAAGCAGGGCTTTAATAAAAATCAAAATTATGACTCCCAAGACTGTGTGGGACCTCTTGGACCATGTCTGCTTGCTAATGATAGTAAGGACGGGAAGGTATTATGTATATTTGTTGACTGACAAAATCTGAAAATTATAAGAATATTTGGATCTATTTTCCAATAAATGTTTAATGAATAAGTCAAGATAAGTTCCCTTGGAGGATATATGTATATATATATAGTTTTAAAATCAGATTCCAATTTGTAACAACTGGCATGTTCTCTTTTCCCAAGGTAGTAGACTCTCTGCAGCAATCTCTGTTTTCTCACTGATTTAATTTCACTAATTTAACAAGCTGTACATTTGTGAAATCCCAAGGAAGCCTATTTGGTAAGTTTCAACATCTTACTAATAGAGCAAACCTCATTTAGCATACCACTGTGTGGTTACACTGTGGAGGATAGAGAATTACTATAACTGAAATATAAGGGGACAAACTACATAGGAGTTTCATGTGAAGTACAAGCCAAATATAAATTTATACATTTATTTAGTTATGCATTCCTAATCTGGCAAATTGGACACACACAAACACACACACACAAACACACACACACACATACCTACACAGTAGACTAGCCATGTTATACACACTCACATGATTATGTTATAATGGCAATTTTGAAAAGCAAAAGTTTATGGTGGGCTCTTTGATGGCACTATTCATTGATACTTTCTTAGAGATTGTACCCATTGGGTCTTTCTCAAAGTAGAAACAAGTTTCAGTATCTGTGCTCTGTTACCAGGATACTCTTGTATACTTGCTATGTGTGTGCATACGAATCTCACCCTTGAGCTGAGTATTTTCCTACTTAGATTATCTGTGCCCTCATTCTCTCTTAGTTGTAAGACTTGGAGCACATTGTGTCACCTTCCTAATTCTCTATTACATAGCATATGGAACAAAGAGAGCATAAATTACCCAACACTTCAAAGATTAAAGCAAGTAATTGCTTTGGGGATGAGAGAAGGACATTTTTTTTTTTTTTAATGCACTCTTTTGATATCAATGAAGAGGCACTCTCCTTAAAAGTCTCCGGCTTGTTTTCTCTCATTCCTTCCCAAAGGAAGAGGACTGAATTCTTGACTTGTGAGTTTTAGTGAGGATGGCTTGGCATTTTTCTTCCTCCTATTGCTTAGGAGCCATCTCCCTATAGATAATATGTATTTGGGTGTGCTCTTCTGAATTATAAGTTTTATCTGGATGGGCCCTTGGTGGGGGTGGAGGACCTATGAATTTCTAAAGCCACCTTAACAGGATGGCTAAGTCTGTATGTTTAAGGGCTTCAAAATGGGAAGCAGTAAGCAACTCAGCTTCATCAGCAGTTTTCATTATTTTTGGTTCTCCATAAATTGGATATGTCTCATATTGTCTGTTGAATAGGCACTCAGCAAATATTTGAGATTTCAAATTATATAAAAAGAGATTCCAAATAATATCTATAACTTCAGAATGCTCACATTACTGTATTGCCTATTAAAGTAGATAGATGATAATACTACTTCTGTATTGATGCCTATGTATATCTATCCTTGAAATTTAAAAACTTTTAGTGCCTAGATCATTATTACTAAATATATTGTTCTATAATTAGAGAATTATAAAATTATTATAGAATGAATAGTGCATTCAGCATTGCTAAGTGTTTCTTGGATAGTGTGGGAAAAAATGACAGCAGTGAATTGAAACCTTAAGCTAATTTGAAGTAACAGTAAATATTAAACCCATCTGAAGTAAATAACAATGATATCTATTAATTTCTATTATCCAACGTATAGAAATCATATCTCCTTGGGAAAATACTGGGTACTAGCCCTAGGGCAAAAAAAATATACTAAATAAGTATAGGGTATCTTATAATACCCAAAATAATACTGCTCAAGCCTCCCCCACCTTCCCATGTACACATACACAATAATGGGGATATGTCAAGAGATAAAGGAGCCAGAAACTGGATTAATCTGGGCAAGAATATATAATAAAGTAGTACTAAAGTATAATCCAACCTGTAAAATAAATAGCCATGAATCCATATTGATATAAACAAATGATTGAATAAATAAATATATAAATACAAGAGGAGAGACTAGGTTTCCATACAGAAGAATTCCAAAGAGTTCTTGTATCCTCAAGCAGACAGAACGTAACTCCTCTCTCCGTAAGGGCTACTCATACTGGTGTCCTTCCAAGGAGATTAATGTGGAAATGGGAAAAATGAGTAAATTGACCATGAAGGAACTTAACAAACACTATCTCAGCCAGGTTAAGTGAGATTCATATTAACATTGGTAAATTCGGTTCATTCCATTGATCTATTGCAATGAGATTGTCCCTTTACCTTTGCATTCTTCCTTCCCAAAACACATCACGTCAGTCTAATAATGTGGCAAATATCAATTAATCCCACTGGAGAGACATTAGGTAAAATAATCAGTACTTTCTATAGATTGAATTGTGTGCCCCCAAATTCATATTTTGAAGCTCAAGCCCCCAATATGACTATAATTGGATGCAGAATCTTTGAGAAGTAATTAAGGTTAAATGAGATCATAGTGGTGCAGTCCTGATGCAATGGAGAGGGCTTTGACCACGTAAGAGGAACAATCTCTGTCTCCAGTAGTTGAAGGCACAATGACGTGGCATCTGTCTGCAATTCAGGAAAATATTTCTCATTGCGATCTAAGCATGCTGGCACCCAGATTTTAGCCCTCCAGCCTTCAGAACTGTGGGGAAAAACAACATCTTTTTTTTTATTTAACCTATCCAGTATATGAAATTTTTAGGGTAGTCCTAACAGGCTAATACAGTACTCCTCAAAAGTGTCAAGAAGGGAACTATGAGAAACTCACAACTAAAAGGAACTTAAAGAGACTTGAAGACAATATATAATGTGGTATCCTTTCCTGGAGAGTTCCCTGGAAAGAAAAGGAACTTTAGAAATAAAATATGAATAAAGTGTGGGTTTCCATTAGTAATAAGCTATCCACAGTTGTTTGTTAGCAGTGATAAGTATTCCATGCAAATGTGAGATAGTAACAGCAAGGAAAATCTGATATAGGATACGTGGGGATTCTCTCACTCTTGTCAACATTTCTTTGAAGTTATGGAGCATCTGGGTGGCTCAGCCATTAAGCCTCTGCCTTTGGCTCAGGTCATGATCCCAGCGTCCTGAGATCAAGCCCCACATCCCTCTCCCACTCCCCCTGCTTGTGTTCCCTCTCTCACTGTGTCTCTCTCTGCCAAATAAATAAATAAAATCTTTTTAAAAAATCTAAAGTCATTCTAAAATACAAATTTATTTGGAAAGTAAGTAGAAATGTTTTATTTAATTTATGTATAAATATGTGCAAATAAGAGGTCTGAAAGCTGTTCTGATCAATCACTCATTTCATAACAAGTATTGAGGAAATTTCAGAAAAAATACTATAGTGAATTAGAGGTGAATAAGAACTGTCTTCTGGAGATCTCACAGCATAATGAAAAAATAATGCTCGTATTTTACTGCATAATACGTTTTTATTTTACTTTTCTATTTTAGCTCTCTTTCTATCAAACATCTAAAATGAATTCTGTGACTTAATGTACTTTACAATCCACTTACAGAGGAGAAAGTAAAATGTCTATTTCAATTGATTAATCTGTAAAAATAAGAGGGTTGGGTTGATCAGCACAAGATGAATTTCTAGCTGTAAATACTATAATGTCTTCCACGATTAAGGAATAAGATATCGAAGAATATCATTCAAA
Organism: Mustela nigripes; assembly: GCF_022355385.1. Taxonomy (NCBI): domain Eukaryota; kingdom Metazoa; phylum Chordata; class Mammalia; order Carnivora; family Mustelidae; genus Mustela; species Mustela nigripes. The sequence goes on from NC_081568.1 coordinate 18,434,361, forward strand.
CTGTTTCATATTTTCCCTTTTTTTCAGAAGCCAGCAAATTTATATCACACCTATAGAAAGAATAGTCTTATATATAAAAAATCTTCAGGAAAAAGATTTTTTCCTGTGTCCTTCCTTTTTCAGAGGATAAGGAACCTCTCTGGTCTAGAAAATCAAGTAAGGAATTTTGGACATTTTAAATATATATTTTAACTTAAAAAAAAGAAACTATCTTCTCTGATATGCATTGCATTCATAGATAAATGCAAAAATAATAATTTTAAATGTTACTGTCTCTGAAATATAGTTCTCATTTTGTTATAATAAATTAAACACTTTACATGACTTGCATAAACCTTTATCTCAAGACATTATAACCTCATTTCAATTACTTTATTTTTCTTTAAATTAAAAAATTTCAGTACTTAGAAAAGCAATTTATAAGTCCAGAAGACTTATTTGCACATTCTCATGCTCATCTACCTACTGTATTCCCTGCAAATAATTCATATTTGATTGTCCGGAACCTCTGGATTTAAGAAACAAATATCCTTAAAGCCAGCTACTGACAGAAACAATTTTAAGAGAATTGATGGCTCCATTCTTTGATCAAAGAGAAAAAGTAATAAGATGTTGTAGCTAAATCCCCAAGGCACTGACCATGACCATTTTTCCCAGGCTCAGGGAAGTAAAAAAATCATGTATTTTATTTTAAAAACAATTCTCTTTGGAGTGTTAGTTCCATGGTTAATGATGTAGTAAGATCCAACTAATTTCCAAGTGGAAAAATAGGAAAGTGACTGGATATGAAAAGTCATTCAGATCTAGAAATGTCATTTGAATCAAACTCCAGCGTGCTTCTCATATAGTATATATAAGATACATATAAAAATATACATATATAATATGAACCTTTTAAATATACTGATTATATACATTGTATGTATTTTACACAGCATGTATTATGTATTATAAATAATAAATTATATTTATAATATAATTTATATCTCCATATATACCGATTACATATATTTTATATAATAATGTATTGAACATATATTATTCATTATAGAGTGTATCTATATCTATACCTTTTATATATATGCCTGTTACGTGTATATATTTACATACACACACACACACACGTATGTATGCGTGTGTGTATGTAAACTTCCGTACCTCAGAATGTTACTTTATTTGGAAACAGGGTCTTTGCAGATGTAATCAAGTTAAGAAGGGCCCTAAAGCAATATGGCTGGTATCCTTAAAAGGGGAGGAAAACTCCAGGTGGAGACAGAGACACATACGTAAAATGTCATTTGCCGACAGGCACCTAGATAGAAGTATGCGCAGCTACAAGCTATGAATACCAAAGATTGTTGAGAACTATCATCAGCTAGAAAGTGGCAAGAACAAATCCACCCCTAGAGATTTCAGAATTGTGGTCCTGCTGATAGTTTAATATTATTCTTCTTGCCTCCAAAACCATAAAATAATAGCTCCTTGTTGTTTTAAGCCATCTAGTTTGTGGTCCTGGGTTATGGCTGCTCTAGGAAACTAATAAAACATTGATGAATTTTTTCTAATAGGATGGGATTAAATACCCTAAAATATCAGAGATGGTTCTTCATCCTCTTCAAGTGCTTTTCTCCCATCGTTTATTTAGCTCAAGAAGCAGAAGCTTCTTAGAATTGGGACTATGGATTCCTTTCTTCCAAGTGAGTTTTTAACTGGTGATAAGATTTGAGAAGCAATGAATATGAGTGTATATATGGATTTTTGTCTATTAGTGGGACTACCAGTGACCCTTCTGTTATTGACTAGATACTACTTAGTCTCCCAGATGGAGAATAAATGAATATACAATTTACATACACAACAATACAAAATGTTCCACATTCCTTGCTATTGAATTATTAGGTAGTGGAGTAACCACAGTGATATATAGTGTTAGTTATTTCTAGATTGTTTTCTTGTTTGTTTAATCTATTTGCTTGATTCCTTATAGCAAAGTATAAGATAAAAGTAAGTCTTTGTCTTTTAATTCCCACTTCCTAATTCAATTTATAATCATGTAATGTCTTGCCGGTTTTTTCTCTAGTTGCATTCTTTAGAAGAGGGATATATGCATATATACATACATATATACACTCTCATTGATTTCTCAATCATCAGTTGTTAGTATGGAGAGCAGCAAACTAAGTAATTCAAAATATTTTAGTAAATGCACTCATGAATAAATGAATACAAAAAACGTAAATACAGTACATTTGTGTGCAATGAGGCTCAGTTAACATGATTTACCACTTGAGAAGATGTACTAACCCTACCTCTATTGACGGAGAAACTGACCAGAGGATGGACTTGTATGGATAAACCTTGAGTTTTGTTTGACTTTTCAAAGCATGGGTCAAGGGTAGGCAAGAAATTAACTTCTAATTTCTGATTTCCACAATTATTTTATTAATTCTCTAGCACCCACATTTTTTTTTTGCCCAATTCTGTCATCCACAGCTGATACCCATCTCATAGTTCATTGATCAGAGAGCAGCTGTGAGTTCACAACGGTAGACTTCAGATGGAAATGCCAACAGCCTGTCCAAAATGTAGGTTGTCATGTGACATCATTAAGGTGGATAAAAAAAAGATATTCACATATGTATCCAAGGCTCCTTCTTCCACTTCCTGAAAGACAAGGAGTCATCACCACTGCCCACACTCCAATAAAAGCCCTAATTTTTACTTGCTGTCTTGGAGAGAAACAAGAAGAGGGAGAGGATTTTGAGGGATATTTATTCGAAAGAGGCTAAGCGATAGGACTAAACCAGAGGAAACTTCCATCAATTTTAGACTTTCTTGGCTCCATATTTTCCAGCAAATTTAGGATCCATGTGAAACATCAGTCAAAAATATAACCTCAGTTTCCACGGCCTGTGGGGATAAGTAGCTATCATTTGCCATTTGGGTTTCAATACCCAAATTTCTTCTAAGGTTAACTGCACATGCCATCATCTGTCCCTCAAGCATCTTCCATTTTTTAGTACTCTCCATGCACACTGCCTCACTCAACTGGAATTCTCCTTATACCGTCAACTATGACCTTAATTTGCCAGTAGGTAGTGATTAATCACCTTCCTCAATTTACTATAACATTTGTCACAGAAGATTATTCTTTTAAATACTTTTCTCATAGTTTCCCTGAGATTATCTTCTGTTTGGGTTTTTTTTTTCCCCCTTTTATTTCCTAAGTCATTCCATCTCTCATTCTTTTTGTAATTCCTTCACTACCTAATATTAGTAACTTGCCTCTTTCCTTCTATATCATCCCTCCTGGTGATCTAATCAGTTCTCAGGATTTCACACACCTCTCCCTGTTAGATAACAGATAGCATGCCAGTAACAAAACACAGCATAATATGCCCAAACAGAACATGTCCAAAATGAAACTCTTGATGTATCCCCATCCAAAATTCAATGCTTCCTATTAATGCTCTCTACATTAATAAATTATCCTTCCTCTGGTGACTCAATCTGAAGACATAGAAATATCATTTAACACTAAACTCTGCTTAAACCAGTAGGATCCAATTCATATTAAAGCCCTGTAAATTATAACTCCCACATATATCTCAAAGCTGTCTATTTCTCTCCAGCTCTGTGACAACCACGTGAGTCTAAGCCAACATCTGTCATATGGATTATTATAAGAGTTTCCAAATTAGTTTTTCTTTCTCCACTATTTACTCTGGAAAAAGAAAATCTTACAGCAGCCAGAGTGATTAAAAAAAATTAAATTGGTTTATTGCTCCCCTCTATAATTAGAATAAAATCTAACTTCTGTGAATTTTGTACTGTTGTCCAGAGGTCTTTTGTGATTCAATTCCTTCTCGATGTACTTGTGACATGGTCCTCTTTTTTATTACATTATACAATCCATGGCCTCCAAAAGCACTATTTCATCTTGAAAAAACAAACTATGCTTATTAACCATTTTTACTTTTTGAAAAAAAAAAAAAACATATGAAATACACATACACAAAAGAGAGTGCATTATTTTTCACCAGTCAGCTTAAAATAGAACTAGTTAAGTCCTTTGAAAAAATTTCCCAGTTTACATCCCTAGCTATATGCTCTGCATCCAGCAGAAAACAACTATCATGTTAACAATTGTCTTGCCTATCTTTATATTCTCACCACATCTTACAAGCCTGTAAAATGTGTTGCTTAGAATTGTCTATTTTGTCTAATTTTGTGTTCCCCAGTGGAGTCACATGTATATATTTTCCTGTGGACTTTTTTCATGTACTATCAGGTTTTTGCAATTCGTTCGTTATATAAAACTATACTTCATTTTTTTTGATGGATGTCTTTTATTGAATAAAAACACCACAATGCATTTTTACATTTTATTTTTGATATGTCACTGAGTTGTTCCTAGATTTTTTTGTTTATAAATAGTTCTATTAGGAATATTTTGTATGTGGGTCCCAGTGGTTTCGCATATACAAGGATTCCTACCTATATGGCAAGTACCGAAGAGGAAAATTCTCACATATAAAACATATATGTTAAAACATGGGGAACTGACAAACTTAGCCATTTATTAACTTCCAACATTTAAAATTTTACATGATTCAAGGGCGCCTGGGTGGTTCAGTGGGTTAAGCCGCTGCCTTCGGCTCAGGTCATGATCTCAGGGTCCTGGAATCAAGTCCCGCATCGGGCTCTCTGCTCAGCAGGGAGCCTGTTTCCTCCTCTCTCTCTCTCTGCCTGCCTCTCTGCCTACTTGTGATCTCTCTCTGTCAAATAAATAAATAAAATCTTTAAAAAAAATTTATGTGATTCAAAATTTTATATATATATATTAATATGTGTGTATTCATATATATATTCAACTTGAATAGACAAGTAAAAATCAATTCTAATGTGCATACACTAATTTACACACCAATTATTTTCACTGACTCTGGGGCTTGTCTTTTCAAGGGATGCCTTTATAAAATGTTAATATGATCAAATGTATCATTATTTATCATTTTTGGTGTGTTTCCTTCACAAAACATTTATGTAAAACTAGGTTATAAAGATATTCTTCTATAATTTAAAAGTTTTAATGTTGACATTGACATTTTCATCTTTAATTTGTATATGTGAGGAAGAATGAATTTCAAAAATTCATTTTTAGTTTTTAAAAGTGGATAACCAATTTTACTAGCATCATTAGTGGAAAGGTCCATCTGTTTTCCACAGACCTGCCGCATATCAATCAAGATCTGATATATGTCAGCTTCTTCATCTGCAGTCTCTATTATGCCACTGAAAAATATTTTATTTTATTTAAGATTTTATTGTTAAGGAATCTCTACACCCAGTGTAGAGTTCTAGCTCACAACCCCAAGATTAAGGGTTGAATGTTCCACATACTGAACCAGCCAGGCACCCCAAAAATATTTAATTACAGAAATTCATAAGTTGTCAAAATATATGCTAGATGTATTTTCTGACCTTATTTTCCTTCTCAGTGTATATGTATAATCTACTGCCTTCAGTCTTTTGTTTTAGTTTTTACTGATACATGTAATGATGGTATTTTTCCTTCCAAGTGTTCAAAATTTCTCTTGGGAGCTTTTACAATTTTCTCAATGTCCTTGATAGTCCTAAATTTAACTACAACAGTTCTTGGTGAAGACGTTTCCTTCTTTTGCTTGTTTGACATTCTCTGGGTTTCTGTTTATTTCTGGGAAATCTATCTCTATTTTATCTTCAAATATTTGCTCTTCACTATTATTTTATTTACATCTTTAATTTTTTTAAGAACTAGTTATTGGTCTTCCTGTCTCTATTCGAACTAGTTATTGGTCTTCCTGTCTCTATTCATTTAAAACAATATTTATTTGTTTACTTTTTAAAATTTATTGATCCTTTTGTGCATATCCTGTTAAGTACTTAAATTTGTTTTTCCAACCTGTATCAGTTTGCTAGAGCTGCCATAACAAACACCACAGATTGGGTGGCTTAAACAGTAGAAATCAATTTCTTACAGTTCAGGAGGTTTGAAGTCCCAGATCAAAGTGTCCCTAAGTTTTGTTTTTTCAGAGACCTCTCTCCTTGGCTTCTAGATGGCCACCTTCTCCAAGTGTCCTTTCGCTGCAACCTTGGTGTCTCTGTGTTTCCAATTTCTATCTTCTAATAAGAACACCAGTTAGATAAAAATAGGGCCCACCCAAAATGCCTTATTTTAATTTAATCAACTCTTTTGTACAGGACTTTATGATGAATAAACATACATTTACTCATTTTTGTTTGCTAAAACTCCAGCAAATACTCCTTGAGGTCAAAGCAACCCTTTCCTTTCCCCCAGGAGAGGCAGATTTGGGCAGTAAAATTCGAACTACACTTTGCTGCTGGAAAGGGAACATGAATCAGGATCAATGTCCATGACAAGTCAATCAACCAAGTGTTTTCAGCAACTCTTGAACAGACAAAGATTGCCAAATTACCTAGTTAGATTATACGTTTTGCTAATGTCGTTGATTTATGCAACCAGAGGCAGGTGTTGATTTTCCCAGGGAGATGGATTCTTTTATTCTAAAGTTGTCCTTCAAGAATTCTTCTAGCTGGCTTCCTTTCCAGGTTCAATCAACTCGTTCCTTGTCCAAGAATGCACACAAATTGCTGTAATGTTTTTCAGTTTTTGTAGTTATTTACCCAGAATCCTGGATGCTTCACGTTGAAGAGTTGATCTTATTTGTGAGAGATCTGCAGCCTGAATAATTCATCATCTTTGCAAATCTTTGGAAATCTTAGCCTCATGTTACAGTTGTTATTATTACTACTATTATTGTCATAATGATTACATTAATCTGGCATTTTCAATGTACTGTGACAGTTTCTCCCAACATATATTCCAATGTTTTGTGAGCAAAGAAATTCAACTAGTCATAGCACCGCCATTTCTTCCATGGGCCTACTATATTAGCTAGTATTTATTAAGTGTTGGATAATTTTATTTAATAAATACATTATTTATTGAGTAAAAACACCCCTTGGGGTATCATATATTCATATCAACATGAAAATATTATATTTGCATTTTTTCCTACTGACTACAACCTGCTCTTTAAAGTAAGGCATAATCTATGATGAACGCCATGGATCTGGTAGACAGAGTAGTAGTAGGAGGAGGAGATTCTTTCCATAAATGTTTTATAAATATTTAAATGAAATATCCCCTAATGGACAGTGAGCCAATTAAAGTCAGGAGTTATTTCTCATGATTATATCTCCTAATGGACACAGCAAGCCAATTAAAGTCAGGAATTATTTCTCATTCAATAAATGAAAAAATTCATATCGAGTATTTACTCAGGTTTTCATATGTTACATACAACTCAGTCCTGTCTTCAATGCAAGGATGTTCAACAAAATAAAGAACCATAAAAACAAAGTCTGAAAAATAATAAATGTTACGAAATTAAGATTACTTCAGTGGAAACAAGTTTAACTGTAGGTCTTTGTTATGAAGATTTAACTGAATGTAAATGTTTAGCTGATCAATTAGCATTCAGAGAGAAGAACCTGTTTAAATATTTACAAGCATATAAAATCAAAAGTTCAACTAGAATCAAAAGTTAAACCAGAAAGACATAAAATTATAGATGGTAGTTCACAAAACTCTCATCTGTTTCAGCCTGGAGCACAGTGTTATATAGTTATCAGATTTAGTCTTTATAGGAAGCAAATATTACATGGATAAGTGACATAAATGCAAATTCAAGTTAAAAAAAATTGACCACAAAAAAATCCAACTTAAAAAAGGGATGCTATAGTAGAATTGGTGAGAGAAATCACTTGGAAAGAGTTTTTAGTGAAATTTAATAGTATACCTGATTCATTTCTATGTTTCAAAAATATAACCACGAAAAATCAAACGTTATGGCAAGTTTAGCGATAAGAAATAAGATTTGTTGCAATCAATCCCACACATGATGTCTAATACATATTTAAGTAGAAATGTAAGCTAATAGCAGATTGTTTCTCATTCTTGCCTGGCATTGGGTTTAGTTGCCATTTATTAATTTATTTGTTTTTATTTTAAAGATTTATGTTTATTTATTTGACAGGGAGAGACACAGCGAGAGAGGGAACACAAGCAGGGGAATTGGGAGAGGGAGCAGCAGGCTCCCTGCCACGCAGGAAGCTGGATGTGGGACTTGATCCCAGGACCCAGGATCTGAGCCAAAGACAGACACCTATTGACCGAGTCACCCAGGCACCCCATAGTTGTTTTTTCAAGAACTGGGGGGACACATGTACCGATCAGAAAACTACACCATGACTCTAGACTCTGCCTCCACTCTACTTTCACTCTGAATGGAAACCACTGCTGATGTTGGCAGTTTATGATTATGCTGCTTCATTTGCGGCTGAGCAGAGGGTGGGACATTATAAGCACGATGCTTAATGCTGACGATAGAAAAGTCCACAAGAGTCCCTACTTCCATGTGGCATAACTTTTATTAAGGAGATAAAATAATTAAATAATAGAATGAATATATATAAAATGTCTGGTAGCCAAGGGGTTTAGGAAGAAAAATAATAATTCAGGGTGAGGGGAAAGGAAGGGTCAAGAAACGTAATACTATTCCGGAGAGCATGATTAGAGGAGGTGTCTCTGTTAATGTAGGAGAGAGACATAAATATAGTGATGGGGTGACACTTTTTGGCAGACATGATTCCAGGAAGGGGCAGCAGTAAGAGAATGTCTCAAAGCAAGGATCCTTTCAATGTAATGAGAAGTAACATAAAGGCTTGAGCAAAATGATGAAGTAGACAAAGTTCCATAAAAAGAGCACAATAATAAGGTGTGGGTGTGTACGTGTGTGTGTTGAGGGAATCCCAGAGACATGTAAGCCATCAAAAAACATCAGAAGGAAGGCCTGTGGGATAATGAACAGAGAAGTGATGTTATATAACATGTAAAAAAGACCACCAAAATAATCATTAAAAAACATTATCACCTGACTGCTAGAAAGAGAATAGACTGTAGGTATAGAGGATCAGATATGAGGCTATAGGGAGAGTTCAGTGAAAATACCACTGGTTTCGACTAGGGCAGTAGGTAGAGGCAAAAAGTAATGGATAGATTCTGGAGATATTGCAAAGAAAGAGGAAATAGTGCTAGATATGTTATGGAAGGAAAATAGATCAAAGGTTTAAACAGTAACAAAACCTTCATATTTTCTAAGGACTGCATTACAGTAAAGAAGAAGTAGATGTACCCAGCCAGTGGCTGAGTAAACAGCAAGTTCTTGAATACATCAAGTGTCCTGGCTTATATTTACATGAGTGCATCTTAAGAAGACCCCCAAGTCTACATTTTGATCTGCAGGAAAGAATTTGGGAGAGGAGGATTAGACACACTTAACAAGGGAAGGGAAAAAGATCCTTCTAGTAACATGTAATAACGTGTTGGCTAAATATACAAAGTATGCTGATAGCATACATTTGATTGTGCTTGCTGTATTATAGAAAAAGCAAGAATCCGTAAGTAAGGGTCTCAACTTTCTCTAGGGGACAAAAACATGAAAGAGCTTTTGGTAGCAAATTTCCAAGATGGCGCTGTATAATTCTTGGCTCTAGGTATTCATGTCCTTGTGTAATCCCCTCACATATTATATCTAGTCAGCATGTGCGGTCAACAGAACACAGCAGAAGTGAAGTAGTCACTTCTGAGGCCAGGTAATGGGACATTATTGCTCTTTCAGTCTCTATCTCTCAAATAACTCTCTCTACAGAAAGGCAGCTGTGATATAATGAGGACATTCCAGTAGCTCCATGTGAAGACCCATGAAGGAGAAATTGGGGCCTCCTACACATAGCCAACAAAGAACTGTAACCTTCAGCCTGTAGTGATGTGTGTGAATCATCTTGGAAACAGCTTCTTTGGATACAGTCGAGACTTCCAGCATCTGAAGCCCTATCTAACCTCTTGGTTGCAACTTCATAAGATCAGAAGAAAGAACCATCCAGCCAACCTGCTGACCCACGGAAATGGGAGGCATCAGTATTTATTTTCTAAGCTGTTAAATTTTGGAATGATATTTTTTTGTAGCAATAATTATGACTGATTTTACAACTATGCATGCCATGCTGCTGTGACAAGAATTATAATATGTATGTAAGGCTGGCTTTGGAACTAGAGAGTGAGTGGAAGCTGGAAGAACTTTGAACAAGCATTGATGAAAACTGAGAAGATTTTAATAAATACTTTGGAACAAAATAGTGGTAATTGAGGATGGTTTTTAAGGAAAATAATGGCTTAAGATAGCAGATTGCTTGATCGATAGATGAAATGTCTCTTGGAAATCAAGACATCTGAGCAGATAGAAGAGAAAGCCAGAATGAGAGCATTGGTTTTCTTACCTGTTCAACCAGTATAGTTAGCATCCACAGCCAAATACATCTTCTCCTACAGTGCCTGTGTCCTACTTGCTGTATACTTTTGTGGAGGGAAGTTTCTGGGCTTTCTTATACTGCTGATGCAGTTCCAATATTGCTCAGTTGGTGAGGCAAGAGAGAGCTTGCTCCTCCTACCTGATTTGTACTACAGCATTAGGCAGGTTGTCTACTGGCTTTTTACCTTTAGATTATTTCTTTCTGGTAGTTGCTGTGGATATGAGGTCAAGAGTGTGGAAGAAGGGGTATGCAAAATCTGTCTTCTTACCTGGATGCTTTAATGAGCATATTTTTTAATTTCTGAAAAAAGGAAAAAAGAATTTCTTCTGCTAAACAGCCAGTTTAGATATACACATTAAAAAAAAAGTCAATAATACATGAATCTTTTAAATCAACTACATTTTACAAAGGAGCTACTAAAAAATTGCCAATAATTTAAAGGCAACATAAATAAAAGAGAGAAATCTTCATGTGCATCCAAGCCACATTTCTTGTCTGCTATATTTTTGCATATCCACTGCTGAGTGCTTTCATGGTACTACAAGAAGGGCAACATGTTTTCCCCTCTCGATCAGAGTGTTCCATATCTGTGGACCATATGTCACGCTTGAAATTTTTTCTGGAAAAATACACACTTTGTTGTGGTGTTGAATGGTGGGAACACACCATTGTTTTGGCAGTATTTTCTACTCAGATTCCATGATTTAAATGAGAATTCTGTTTCATACAACATCATGATACTTCCTAGCAACATCAGTCTGTTTCCAGCCACCCATAGCCCAGGGAAACTGCAATAAATTAAGAAGTAGAGTAAGTATCCTACTTATTATTTTACCAGGTGGGCACAAAGGCCAAAAGCCAAGGGCAACGAAGGGAAAGATGATTAAATGTCACTTCTAGGTTCAATAGTCCTTCTTTCTACTTCTTATAAATACTTTTACATTACCAAGTGTTTTACTTAAAAGAAATAACAAACAATTTCTTTCCTACCAATTAAAACAAATGATTTTTTTTCTTGATCCTTGAAGAAGAATCACTGTTGCTTTAGTATTATGACTTTGTGCTCCCAAGTGCTTTTTGGCAATGCATTTTGATATGATCCAATGAGTTAAGGAACCTAAGTACTCAGCATGATTAAACTGCTGATAAATGTGTATCCTTGAATTCATCAGAAAGCATCTCACTGACAATATAGATATGCTCGTTTTTCTTCAATTTGATGTGGACTATTTTTGGTTCCAGGTGTTTCAACATGTTGAAAGGCATCTAAATTAATATTGAACTTTTAAGGGGGTGCTTAGGTGGCTCAGTGGGTTAAGGCCTCTGCCTTCGGGTCAGGTCATGATCCCAGGGTCCTGGGATCAAGCCCCACATTGGGCCTGCTTCCTCCTCTCTCTCGCTGCCTGCCTCTCTGCCTACTTGTGATCTCTGTCTGTCAAGTAAATAAATGAATGAATGAATGAATGAATGAATGAATGAATAAATAAATAAAAGAAGCAATTGTCTCCCCACGGTATTAAGTAAATATGTTCTCTTGGCATTGCTTTGCTAATAAAGGAAGTACATATGAGGAAAAATAGGTTATATCCTTATAGTAAATTTCTTGAATCTTGGAATTCAGTGTCTTTTATCCAAAATACACTTTCTTGGGAATATAGTACATTTAGTTAACTTGTTTTTATTATATATTTGTCATACATTTGTGGTTTTTTTTTTTAATTTTTGCTACAACATATATTTAAGATTTAATCTAAATATATTCATGAACTTTGCAAAAAACTCTAGAGTCTTTTCAACCTTTTAGAGTTGCTGGAAAAACATTTTTTTTTCATATACTCATGAACCAGTGAGTTCAAGAATATTCAATTGAGACTGAGATAGAGAAATAAAAGAAAATGGGAAATATTTGTAGTAAAAATGTAGATGAGCAGACTTTTTAAAAAAGTAAATTAAATTGGAGATGTACAGCTAAAGTGACTGAGTTTCAGTCTCTTTATTTTAGCTATTTGCATGCAGAAGTAATAGAGCATTAACAAACTATTGTGCAATCTGCTGTAATTGTCGCACCAATGTAACCCTCATATGCCGTGGATGTATTTGTACACAAAATAACTATGATTATGGCATAACAAAGAAATAAAATTTGAAGCTGGATTTTATGTGATAAGAAAGAGAAAGCAAAGAAATTATGGAACACAGGTAGCATTTTTACTCTCTTGTCTTCTTTCAGGAGCTACCAGCTGTTATGCTCACACAAATAGATTAGTTGAAAAATGCATTAACATGCACAAATTATGTCTTTACAGTGAAATTAATGACCAGTTCATTCAGCATAAAAGATAAATTTACAAAGGAAATGCTGCATCATTAAAGTTCGCATTTATGCAACCCAAATGTGCAGAATAATAGGACAGCAGCTTTCTCAAAGTGGTGTTATGTCCTACTTAAGTGCCTATCATTTAAAAGGAAGAGCAATAACAAAACTCCACTCCTTTCAGGAGGAAGGAAAGGGTGCTGCTAAATTCATTCATCTTGTTCTAAAGAATAAGGATTCTAATGGTCTTCAAACTCTTAGAACACATTTTTGTTTCATTATTATATGATATTAATATTAATATTAATATTAATTAATATTAATTAATTAATTAATATTAATTAATATTATATGATATTAAAATTATGCATTGAAGGAGAACAATGGCTTGGTAAGATACTAAAATTGCTTAATTTTAAGGCAAACTGACATAATTATATACAGATATTTTAACTTATGATATTAAAATACTTGGATATCTTACAAAATTGGAAAGTCTCACTGCGTTCAAAGAACTACACTAGAAGCTAGTTATTCAATCCTATGACTAACTGAAACAGTTCTAGTTAACCGCCTCCAAGTCAATGTTTGCAAGATAGAACACATACTGTCAAGAAATACTGAAGTTTTATAAACACTTTATCAAGAATCTCAGAAGGGCAGCACGTGGGTGGCTCAGTCAGTTAAGCATTTGCTTTCAGCACAAGTCATGATCCCATGGTCCTGGGATCGAGCCCTACATCAGTCTTGTTGCTCAGCACCGAAACTGTTTCTCCCTCTGCCTACTGCTCTACCTGCTTGTGTTCTCTTTCTCTCTGACAAATAAATAAAAACTGTAAAAAAATTTTGTATCAATCATCACTATGGATTAGTAAGTTATATATCTAATGCACACTATTAATTTTTTTCACAAAAAAATCTCATTATTTTATATTTTAATTTGACTCCAACTTCACAGAAAAGTTGCAAAATCAGTACAAGAATCTCCTAGCAACCTTTTACCTAAATACACCAACTGTTTGTATTTTGTCCCACTTGCTTTATCATCCTCTCTTTCTCTTATTTTCTGTTTCTTTACATTTCTCTGTTTATCCACTTTTATGTATGTGTTTGTGTGCCACCTTTTTTTTGAAACATTTGAGATTAAGTTGGAGGTATCATGTCCCTCTACCCTAAATACTTTAGCATGCTCAGCCTAAGAGCAAAGTTATTTTCTGACACATCTGCGTTATAGTTATTAAAATGAGGAAATTTAATATGAAATGCAATTAACTAGTCTGTACTCCATATTCAAAGTTCAACAACTTGTCAAAAGAGTTATTTACAGTTATTTCTCCTCAGCCCAAATCCAAGCATGTTTAGTTGTCAAGTCTTTTTAGTCTCCATAAATTTGGAATAAATTATATTTTAAAATATGTAAGAAATTATCAAGTGGATATTGCTTAAAGATTTTTGCATTTTATTGTAATTTATCTTATATGAATTTTTATAAGAGAATTATGTTTGTCAAACATGTTGAGAGAACATAAGACTTTTCAAAAAATCTCTGAACTTAAATTTGAATAACAAAGTCTGACGAGTGCTGGGGAAGAATCAGAAATGACTGCATCAATACCTTTATCTTGTGCAAGATTCAGATTCCACTACTAATTATTGCACGCCCCCAGAGCTGGATAATAGACCAAGGTATCTCAGACACACTGACTTATTTACTTGGGTCTTCTAACCCTTTGCATCACATGCCACTATCCCCAATAAATAGAATCAAATTGACATATCAAATACTAACTTCAAGTGTACATAGTCGGCGTTTTGAAACTGGAATTCGAATCCAGGTTCAGAACTCTACTTAAATTGGTATAATGCATGACAGAAAATAATGAGAATTGTAAGTAAATGCAGATTAAATTCCAGAAGCAAGGGATAACACTAATCCAGAATATGAGAAATTACTGAGAATTTAGAATTTGAATGTAGAGGTGCATAAGTACATTAAGAATACAAATGCAATAGTCTTTTTTTTTTAAGATTTTATTTATTTATTTGACAGACAGAAATCACAAGTAGGTGGAGAGGCAGGCAGAGAGAGAGAAGAGGAATCAGGCTCCCTGCTGAGCAAAGAGTCCGATGCAGGGCTCGATCCCAGGACCCTGGGATCATGACCTGAGCTGAAGACAGAGGCTCTAACCCACTGAGCCACCCAGGCGCCCCAATGCAATAGTTTTGAATGTGATGCATCCTATCCCTAAATTCCACCAGTGCTGACTTTAATGATCACGTATCTGGGTCTCATCCAAAATGAGTTCATTATTCAAGGCTGAGAATAACCCGTAATGTTCACTTCTGGAGAAATCATGTTTGTGTTGGATGGGATGCTAGTACACAAATGTAGCATAGGTTGTTTTTCCCCCAAGTATGCAGGGTGTCTTCATTTTCTATTGCTGCAAAAATAAAATATCAAAACCTTGATGGTTTCAAACACAGATGTGTAGGTCTTCAATCTGGCAGGTTGGGGGATGCTCTCAACTGGGTCCTGTGTTCAGAGAATCATAAAGCTGACATTAAGGTCTTGACCAGGCTCAAGAATCATCAGGAGGCTCTGGATGAGAGCCTGCTTCCAGGCTCATTCAAGCTGATGGCAGAATCCAGTTCCATCTTCCCTGCTGGCTGCCAGCCAGACATTGCTCTCCACTACTAGAGGCCTCCTGGATCCCTTCTCACGCCATCTTCAAAGCCAGCAACTGAGTGTTTAGTCTTTCTCACACTTTAATCCCTTGCAATTCCCCTCCTGCTGCCGGCTGGAGAAAATACTCTGCTTTTAAAAAGCTCTTAATTAGGAGCACCTGGGTGGCTCAGTGGGTTAAAGCCTCTGTCTTCAGCTCAGGCCATGATCCCAGGGTCCTGGGATCAAGGCCTGCATTGGGCTCTCTGCTCAGCAGGGAGCCTGCTTCCCCCTCTCTCTCTGCCTGCCTCACTGCCTACTCGTGATCTCTGTCAAATAAATAAATAAATAAAATCTTTAAAAATAAAAAGAAAAAGCTCTTGATTACAACTGGCCAGGATAATTACTTCCATCTTAAAGTCAACTGATTATAAATTTAATTACATTTGTCAAGTCCCTGTGGTCATGCAAAGTGACATATTCCTGGGCATGACTTTCATTATATTAACATTCCCGGGGATCGTAGTGAACATTGTTGGTTGTGCGTGCAAGGATACTTCTTGAGTTATCTCTCCCTCACAGGGTATGTTCAGGTATGTCCTAGACATAATTCACTTTAGCCTTCCTTCAGGGCAGCACTTCCGCTCTCAGAACAAATCTGCCAATCTGGGGTGACCGTCTTTGTAAATCAAATATTAAAGAGCTTTTCTTTTTCACTAAGGATTCTATTTGACTTCACAGTATTATTTGATACAGTATTGATAAACTCTATTTTATATACCTCCTACTCTCTTGGTTTATGCAAAACTATTTTTATTCTAATTTAATTATATGTATTTGGCCACATATTTCCCTGGCTTTCTTTGTTGCTGTTTTTCATGTGAAGTTGTATTTTGTTTGCTTTACTTTCGCTCACTAGCCATGGAATGTCCACCAAGATTCTGGAATAAAATCCTTTCTTATAGTGCATTTTGTTTCTGCTGAGTACTTTTTCTCAAGGATTTCATTATCATATCGCAAGATTCTTTCTTTTTTTTAAGATGTCTTTTTATTTGAGAGAGAGCAAGAGAGCACAAACAGGGTGAAAGGTAGAGGGAGAAGCAGGCTGCCCACTGAGCAGGGAGCCCGATGTGGGGACTTGATTCCAGGACCCCAGGATCATGACCTGAGCTGAAGCAGCCACTTAACTGATTGAGCCACCCAGGTGTCCCTCTCAAGATTTCTTTCTTTCTTTCTTTCTTTTTTTTTTTTTTTTAAAGATTTTTATTTATTTATTTGACAGAGAGAGATTACAAGTAGGCAGAGAGAGAGAGGAGGAAGCAGGCTCCCTGCTGAGCAGAGAGCCCGATTCGGGACTCGATCCCAGGACCCTGAGATCATGACCTGAGCTTAACCCACTGAGCCACCCAGGCGCCCATCAAGATTTATTTCTAATATTGATACCATCTTACTATGTAGTCTTCCACTTATATTTGAAAGATCTTGCTAAATTCTCTCACCTCAAATGCCTCAACCTTTAGTTTATCCCTAATATCTCACAACGTATCTAGGCACCCAAGCCAGAAATTTCAAATGTACTTACTCATTTGCTTCCCTTTTCTTTCACCTTCTTGTCAATTCTAACTAAAAAATTCCGCTGAATATTTATCTTTTTGTTACTATTAAAAACTACATCATGAATTTATTACCTATACACTTAATTTGCTCAAAAATGTTCATATCTAATTTCCTACTTGACACTCTATCTTTATACTCCAGTAACCCAAGAGATGTTAGCCCAAAAGTCATTATATCTATAGATTACAAAGAAATGTACACCCAATATGTTATACTCTTCTAATATAATAGAAAGTAGACTGTTGGTAGTGAAGAAAATTGGCAATCAATTTGTTCTTATCCATTACATTGAATAAATTCTCATAAAAAATTTAAAAAGTAAATCAAAGAGTAATTCTTTTTAAGTGGTAAAATATATGCTCTGTAGAGTCTGAGGATTGTCTCAAACTTTTAATGATGCATGTCTAAGAAAGTAAAGAGTCCTTCATTCTTCATTTTGCGTTCCAAATCATTTTGGACGTGGCAAAGTAGATTTTGAGTTTGTATAAAGGTAAATTATTGTTGGGACTCCTGGGAACTGACAGCTCCCAGAAGAAATCCTCTCCAGGAAATTCTCTTGTCCAACTTCTTGCTCATCTCTAGGCAACTGCCCATATCTAGTGACTGATGTGAGAAGTTATAGAGACTCAACATATGTCTCAAGGCGGGATAATTCTGAAGAACCATTCATACTCTGGAGTCCCTGTGATCAACTGTGGCTTTGGCTGCAAATACATCGCTACTTTGCAGTCCAGCAACTCCCTCTGACCAAGCCTACTTTTTTCACTATTTCACAGGTGTTAAGAATCTTCTGTTACTATTTTAGCAATGTATTACGTATTTTAATAATTACTAAATAATAGACTAGGGTTTTTCTCTGATGATCTCAAGATACCTGCCCCCAAAAAAATAAATAAATAAAATTTAAAAATCTATTTCAATGCAATCTGTTAATTTAGTTGTTTTCGTTCAATTACCATAATTCTCAGAAACAGTGCCTCCAAATTATTTTCAACAAGACTGCACAATTTATAGTTTTGCTTTTAAAAAGGCTTTGACATAAAACATGTCTAAGTTATGCATCATTTAAAATAGTGGTAACCTAGACCGTGCTCTATGTCTCTAAGATTTCAGTTTGTGATTTTTCTCAAAAGAGTGGATTCCCTAATGCAAGCTATTTAACAGAATCGCCATCTGCCTGCCCTTTGGTTTAACATCTAGTGGAAGACAGAGACTACTGGGGAAATTTCCACATGTATTTCAGTTGAAAAGATAAGACTTACTAACCTCTTGCTGTCCTTTGTGCTTGGGGAAATGGAGTACCGTTCAACACTGCTGGTTAAAGATACAGCTGGCTGATTCTGACCTTCTGGATTCTGGCCAGCAGCTGCCCAGTCTGTGCTCTGCAGCCAAGAGGCTTGAATTTCAGGCATCATCTCCTCACTGCCAGTTCCACTCTAATTATCTCAAGCCCTCATAATCCAATCCTAATTATCTCAGGATTTTTTTTTTTTTTCTGCCAAGATAACCTGGGTTGCATTTCCCCTATCAAACGTGTAGAATCTATTTATTACTAATCACCAAATGAATGATTGGAATTCTAATATTTATCAATTCAGTAAGGATAAGGTCAATATTGTGTATTTGTTTAAGAAAGCAAATCTGAAAACTTTCACACTTATGAAAAAAAGAGCAGTGAGCCACAGTTAGCAAAAATATGGGAAGGAGTTTATATTTAGTTATTAAATAAGAATAGGAGGGTGATAAATTTACCTCTACTTTTATCAGATTTACAAGAATGTTTGAGTATTATCTTTTGATTATAATAATCCCCTAAAAATTGGCTGGTGGAATTATTTTAAGAAGATTTGAACTAAATGCTCTGATTTCTTTCTTTCTGTTTTACTTTTTTTTTTTTTTTTTTTTTTTTTTTTTTTCCAGGCAATGGGACATTTAAAAGGGTTAGATAACTGGAGAAGCCTGGTGTACTTACTGAGGCATTGGGTGACTATTTAATAAGTGGAAGAAAGAAATGTGTATTTTTTGGTTCTATTTTAAAATATTTTCTGTAACTCATATTTCCAAGAGTGCCTCTGTTTTGTAAGGCATTTTCACAATTTTCCCCTTTAAATTCCCCACAGTATTGTGTATGCCACTTTTCCATAAGCTCAGAAACCACCACATAGGGCTTTTCCATTTCTTTTTCAGTAGTGGCAGTGAAAATGAGCTACATTCTGCTTACTCTTATGTAAG
Organism: Mustela nigripes; assembly: GCF_022355385.1. Classification (NCBI taxonomy): domain Eukaryota; kingdom Metazoa; phylum Chordata; class Mammalia; order Carnivora; family Mustelidae; genus Mustela; species Mustela nigripes. Next base: position 18,453,623 of record NC_081568.1, read on the forward strand.
AGTTCTGTGTCTAATATCATCACTGAGTTGCATGATGAGGTAGAATAAAGATAACAGATCACATGTCAATTGTACCTCTTATTTTATTTTATTTTATTTAAGATTTTATTTATTTGACAGATAGAGATCACAAGTAGGCAGAGAGAGAGGAGGAAGTAGGCTCATTGCTGAGCAGAGAGCCCGATGTGGGACTCCATCCCAGGACTCTGAGATCATGACCCGAGCCGAAGGCAGAGGCTTTAACCCACGGAGACACCAAGGTCCCCCTGCACCTCTTATTTTAATAAGAGTAATTAACTATGGTATCCATCATATTATGATGCCTATGTTTATTACTTTAAATACGTTCATGTCTTATCTGGCACGCTAGCCGGGAAAACGCTCTATTGTTATGGCTTGTGTAATTGGTTAGAATAAGGTGATATTTGGATCAAGTTTTGTTTTCTAGATGAAATCTCATTTTGTCCATATATTACATAGAATTTTAAAAGAACCAGACCTGGAGATTGAAGTTTGGATGTAAAAATTTTGTTTGGGTTATTGTAAGGATTAACTATAAAGGCGGGAAGGAACTAGGACTGAGCAAAGGGAGGACCTGACCGCAATGTCATCTCAGAGAGAGGTGTTGGCCAATCCTGTGGGCAGCTCTGCTGGGTTGGCCCTTCAGAATATTCCTCCTTTGAGGTAGAGATCAGGCACTTATATTATCACAAGACCCAGTCATTTGATACTCAGTGTCCCAGGAAAGGAGTGTTTCCTTAGGTAAGACAGTTTTCTTTGGTGAAGGAGAGTTTCAAAGTTTGGGACTCAGTAGAAAGATGTCAGCCACCAAAATACTTGGTGGTTAGGTGAATGAGAGCTTCAGAACTGATGGGTAAATTCTTTTTTTTTTTTTTTTTTTAAGATTTTATTTATTTATTCGACAGGTAGAGATCACAAGTAGGCAGAGAGGTAGGCAGAGAGAGAGAGAGGAGGAAGCAGGCTCCCTGCTAAGCAGAGAGCCCAATGCGGGGGGCGGGGGGGGGCTCGATTCCAGGACCATGGGATCAGGACCCGAGCCGAAGGCAGAAGCTTTAACCCAGTGAGCCACGCAGGCGCCCCCTGAGGGGTAAATTCTGATAACACAACAGCATTGCCATTACAGTGCATCCTTTTCTCTCTTCAGTTCCACATACTTTATATACTAAATTGTGAAAATTCTATCTCTAAGATTTGTGTTGGGTACGTTTTCCTGGGCTAAATTGCAACAGGAAGTTTAGTGAAATAAGCATTAGCCCTATCTCTGCAGATGGTCTCGAAGATGCATCTGAAATAAATTCTCTCCTCTTCCCCCCTTCCCCCCAATTCTATATTCTCCTCACTTCCGACAAATGTCTCCACTGTCTTAGAGACTTACCTAGTATTTTGATTCAGAAGTTCTTCAGTGGGATCCAAACTCCTGGTCAACATGGCCCTCCCAGCCTCCTGAACCTGTGCATTTGACGTCAACATTGGGTAAGAAAATAGCAAGGGGCACCATAGAGTGTCACATGGCTTTCAAGCAGATTGTTTTCCATCATCCCATAATAGTATTCAAATCTCCTCCTCATGATCAAGATCAAACACTCCTGCAGATGGTGACTGCTTTACTTGATTTTAGCTCAGAGTTTAAAGGGACTCTTGGTGCATATCCTGGTAAAAGGTTTCTCCTTCAGGAAATTCAGATCTCGAACGTTAAAAAAGATAAATAAGCAAAATCCCCATCTGGTCATGGGAAGTAAGAATAAGTTTCAATTCTGCTTTTAAACCTCAGTTCTTAGATTCTTATATCGAACTTTGGGGGATCCCGGTAAGATAGAAGGATTGTTGATTTAGGGAATACTTACCTACTGGAGGATAGTGCTACGACCCTAGAGAGTCATTATCTTCAGATTGGCGCATCAGTTAAGCCTTCTGTAAGCTGTTTTATAAGCTGCTCTGTTTGGTAAGGAGCTCCTGGGTGATATGTACATGGTTATATGCTTTTGTGGGTGTTTGTGTAGGTGTGTGAGAGAGAATCAGTCGATTCTATAAGCAAACCAAATACTGGCACACTGCGTTGCTCTAAAGTGGATTCTGAGGCAATCCCATATCACTTTATAAGTCCTTGAGGAATAGTGCTGAGTGAAGTCCTGTAGGCAAGAGCTGTACCTGGAATAAGTTCTGATTCAATGGTGCATGGCTTTTGTTGGCTATTATCATTCATATACTACAAAGATCACATAGTATAGCCATTGTCATAGCTATATTGACATATATGTTCCCAGACATGCTTGACCCTTTTCTCTCTCAATCTCTACTCCCCTTATTTATTTATTTATTTATTATTTATTTTTTGCGGGATTGGTCATAGTGAGGATGAGCTTGCTAAGTTATTTGCTCATGGTTCTGTATGTATTCTTTCACTGGTGTTGTTCTTTCCACATAAAGTGAATGACCAAAGTTTTGCTTGCTGGGGAGAATATCTTTTCTCCACTAACTTTCAGGTCTACCCCTGGAGCAGCCAGGCTTTTATTAGCTTGCAAACAAATACTGAGTCCTACTGACCCAAAGTCTGAGAAAGACAGAAATTATCAAAACAAGTTCGAGAAAAAAATAGAAAATCTGAATAGACTTACGTCAATAAAAGAAAATTAATCTGAAATTAAAATATTCTCCCAATATAAGTGTTTCCTTCCCTCCCCAAGCAAAAAAAAAAAAAAAAAAAAACATAAAACTAGCTCAGACAGATTCAATAGTGATTTTTATCAAACATTGACCAACCAGTACTGGGGACCTAGATTCATGAGGAAAGACATAAACACCTCTCTCAGAATGAAGAATGTCAAAGGACTGTGAGGTCATATTTTAAAATTTCTGTAGTGTGGTTGTAACAATCTTAAGTCTACTTCTGAGAATCATCTGAGGGTATCTTTTTTCTAGATTGCACACATCTTCTTCAGATTATGGGATTGCTTCAAGAGCATGGTCTTTAAATCCAAAAGTTGATGATGATTTAAGTCTCTAATTTTATTATTATTAGAGAGAAAGTAAAACTTATTAATTTGTGGCTCTGTATCAAGAAAGCTAGACAATTTTTTTCACTTCTGCCAAACTAAAGTGAATGTCTTCTTGTTTTTGTATATTTGCATTATAGTGACTACAAAAGTAATCTAGAAGCTGAGAGACCTGAACAATTTATTTTTCCACACGACAGGAAAGTCTAAAAACTAACTGCTACATTTTGAACACTGAACTTGTAATGATAAATCATTATTTTTGCTGAAATTCTAGGTTTGCATTTGTATGCCATGCAAAGAATCTACTAATTATAGACATTTTTGCATGATTTCTTCCTAAAAAGTTGGTTTATGTAAGACTTTCCCTGTAGATACCACTAAATTAGAAATGTGAAGGCAAAATTTGGTATATATTGATACCATAAGTAATTTTATTCTACTTCTTTCCTTAGATTATGCTCTTGCACATTGAACAATTTAACTACTCATAGTAGAGACTTATATTAATAAAGAAGACTTGCAAAGATCCGTACATGATAGCAAAGCCTGGATAAAACATTGAGCTATATTTCACATTAAATATAAATCCCTCTCATTGTTAAAGTTCTCACAGAGATATCTAAATCAATGCGAAATTTTCTGCCATATTTAGCAAAATTCCAAATAAAGTGAAATATTAAATTTTGCAACTTCAATTTCTGTATTCTTCCTCAAGTCAGCAGTTTAAACTCAGTTGTTTTTATATGGAGGAAGGAAGGAGTGCTTCTGGGTTTCTTCTTTGACCACTATAGCTTGGACACTCAAAGATCCTTCAGGAGCTCAGAGACTAAATAGGGTTGGATGGGATTGATAAAGATGTTATCAATTAAGTCTTCTCATGACCCAGTTTCTGAGGTTCCAAATAATAAAATAAATAGAACAACTAAGGATAGAATCTAATTAGGAAAAATTTCAAACCATAGTTGGTCATACAGCACATTCCATTTCTCTTTTGCTGTTACCAGTCATATACGTGGTTTCTATATACATGTGCATATATATGTGTGTGTGTGTATTCGGCTATGGGTGGTGTTCCAAAAGAAGATAATAGGAACTCTCCAGACAAAAGTTTATAACTGGGGGAGTGAGGGTGCAGGATGGGTGAGAGTAGGCAGTGCTTTAATAACACCAGTGAAAAATGGCAGAGTTAGTAGCTCTAAGAGCCTTTCCTTCCACTCCTTACTTCCATGTCTCTCCCCTGCCCCCAAAATGAACAAAAACTACCAGATTAAAAATGTCAGAGCTTTGGAAAGTAGTAAAATGTTGAAGGAATGAAGCAAGCACTGAATCGGGAATGAGTTGACTTAAAAAGCTCAGGAAAGCTTTGCACCATGTATTTACCTTTGTTCCTATCTTGTTCTCAGGTGGCCAGTGGATGTATCAAAGGCAGCAGCCTGCTTTCCCTGTGTGAGACCCTGGTCTCTGGTCTCCAGAGGGAGCCAAGCAGAACTTGCTTTCTAAGAACTGAATCTGTCTGTGTTCACCAGTTTGGGGGATGCCTGAAGGATTGAAGCAAGAAGATTGCATTTGTTTTAGCCAAGTTGGAAGTCTCTCAGGGTAAGAAAAGTAGCTTTCTATGCACAGGGCATTCTTCAAAAACAGTGAAAAGCAAAAGAACAATCCACTGTTGCCTGGGGCAAAGATTACAATTGAGGCAAACAATAAATATGCTGGAAGCCTAGGAGGAAAAGCTCTGAAGAGAGTCTGTGGAGAATTAGGGTGTTGTGAAGCACCGTCTCTATACTAGGAGGAACTTAGGAAGCCATGTGTAACCCAGGGAATGGTGCATGCTCAAAAAAAAATAAATAAATAAATAAATAAATAAAATAAAAAGAGAGAGAGAGAGAGAGAAGACCCTTAAGCTTTCATCTGTGGCTGATCTTTATGCTGAGTACAAGCAGGAAGTAAAGGCTGAGCCAGATTTGTAAATAGCCTGGCTAAGCATTGAAAATGTGTCTCAACACAGCGCCAACCTACAAAGACTTGAGAGAGCTTTTATTTTTTTAATTTTTATGTGTTATTTTTTCTTTCAGACATTGAAGGAAATCTCTAATCCACATACGGCTAATGTAAGCAACTAGCCAGATAGGAGCAGGGAATGAATGCTTTCTGACTGATAAAAGGGCGGAGCACAGAGGAAGCTCAAGATGATGAGGGAGCAGGAGGCTGGCTGAGGACAGAGCAAAAGCTGGTGCCTTGCACCCCCTCTTCACCCATAGGTGTAGCATCCCTCAGGCACCCCTGACTGCCATAAAATGATAAATAGTTAACTTGCAGGGATCGCAATCCTGCAGAACAGGAATCTCCCTTGCTCTACAGATGTCCTAGAGACCTAAACAGGGAGGTTACCTTATCAATAGCACAAATTTCCAGAGGCAAATAACTCTTAGTTCCTGAAGCCCTAATGTCTCCCTCTCCACCATAAACTGGAGGAGGCTGAGGTAGAAGGGAATGTAAATGATAGCCGGATCATAATACCCCACCGAGAATCTCCCAACTATCTTGATGTTAATGCCTGACCTAAAGACGACATTGATTAAGCCATAAGGGCAAGGACTCCCCCGGCACCTTGTAGGCCCTCCCTAACGTGTGAAAACTCTGTTGAAACCTCCCATCCCTTCACTGCCTTCACCACCTCCCCCCAACCGCAAGGTATATAACATGCCCACCCTGCCCACGGGTCCTGTCCCCGTGCTCTAATAAACCACCTTTTGCACCAGCGACGTCTTAAGAATTCTTTCTTTAGTCGTCGGCTCCGAACCTCACCCCACCGAACCTGACTTAGGTTCTGGGACTTCATCAAAGAGTGGCCCAGGCTTTGGGCACCTGGTGAACTCAGTGGGTTACAGCCTCTGCCTTCAGCTCAGGTCATGATCCCAGGGTCCTGGGATTCAGCCCCACGTTGAGCCCCACGTCAGAGCTTGCTTCCCTTCCTCTCTCTCTCTGCCTGCCTCTCTGCCTACTTGTGATCTCTCTCTCTCTGTAAAATAAATAAAATCTTTAAAAAAAAAAAAAAAAAAAAGAGTGGCCCTGGCTTCAAAAAGGCAGCATAAAATCTCCTGCAGTCAGCAGGTGCTTAGAAAACAAAGACCTGCTGGGACTGGTGCTCACTGCAAGGTCACCACTATGTCCCTTGTCAGACATTGGAATTTGAAGTGCATGTAATGGAGAATGGCTAATGGCTTGGGGATGATAAAGCAGAGAGTCAGATCTCCCTTCATGGCCAAGGTGAAGGATAAATTTGTCCTCACAGTAAAAAGTCTTAGGAGAGTGACATTCTGGAGAGAGTAGAGCAAGCCAGAGGTAACTGGATTTTTACAAAGGCTGCTATGGGTTCTAACCCTGCCCCTTGTCTGATAGTGATGAGGGAGCAGGAGGCTGGCTGAGGACAAAGCAAAAGCTGGCGCCTTGCACCCCCTCTCCATCCGCTCCCCCTCCGTCATATGTGTAGCATTCCTCGGCAGCCCTGACTGCCATGAACAATAAGCACATAATTAACTTGCAGGGATCACAATCCTGCAAGACAGGTGTCTCCCTTGGCTTACAAACGTCCTAAATCTCACTAACAAAGACAGTTGATAGCAGGATTATGACATTCCACCAAAAAGTCTCCCGACTATCTTAATGTTAATGGCTGGCCTAAAGAGACATTGATCAAGCAGCAAGGGCAAGGCCCCTGGTAGGTCTCTGGTATCCTGGCACCTTGTAGGCCCTCTTTAGCATATGAAACTCCACTGAACCCTCCCTTCCCCTCACCTTCCCCCAACCGCAGGGTACAGAACCTGCCATCCCTCACAACCCGGGGCAGCAGCTCTTCCTGCCCACAGGTCCTGTCCCCGTGCTTTAATAAACCACCATTTTACACCAAAGATGTCTCAAGAATTCTTTCTTGGTCATTGGCTCCGGACCTCAGCCCACCGAACCTCACCTAGGTTCTAAAACTTCATCAATAGGATGGACATAATCTAACCCTCATGCTGCCTCATGGAAGGTTTAGCCATTGTGCTAGGACAGAAAGAGAAAAAAAAATCACAAGAATTGGAAAAAGGAGTTCAAAACTGTCGTTATTCACAAATGCCGTGATTGTGTACTATGTAAAATTCCAAATAATCAAAAGGCAAATGTTAGAATTTATAACTTAATTTTGTAACATTGCTGGCACAATGCCTGTGTTCAAAATTACACATTTTTAAATAAACTATAGGCTGAAAAAGTTAAAATGGAAATTAGAAAATATTTTCGAAATGAATGATAATTGAGATATTTATATAAAAATGTATAAGATAAAGCTAAAGGAACATATATAGAAAAATAATGGCTGTAAACATTTAAATTAGAGAAAAAGAAAGGCCAAAATTAAATCATTTGGCTTTTACAACATGACAAGCTGATTTTTAAAACTCCCTTGGTAATTCGAAAGGCAAAAAATAGTCAAGGCAGTTTGAAAGAAGAAGAACGCAGAAGGACTAAAATATTAAATATCAAGTTGAGAAATGAAACCAAATGAAAGATCATAAATAGAACGATATATGCATGGAATCCTGATTTATAACTAGGAGAATAGCTTATTACAATGGGAAAAGGATAATCTTTTAAAAATATGGTATTGGGTATATTGGATATAGAGAAGGAAAAACAATTTTCTGCCTCTTATACCCACCCCTCTGGCCCTCAGAAATTCTACCCTTGGGCATGCACTGTACAGGTAAAACAATAATTACAAAGAGCATATTTTCACACATACACACACACAGTACAAAAGTATCCACAGTAGATTTATTCACAATAATTCAAGAAAATGGAACTTCTAAAATGCTTTTTTATAGTGCCTAGATAAACAAATTGAGTTATAGTTACAGAATATGACACAAACATTAATTAAAATAATCCACAACCACAAGGAGCAACGTGGATAAGTCACATAAAAATACTACTGAGGAAGAAAAACCCAGACATCAAAGACTACTGATCATGTGATTTCATTCACAAAAGTACCAAGATAGACAAAATCAAAATCAATCTGGCAACCAGAAGTCAGGACAGGGGATAACCTTTTAAGGTAGTGTGTGGAAGGGGGAGCAAGGGGAATTCCTTGTGTGTTCTGTTCTATTTCTAGATCTCGGTGCAAGTTTTCCAGATGTGTTCAATGTGTTCAAATTTATCAAACTGTACATTGAAAACATGTATACTTTTCTGTATGCATATTATAGTCTCACAAAAGGTTATAAAAATAAAAAGGACGGGTCATTTTGTGCTGCTGAATGGTTTTCTCCATACTTGTGGAAACATAATTCTTGGGGTGCCTGGGTAGCTCAGTCATTAAGCATCTGCCTTGGCTCAGGTCATGATCCCAGGGTCCTGGGATCGACCTCCATGTCAGGCTCCCTGATCAACAAACAGCCTGCTTCTCCCTCTTGCCCTACTCCCTGCTGCTGCTGCTCTCTTTATCTCTTTCTATCAAATAAATAAATAAAATCTTAAGAAAAGAGAATTAAAGAGAAAGAGCTAAGACTTAATGTTACTCTCTGTGTGAAAAATTCCAATCAGGAGAAAAAATGCATATATATTATTTATATATACATATACACATATATAAATACATATATATATAATACATATATACATATATATAAATATACATATATTTACATAAATTATATAATTATATGTATATTATATAATTTTTACTAGTGCTTTTCATCCAGAGAGATTTAGTCCCCAGAGGAACATTTGGTAATGTCTAAAGTATTATTTGATTTTCTTTATCACAGGGGGGTAGGGAAGGGTGAAATTGATATCCAGCAGGTAAGAGGCCAGTGGTGTCTAAGTATACTAAAAGGCACACAACAGCCCCTACACAGAAATAATTTGACCCAAAATGTCAATGACACCAAGGTTGAAGAAACTCAGACTTAAATGATAGGCTTTTTACTAAATGCGTGTTTAGTAAAACAATGAAGCTTTCTTTAGCTGGATTCTGCTGCTGATGGAATTCCCAGGATGTTCTCTTTTGAGACTCAGTGGATGTCACATGCTTTTTGCCATATGCTGCTTGACAACATCTTGCCTCCCCTCAGCTTTTAATTCCCTGAATATTAATTAACCTTCACGGCTGCATGTTACTTCCAAATATGCATTAACATCACATTGCTTTTTCTCTTTTCTCTGTCTTGACTTTATCTGCAAAACCTTAGCGATTCCTCACACCAAATGAAAGTCAGATTAAGGAGTAAAACAGGCAAAATTTTGTTCAAGTCAAGGTAAATAAGCATGTTTTACTATCCTATTTCCATCCCTGTAAGGTAAAATAAAATTACAAAAACAAAAACTAAAACCAAAAATTTGAGGTGAGATTTTCTTGACTCTAGCAAAATTCTTTCTGAAGTTCACAGGAAGTGTGTTGCACTAGAAACTTAAGTTCTGTGAGGAGGTTAAAACAGGAAAGAATTCTCTATCTCAGTCAAAACCAGTCCCCTCCTTTCTGTTTTATGCATTAGGAACCATTTCCTAGTCACAGAACCACCTATTTTTTTGAATTCCAACCATCAAACAGTTCCTCTGACTGTACTCACAATACTACACAATAGATTACAAACGATGGTGGATTTTTAGTGTTATTTGACACCAATAAAGCCAAGGAAACAGGGATTCCTACAAATCACTTTTCTTCACTGCTTCATGAATTTTTAGAGATGGCTCTATGAAAAAAGGAGCAATCCAATATGAATCAAAGTATAAATTTATTATTTGTTATGGAAGTCTTCCAAACTTCCATTGTAAATTTTCTTATGAAAGCCAGTAATCTGCAGTTTGGTTTGTTGAATAAGCAGAAAGTTTGTGAGACAGACTACATCAGCAAAGGGATCATGGAGAACGGGAGAGCAAGCATTTATTCCCTCAAAAGGGCCATCTTTTATATTCCCCACCCAGCTGGAGGCAATGGCAAGAGAGACATATAAGAGCTTGTGCCTTACAAGACTCAGTGATCTCAATCACTTCTCAAAGTGACTCAGCTCATTGTCCTAAATCTTGATCATTCAGATTATTCCATAATTTTTCTGGTATAATTAATTTTTAGTGTTTTCTAATCTGATTATGATAGATAAGTTTGCAAAAATACCTGCAACTGGTAAATTCCTTAGGCAGGAGATGGTGTGCTTGTACTCACAAAGGAGACCCTGGGGAGAAAAGGGTCCCCTGAACAAAGAAGAGCTGAGGAAGCTCGGGGCAGCGGTTTTGTCAGAACATGGCATGACCTGCTGCCTTAGAAGATACAGCTGAGATGCTAGTGGACTTGGTAGAAGCCTTTGAGATGGAGGATAAGCACAGGTGCGACTGGCAGATCTTCCAGGAGGCCTCCAGCAAGATCTTCAGGTTACTCTTAAGCTTAGATACACAATACTGAATGAAACATAGAAATGTAGAATTCCCTTCGGAAGTCAACAACCAATCAGAAGCACTTACAGGACACTGAGTGACTGACAAGTAGGTGGAGCGTCTGTAGCAGATGTATGAACCACGTGCAGTGTTATCAGCAATGGGATGTCCTAGCAGGGGGGTGGGAAGAAACAAAGGCAAAACCAGTTGGCTGACAGCAGTTCCTCACAGCAGAATGTTTTTTTGTCTCAAACAACTCAATTCCTACAAATGTACACCAATGATCTCCAGGGCCAGCTGGAGAAATTGAAGGCATTTGGCATGAGACAAGAAATCAGGAGAAACATAGCCAGTAGTAATCAGTACATGGCATCTCATATCCATCCCACCTATTGGTGGGCAAATACAAGCGGCCCCATTCTCATTTGTTTTTGTAGGAGAAGGGTGAATATCGCTGTGAATGAGATTATCTACAGAGATCCTCTTCAGAGTTTAAATGGAAGACTTGGGAAAAAGCTATAGCCAGAAAAATTTTATAAAAACTTACTGTCAAACTTGTCAGGTCAACGGAAAGACTGAGACCCTGGAGATATCCAATTTTACTCTCTGAAAGAAGAATGACATCAAGATTTCTTATATGTTCATAGTGCCTCACACTGAACATGTCTGTATCACAAAGGTAGATGGTGGCGACAATGGGGACGATGACAGCAGATGCCTGGGTGTTGGGTATTGTTCTCACGTTACTGGATGAGGAGACAGAAAAGAACACTGGTTTGTCACAAAGTGGCTCTAAACGTTCTTGGTGTTCTTAGGCAGGCAAGCTGTTCTGCAGTGTTTCCTTATTTCACTATGTTGCCTTCTGCTTAGAAAAGTAGTCATAAAACATAATATTCTCACTCTTTGTTCTTTTGGTGTTTATCAGAAGCAGTGATAAAATATACCCATTCTTACCCTCAATAGGCTGGTTTTTTGGACCCAAACAATAAACACCTAATTATTATACTGTCATCAGAAGAAGCTAGTCAGCTTTTCATTCAAAGATGAGGAGGAGAATTTGTCATATCCTAACCTTTTTTTTTTTTTTTTTTTTTTTTGGTATTATCCTATCTTGAAGGCCTAGTAATCAAGTTCCATGTTTATTGACCATTCTATTATATTCACCCCCACCCCCATATGTATGGCAGCATCTCTGTGTGTTTCCCTTAGTTTTAGGGAAAAGTAAATATTCTAGGGAAGAAAATAATCTACATAAAGACACAGGATTTGTTTTGAGAATGGAAAGTCATACAGGACCTTAACCAACTCTCAGAACTCCCCTGTGTTTCTTTCTCTCCCACTTAGCATCTCTGTTTCTCTGTAGACAAGTTTACTACCTCATTCACTTATTTCGAACAGGCAATTCATCTTCCTTCCTAATTAAAGAAGAAGTTAATTTCATTAGCTGAACTAATTACCATCATCCCTCTTGGATGGACCAATTTAATCCAGACCACGTTGCGATTTTCTGGACCTAATATCCATTTGTTCATCTTCATCTGGTCAGTAACCAACCTCATGTTGCTCCTTGGGACTCCAGCCCATGAGAAAAGGAAATTTTGTGAGGAAAGAACCTTTAGGTACGGTGATATGTTCAGTATACTAGTATACATTACACTACTATACTATATACTTGTGTACTATACTATACATTTGAGTACTCAATATAGTTGTGAAATAAGAGAGCAAAGAGGCATCCTGTATGCAATTGAAGCTATTTTTTGTGACACAAATATCCACAGGTGAATGATATTCTCAAGCAAAGTTCACCAGCCTAGATGTACTTGTGAAATTAACATATATTTGTTTCAATATGTTTAAGAGGGGATCTTGTATACAAGGGATACTGTTGGTAACTAATTTCTTTCACAAGGTTAATTATTACATAATCCCTCCATTAGAGAAGTCAAGTACCTGCTTTGAGTACTTAACAGCATAGCTGGTGTCCTGATAATTGCATGCCAATTGCTTCCTGTACAATGTTCCATGCAGATCTCTTCACTAATAAATGCAGGTTGCGTCCCAATGGATGCATTCTCAGAGTTTAGAAAGGAAGGTAGAGAAGGTTACATGTCATGATAGAAACACGCGATATTCTTCTAGTGAATTTCACATTTACAACATACTTGTTCATGCATTATCTTCCTTGTTTTTCAAAATGCTCATATGGAGAAATAAGCACATTTTAAACACATTTAAGCTAGACCAGAAACATTTAAATAACGATATCATTTGGAATCAGGTTTGCTCATGAGAAGCAGACATCAAAGTAACAGAGGATGTTGTTTTTTTCTTTTAAATCTGTCTCTCATGTAGAGATATAGAAAGAGGATTCCCAGGACTGTCCTGGCTGCTCTGCACTATAAGGTCCTGAGGGACCAAAACATTTCCAGGATTCTTCTTTTTCTACACAGTCTTTGTAATACAATTCAGGAGGAGACTACAGCCATGTACACGTTCTAAGTATCAGCATAAAAAGAAGTATAAGATACATATATTAGTGGGGTGCCTGGGTGGCTCAGTGGGTTAAGCCTCTGCCTTCAGCTCAGGTCATGATCTCAGGGTCCTGGGATCCAGCCCCGCATCGGGCTCTCTGCTCAGCAGGGAGCCTGCCCCACCCCCTCACTCTGCCTGCCTCTCTGCCTCCTTGTGATTTCTCTCTCTGTCAAGTAAATAAATAGAATCTTTAAAAAAAAAAAGATACATATATTCATTATCTCTTAGGATTCCTGGAAGCTGCCATATGAAACAGTTTATGTACATTGGATAGAACTGAGCCACCTGGGATGTCTGGTGGCTCAATGGGTTAAGTGTCTGCCTTTGGCTCATTTCATGATCACAGGATATTGGGCTGGAGCCCCACATCAGGCTTCCTGCTTAGCGGGGAGTCAGCTTCTCCCTCTCCCTCTGATGTTCCCCCTGCTTGTGCTCACTCTCACTCTCTCTCTGAAAAATAAATAAATAAAATGCCTTCTTGCAGTTATGCTGAAATAAAAATCTTTTTAAAAAATTGGTGCACTTGGGAATGGTTTGCCTTCAACAGAGGTTGGGAATTATAATGTTTATTCTCAGTGCCTTACGATCAACCTGAAACTTCAGGTTTCTGTAAATTTAGAAAAAAGGGCTATATAAAATACTGAGGGATAACCATCATTCCATCACAAGAATCAAGCTTACATATTTTTTTTTTTTTAAGATTTTATTTGCCAGAGAGAGAGAGAGCACAAGCAGCAAGAGTGGCAGGCAAGGGAGAAGCAAGCTCCTGGCTCATTGGGACTGGATCCCAGGACCTTGGGATCATGACCTAAGCTGAAGGCAGTTGGTTAATGACTGAGCCACCTAGGCAACCCCAATTATTTTTTTTTTAAGATTTTATTTATTTATTTGAGAGAGAGAGAGAGAAGGTGAATGAGTGAGCAGGAGGAGGGGCAAAGGGAGGAAAGTTTCCAGCAACTCTGCTCTGAGCATGGAAACCAAGGCAACTCTCCATTTCACAACCATGAGATCATGACCTGAGCTTAGCCCATAAATTATTATTAATACTACTTTCCATAGGAATAAAATTATGAATATTAATTCCCTTTAATTTAATTTTTATTGTTTAAAGATTATTTATTTATTTGAGAGAAAGAGAGAGAGCATGAGCCGTGGGCAGGAGCAGACAGAGAGGGAGAAGCAGACTCTTCACTGAGCAGGGAGCACTTTGTGGGACTCAATCCCAGGATCCCGAGATCATGACCTGAGCCCAAAGGCAGAACCTTAAGTGACCGAGCCACCCAGGCGCCCCTCAGTTCACTTTAATTTTAATTAATTTTCACTTTTAATATTAACTTTTAAAGATTCTCTTAATTAAGTGAAACTATATTTCAGAACCCGTGAAGGTACAGAAATTGCATAAGACTTAGCAGGCTTATGTTGCTTTTGAAATTGGAAATTTTCTTCCACTGAAAACTACATAGGGTGGATCATATTAAAGAAGGTGACCCATATTTGCATGAAATCTCTGCAAAAATAATACTCTTTACTTGGGTCCTTGTATGATGGCGTCAAACAAAATTAAATGCCTTCTAGCAGGTGTGCTGAAATTAAAGGGACAATAATTAAAATTTGGAAGTGATGCCCGGACTGTATGACTGCATTCTTCATAGCAACATGTTCTACAGATAATTCTAACTTTGGTAATTTACAAAGTAAATATTCTAATCCTGTTAATCATGCTTTCTTTTATTTAATATTCCTCTGTGGGAAATACATTGTGCAGGACAGTGCATTTCCTGAGACTACTGGGTAAGGTTGTGTTTGTGTGCTCTCCCTGGGGTACTAAAATGTGACTATTTCTATTAAATGAAGCAATTGTCTATTCCTCTCACTTGTTTTATTTTTTTCAGTCTAATTCCAAAATGAATACAAATTATACATAGCTTATTTTTGTTTATTCAGTGACCTATCTAAAATTTATTTACCATTATAGTTAGAATTTCATTAACAGGAAAAAAAGGAATTCTTATCCATGTGTCCATGTGTAGAGATAGAATACCTCTGATGTAAAGGAGTGGCATGTGTCATGATGGAGGAGACAGTCAGTTGGGGGTGCTTGTCTAGGCAAATTATAAATGATGGCTCCATAAAGTATTTCGAGGAAACGTTTAGTACACTGCCATGGATACTATCATTAAGGATAAAAATGTTTAAAATTAATAAATGACTTTCTATCTTTTTATATCTATATATATTATATATATATATATATATAAATATATATATATAAAATATATATTTATTTGTCAGAGAGAGAGAGAGCCCAGCACAAGTGGGGGTGGGGTGCCAGGCAGAGGGAGAAGCAGGCTCCCTACTGAGCAGGGTCCTGGGATTGAGACCTGAGCCAAAGACAATGCTTAACTGACTGAGCCACCCAGGCGTCCCTGTATTTATGTTTCAGTTGTGGGGGAAAAAAAAAAATAAGAGCCCTCAGCAGTTAGATTTTTTTTTTCTGGGCATACCATACTCATGAATGGGTTTTGGATTCATGTAGGCTGTACTTGTGCTCAACATTGCTGGAGAAATTAGAGCTCAAAGAGTGAAATATGATGATCAAAAGATACATCGGGTCATGGCAGAGAATATTGAAGACAAACTGGTTTTAGCAATTGCTTTACTTTGTTTGGCTTTGGTATATTTGTTTGTGTCAATTTCGTGGCTGGTGATATTTGCATGAGTGCTTTTCGGCTTGCATGCTTGGAAGAGTTTGTCCTTGAAGAGATCAACATCTCTGCAGGTTGGAAATAAAAGATTTTAAGAATTAATGAAAATCCCATGTGTCTGCTTTGCTTGGACTGTCTTCTTATAATAGCTATGATGCAGGGGAAAGGTGAAGGAGCCAGTTTCATAGGCATTGGCTGAATTGCTCAGTTTTTCATTTCAGAAAAGATTTTTCGTGTATATAATATGAAAGGACTTTTTTTCTTTATGTTAAGTGGAAATAAAAGGCACAGTTAAAAGATCAACTCTGTTTAGGTGTCACTCTAAGTATCATTTGCTTACTGAAAAGTATGAAAAACTATCAATTGGCTAAAAATTCCATAGCCAAATTGTTTATCACAGTTCAACTGAAAGTACATATACAATATATCCTAATTATTCTTAATGTGCCAGGAGACAAATAATCTTTCTTTATTTGAATTTTTGATATCTTTCATATAGTTTTAGTTCTTATAGGCCTTATGGAGAACTAATATTTTTATGTTATTAAAAAAAATAAAAAAAAAAAACTGGGGCCATCAAATCTTTGCCTCTTTCCAATTAGAAGTGGCAAGTTACTTGGGTGCTGGGTGGTTCAGTCTGTAAGTTACTTGGGTGCTGGGTGGTTCAGTCTGTTCAACATCTGCCTTCAGCTCAGGTCATGATCCCAGGGTCCTAGGATCCAGTCATGCCTCAGGCTCCTGCTCAGAAGCAAGTCCACTTCTCCCTCTGCCTGCTATTGCCCCCTGCTTGTACTCATTCTCCCTCTCTCCCTCTCTCCCTCTCTGTCAAATAAGTAAATAAAATCTTTTTAAAAAAAGAAGTACCAAGTTACCACTTTAAACTAATTAATCAACTAGTATACTATATATTCAAATATGTATGTTATAAAAATAAATAACAAAAATAGTAGTAAAATGATATTTCTTTAGTTTCAGAACATTCTCTGGGCTAGGTCATGTTACTTCATAGTCTGTTTGAAATTTATCTTAGATGGGAACATTAATAAAATATATCTTGAAGGGTTGTCTATATAATTTGTGATAATATCAAAACCGCTTATCTCAACATAAGCTTGTTGTTGTTGTTTGTTTGTTTTTTTAGTAAAAATTGGTGTTTTTGGAATAAGCATTCAGTTATATGGATATATGTTAAAGTCAATAGTTTTCTTACTAATTCTAATCTGACATAGTATAGCATGTTTCTAAAACATTTTAAATAACTGGCATAATATCCATACAGCTCTTCTAAAATATTTGTGCTTGCACATGTAGTCCTTTGACAACTGAAAAAAACATGTGGTTAGCAATTTTGGGGTGGTGTCTTTTGGGTTTTCCTACATAAAGTATCATGTCATCTGCAATGAGTGGGAGTTTGACTTTTGAATGTCTTTTCTTTCCTTCTCTTATCTCAGGGCCGAGGCTAGGACTTCTAGTATTATGTTGAACAATAGTGGTGAGAGTAGTCATCCCTGTCGTGTTCCTGACCCTAGGAGAAAAGATCCCAGGTTATCACCCCCCCATAGGGAAAGATATTCCCTGTGGGCTTTCTGTAGATGGCTTGAAATTGAGGTATGTTCCCTCTCTCCCTACACTGTGAAGAGCTTTAATCAAGGAAGGATGCTGTATTTTGTCAAGTGCTTTTTCTGCATCAATTGAGAGGATCATATAATTCTTTTCCTTTCTTTTATTAATGTGATGTATCATGCTGATTGATTTGCAGATGTTGAACCACCCTTGCAGCTCAGGAATAAATTCCACTTGGTCATTGTGAATAATCCTTTTAATGTACTGTTGGAGCCTTGGTGAGAATTTTGGCATCCACGTTCATCAGGGATATTGGTCTGTAATTCTCCTTTCTGGTGGGGTCCTTGTCTCGTTTTGGGATCAAGGTAATAGGGGGCCCATAGCAAGTTTGGAGGTTATACTTCCATTTCTGTTTTTTGAAACAGCTTCAGAAGCATCAGTATTATTGAACAGCAATGTAAATATATTAGTTAATACTACTGAACTATACAGTTAAAATGGTTAAGATGATAAGTTTTATGTGTATTTTACCTTATTTTTTAAAAAGTAAAAAAAATCTTATATAAACATTTTTAGAAATCAAAATTTGAAGAACATTCTTAAGTGTAGCTGAGAGTAAGGGTAATGGGACCACCTGTGCTACCACCTGTGCTAGTCTAATTGCAAACACAGTGATCTCTTCTGCAGGGTGTTGACTAAGAGAATAATCTGACCATGAAGCAGTATTGAGGAGGGAGAAGATCAAGTATTGCTCTGCAGTTTGGTTAGATTTTTCATGTTTTGAATGAAAGGATCCAATTTTTTGTTTTATCTTCAGAGTAATACACGGTCATCTTCAAAACAATCTAATTTCCATATTGGTGCATTGTGCAGTAACTTTTCATTCTGTTGGGTAAGTTGAGCAGAGAGTAATATAAACAAAGAAAGGAATTTTTAAAAATATTTCCCTTTTACGTACTTCAAACCCCATCTTCCTATGCCATTTTGAAACACTCTCTAGAGTAGCAGTAGTCTCACTTGGTTTGAGTTTTTGACGACATATATTTTGAAGGACATCTTTTAAAACATGGTGATTTATTAAATTAATCTTGGTAGAACAGTTTATAATGGTTTTGTACTTTTTATACAGGTAAACTAATGCCAAATGACATGGCAAGTTCTACTGTCTTCCCCAGAGACTGGAGTAAATAATCATGTTACTTATTCAGTTGTAGAAATAATCACATGTGTATATTGGGGAAAGAGAGTAGGAAAACAGAGAATAGTAAGTTATGGGGATATCGTAGGTCATTACCAAGTATTCTCCATATCAAGCATCATGCAAAATTAGACACTTAATAGAAGCTTTGCTAATAGAGGCATGACAATTATATACTCACATTAATTTTCAAAAAATTTTAAAGATTTTATTTATTTATTTGACAGAAGGAGAGAGAGAGAGAGTGAGCACATGAGCAGGGGCAGAGGGAAAGGGAGAAGCAGGCTCCCTGCTGAGCAAGTAGCCTTGATCTCAGGAAGCTGGGATCATGACCTGAACAGAAGGGAGCTGCTCAACCGACTGAGCCACCCAGGCGTCCCTCAAATATTTTTGACACATGAAAAATGAATATATGATTTGGACTCTGTTGAAGGTATAAAATATGTCTTGATTAAAAGCAACTTTAAGAGATACAATGTATTTACATCTAAGGCTAGCAAGTAAGACTTGGTGGAGATAATTTTATTTCTGATAACAGGAGAGGGAAAGAGTAACAGAGAACTCTCTTAAATCTATTAAATCTTCTCTGGCAAAAACTGGAAATCCCACCTGGGTATAAATTTGAATAACAGTTAATGAAGGGTCTGTGCACACAGGTCTGGGCAGCATCAAGGGACCCGTGAGAATATTGAAATTCCCAGGACCTACCTAGGATGAAAAGCATTTTATACTACCCATCAGCCTGCAGGAGCAAGGGAGAAATGAGTGGAAAATATTCTGGTTGTTCCCACCTAGTCTCTGATCTGTCACTCCCCTTGCCTGAACCTTAAGAGTAAGCCAGTAGTCAAAGTTGTATGGCTGATGCTTTTTGAAAAAGTCAAAATACCCTGCCCCACAGAGTAGGGCAGAGAAAGGTGAGTGTATCTAAGAAAAAGCAAATAAAGATTAATAAAGAATACAATAGTATTATTATGTTATTCTAGATCATAAAGACAATGTTACATAATGACATTTGTCATCAACATAATTCATTGACATAGAGAATAAGTCAGACAAGAACATTAGGGACAAAAGTTAAAAGAAAAAAAAGATACTGGATTCTTTCATCTTTAAATTCGCTTAGAGATCAGTCAGAACAAGCACAACATGTTGCATTTCCATTCCATAAGGAAGACCATAGGCAGATCATAAGGTTCGAGAGGCAAAATAATAAATGGTTCCTACTGTAAGTGTTAAATAGAAATGATCTGCAGCAACAAATTATTTCACATGAGGTACTGGAGCTGTCAACGAAATACATGAGAATGGTTTCAGATTTAAACAGTGGCTGTCTAAGAAGGGAAAGTCCATATGTTTTTGATTCTTAAGTATAGCACGAAGAGTAAAATGTAAAATTTGAAATATGTATTTTTAAAATTATTATTATTTTTTTAAGATTAAAGATTTAAGAGAGAGAGAAAGAGAGAGAGCAGAGGGAGGAGGCAGACAGAGAGGGAGATGGAGGGAGAGAGAGAGAGAAGGAACCTCCAGCAGATTCCCCTCAGAGCGAGGAGTTCAATGTGTGTCTTGATCCCATGAGCTAAGATCATGACCAGGACTGAAACCAAGAGTATGACACTCAACCAACTGATCCATCCAGGAGTTCCATAGTTGGAAATGTTTTAAAATTATCTTCCAAGTTTTAGATTATAGAACACATGCACCTATGAGATTTTTTAAAAGATAACTATGAAGTATTTGATATTTAATATCTTAACCCAATTAAGTTACTGGAATTAGAGAATGGGGATTGAAATACTTGCAGAAAGTTGATGAAAATACTTTTTTAATTTTCTAATCCTTTATTACTAATAATCCATGTTCCCAAATATTACCTTTATCTTATTGATATGAATTAGATTGAACTATATTAACACTTATTTAATAAAATAAGTGATTGGATTTCTATATAGTTTCACTCTCCTAGAAATCATTCCAAATAATCCAAGTTTCAATAAATTTAGTGATTTATTTGGAAAGTATAAATAAGGTGTTTGTTTGTTTGTTTGTTTGTTTTTACCACCAAGATCAGAAAAAAATCCTTAGAACACTTAGAGGTGACAGAAATAATTGCATAAGCTACTAGAAATAAAAACAGCATTACAAGCTGAAATGACAAGTCATGTTAAATTCCAATGACTTTCCAATTCTAAAAGTGATCGCTAACATTTGTACAACTCATTGGAAAGACATCAATATTTGTAGGTTATTACTAAAAGCATTGAAGTGATAAGAAATTGACTCACACTCTTCATCTCTGTTATGTGTAAAATCTAGGGCTTCTTTAATTTATAATATGTCATCCAGGGATTACATTACTAGTTTTCATATTCTATATGTTCAATATTTTTCATTACTAGTTTTCATATTCTATATGTTCAATATTTTTCTTGAAGTATTAAATAATAAATATTATTTAATAACTTGCAAAAAAATGCCACACATAATTTTAAATGCACCCTGTATGCACTTCTCATTCCCCATGGGAGACATTGCAAACCAAATTTTCAAAATAACAAGTATTAAAATATACAGTAACTTTTTTTTTTAAAGCAGGAGTGTACTATAACTTCTAACTAGTCAGAATCAGGAAGAAGTCAAAAAACATTTACCAGAATGGGAAAAAAAATCATTAAAAAAAGAATTAACAAATATTAACCATTGTAAACAAATAAAGCATGGAGAAATTATTTAAAAATGTAAGCAATAATAACAAATTTAAATGTATGTATTTTGCCCATTGAAATGGTAGATATTTTTGATAGGTAAATGTATCTGTTTGATGTTTACCAGAGACAAATTAATTTACAAAACAGAAGAGTTATATAGGGAAGGAGTAACAAATTTTGAGAAAAGATTTAAATTGTGATTTGACTCTAAAACTTTCTGCACATTTGAAACATCCAGAACTACCTGCAGAATGGTTTATGGGAGGAAATATGTATATCTAATAATTTTATTCTTATTTCACAAAAATTCCTTAAAACTGGCCCATGATACTTGTCTAGCAGCTTTTGTCCTGGACCTATACTTAAGTTGGTTGAAGCAATTTATTTTATTTTCTTTGTTTGCCAAAAGCTATTTGCAAAAATTACTATTCTTGTTAATAACATGTTGTGTTCAGACCTTCTGAAAAATTACAACAGCATGTTTAAATAAGCAAACAAATATATTTGCCTAAATAAAGAATTATGTCTCCTATCAGTTTCTTTCAGAGTCTTTTCCATATGCTTTGAGAAGATGAGAATTATTGAAATAATTCCACCCCCTTACAGACACATTCCTACGCTACACTGATCTTTCCTCACTTCATGATAATAGGAAAGCTAAGAAATAAAGGCCAGTGTTGCAAAATTAATATTAGGAAAAATATAAGCTAGAATTTAAAAAACTTGGATAAAAAATATTTACAGTTTACAGGGGTGCCTGGGTGGCTCAGTAGGTTCAGCATCTGCCTTGGTCTTAGGTCATGATCCCAGGGTCCTGAGATGGAGCCCAGCATCTGGCTCTCTGCTCAGCTGAGAGTTTGCTTCTCCCTCTCCCCTCCCCCATTCCCCATCCCGCTCCCGCCTCCGCTGCCAATGCTCTCTTTCTAATAAATAAATAATATCTTAAAAATATATTTACTGTTTACGATTTACAGTTGACTTGTTACTCACGGTAGTTACGTTACATAAAGTTTTTATGAACACTGAATTAAGGAGCAATAAACTATTTGTTCTAGAAAAAATATGTGCATATATATAAAAAAATATATAGATATCTGTGCACATATCTTACTTGGTTTGTGATCTTACATCCTAAAACAACTCATCCTGGTAGATGCTATTTTCTTTGTTTTGCCAAAGAGAAAAAAAGCTCAGAAGTGGTAAGTGACTTACCACTGGTAAATGGTAAATGTACTTCCCACTAAATGGTGCCAGAGTTGGGATTTAAATCCTTTCCAACAGGCTTCAAAGTGAGATGCTCCACTGCTTGTTTTCTACAGTTTCCATCCTCTGGTCCTATCTGAAGTGGCCACCAGAGGCAGAGAATCACCTTGTGCGTCCTCACCCGGGAATGTGCAAGTTGGGCAAATCCCTGAATGGGATGCAAGCTGAGAATATCATGGTCTTTCACTCCCATGATTATGTTGCCTTATCTGACAAAGGGATTTTGCAGATGAGTTAAAGTCCCTAATTAGTTAAGTATAAACTAATCAAAAGAGTTTTCAGCCCTAAATAGCTGTGACCTACTCAGTTGAGCCATTCATCAAGGACAGACCAGAGGCAAAGGAGATGATTTCTTATTGTCTTTAAAAGAACAAGTCACTATGAGTTCTACATACAAGGAACTGAATTCTTGCCCACCTCTTGCCCACCAAAAGGATCCTGAGCCTAGGATGAGATCCAAATTCAGCTATAATCTTGAATACATACAATTCTGTGAGATCTTGTGCTGAGGGTTTTAGAAATTGAGAAATAATAAATATATATTGCTCTAAGATATTAAGTTTATGGCAATGTGGTATGTGGCAAGACACTAGAAATGCACCCACTTTTTAAAACAGAAATAGCTGTGCTATTCAGTGGACAGACAATTCTTCCCAGAATGTGATAATTTGCTTCTTATTGGTTATGTGGCCTTAGGCAAGCAATTTAATTTCTCCAGGCATAAGAAGTGTTCTTTACAATAGAAGTTTCCAAATCCCTTAAAGATTTAAAGATTCTTTGAGATGCAAAGAAAAAAAAGAAAGAAAGAAAGGAAGGAAGGAAGAAAGAAAGAAAGAAAGAAAAAAGAAAAAAAGGAGAAATCATTGTCACAGTTAAAGAAGGCAGGCAGACACTTCCCAAGTACTGTAGTTTTTCAAATATTAACAGATTAATTAGTTAATGTATTGGAACATTAACCACAAGATTAATTAAGATGACAGTAAATTAATTTGATTTTTCTGTGCTTTAGCAAATATTTCTGGGATATTTACCACACAAACTGGATGATAAACAGAGAAATAGTACTTCCAACTTTGCTGTGATTTTTACAGTGGGTAACACATTGGATATCACTAAACAGAGATGCAGGGAACCAGAGAAGCTTTCTCTATGAAATTAGAGATATGTGGAAGCTGATTAATAAAAATGTACAAAATCAAAACATGGCACTGGGGAGAATGAGGAGTGTTTCAGACCAAGGGAAGATGATAAGCAAAGGTCTGAAGTTGTGAATGAACTTTGTAAAATTAAGAAATCAGGAGTGCCTGAGTCGCTCAGCTGCGTAAGCGGCTGCCTTCAGCTCAGGTCATGATGCCCTGGTCTTGGGATCAAGCCCGGCGCTGGACTCCCGGCTCATCTGGAGTTTCCTTCTCCCTCTCCCTCTGCCTGCCATGTCCCCCTGCTTGAACTCTCTCTCTCTGTCAAATAAATAAATAAAATCTTAAAAAAAAATCATTTCTCTCTTTGATTTGAGCAAACAACTAGATTAGAAAAATGTTTAGGAGGAAAGAAAAGAAAAGAAAACAACAACAACAACAACAACAAAACAACACCAGGGCAAGATTATTAAGGGCTGGTAAATAATTTCAAGGAACGTAGGTCCTACTATATAAACAGTAGTAATATTTGTAGATGTTATTTTGACATGTTTTGTTTGTTTTAATGAACTCTCAGCGTCAAGAAGAATTATTAGTGGATTGTAAATTTATATACAACATAATAAATTGTCTTATTAGTGTTGCTGCAAATATCTGTGAAATGATAAACTATTGAAGGTCAGATATGAATCTACTTAATAATTTGTTTATAAAGAGATGTATCCTAGAATGAAGTCGGTGATAGTGGGAATGGAAGGAAAAAATACACTGAGGAAGTAATGAGGAAAAGATTGATGACAAATTCTATAATTACTTAATTATCGAGACAAGACGATAGAAGAGAAAGGAGTTGGTCCTACTTTACTTAATGTGTAGATAAAACACAAATTAGAGAAGCGTAAGCAGATTTAGAGAGATGGTCTCTTCAGTTTTGACCATGATGAATTTTAGATGTCTTTGGAACACTTAAATCAAACTTTTTTGACACTTTTACATAGAATACAGTGTGTCAACAACTTACTTAGTATCTCATCAAGATTTTAAGATTGAGCCACTCAAGTCCTCTCACATTGCCAAGGTTCCCAGAGCAGCCACAGTTGGGTCCAGGGAGAAGGAAAAATGTATGGGTTTCTGGAAACCACACCCATAGAGAGTGGCCTCTAATTTAAATGCTTGGAGGTTAAACACTTAATTCAATCCCTAAAATGTGTGTTGAGACCCAAATATGTCTTTTATCATTATTATTATTATTATTATACAAGCTCAAGACTTATCAGGATGTTTGTACCGACCTAGGACTCAGGTTTTGATGAGTCCCTGGGAAGGAAAGTGGCTTCAGTCCCATGGGTAAAACAGAAAGTGAACACAGCGAAATCTCTACAGAGAAGAATTCAGAGTATAATGTATATCAGACATGGTATGTTTCATTTATATGTTGCTGCTTAATAAACCATCCCCAAATAGTGATTGAAACAACCATTTAATTTTGTTCACTGTATATCAGAATGTAGGAAGGGGGGATTGTTTGGTCATTAATCTCTGACTCATCTGCCATCACCTGGGGTGTTTAGTATTGGAGTTTCCATGCCACGAACGGCTTCTTCACTCTCTTGGTAGAACCTTGATGTCCACTGATCTCTCTGTCCACATGGTCTGATACTCCACGTCTTCTTCAGCTGGTGTTGAGAGAGTGAAAGGAGAAAAACCTAATTCAAGGAAACTCAATATATAAACATGTAATACAAAATACATAATGCATATGTCTTTATCATACATGAAATGTAAATGTATCTAATTTCAGAAAGATTTTGGGAACCTACTCATTTTGAATAATAAACCAAAGAATATGAAGGGCAGAGACCCTCTTTAAAACAAAAGCATAATTTGCTGTGGAAAGATCATCATTCAAAACAAATAGCATCCAAAATGGGGTTAAAATTTAACCACAGAAGATAATTTGTACATGTTTTAGAGATGCAATGTGGTTCTGTAAGATAAAGCCAGATAAGTGAACTTTGAACAAGATCCATAAGAATTATTTATTTTTTGACTGATTTTAGTAATTTTGGGGTCTATTCATTCTCTGCATGTCCTAATATGCATATTTCTCCACAGGAATCGGCTAACCATAGTTTAACCTACTTCCATTAGCCAGAAAAATAAATGACACTGTTTTCAAATAATGGGCTAAAGCCACTGTGTATGCTGATATGTGTATGATTTATCTTCTTAGATTGCCATTCTACATCTATTCTATTGTCTGGCTTTAGTGTTATTTCTGAGCTTTGCTTTTATTTTGTGTGTGTGTATATGTGTGTTTTTTTGGTTTTTTTTGTTTTTGTTTTTTTTGTTTTTTTGTTTTTTTGTTTTAGTTTGACTCTGACACAGATGGCAAAGCTGAAATTTCTCTTCTTTATCAGGCACTAAATATAAATTATTATTTACTTCAGGTGAAAGATTTCCCTTATAAAATTGATAACAGAATGTCCTTTATTTCTTTAAAAAGTGGCAATCTCTTAGCTGTGTGAAAACAGTTCATCCATGTGAGGGAGATTTACACATGCAATGGAAACCATTATTTCCGCAAGGTTATTTAGATGATAGCTGCCTCATTGTTCCCTGGCAACAGTATCCTCCCAAAATGCTACTGAAAACTCCAGGTATTAAATAAACTGTTACCCATTGTTCTATAGGTGGCTTCTAGATGTTCTCTTCTATAGTGACAGGATGTATGCTCTCATATATATGAAACTCAGCTGAGAAATCACTAGTAATAATTCATTGCAGTGTTTTCTTTCTCATTATTGTATCTTGTTATTTTTGGCCATAACATATGCACACATTCTTACAGTCTCTCTCAAACTGTAAAGCAAACCATTTTGAAAATATGCAGGTGATTTGTAATACTAAGTGTTTCATCAGTGATGCAAGTATGTAACCAAGAGTAAGCTGAGCTCTTTCAATTCTCCAAGGCTTCTCTGTTTCATGATGAAACGAAAGTGGAGTCATAAGAAAAGATTGAGTACTGATATATGCAATCAACCTAATTCTATTTACATATTTTTTTCAGGTACGCTAACATACGATCAACTGAAAAATACCGTAGTGCATTTTCTTTTTTTCCTTAACAAAAGCTATAAACTTAAATTCTAAGTTAAAAATGAAATGCCACTTTCCATTTGTAGAAGATAAATACACCTTCAAAATATACTGAATGGGTTTCATTATATCCAGCCTCTTCATGCAATACACAATTACTGTGTTTTCTGTTTGTAGTTGTTTTAGACCTAGGGACTGAGAGACTAGTAAATCAAACCTTTAACATTAAACAGACCAGTCTTTTGAGAGAGCTAGATTAACAAAACCTCACCACCATCCATGCCAACAACATCATTATTTTCTATCCCTGTAATTTGCTGTATATTCCTCAGATAATGTTTATTCTCAACTACCACCAGAATGACATATTACATATAGTATATGCATTTGATTATTACTCACCTATACCCATCTAACTTTCATGAGAACAGAAACTTAGTTCTGATAACCTACTTTTATGAAGTTATTTTTAGATTCCAGCTAACCACTTTCTTGGAGACCTAGTGACAAAATGAATTTAAATTTGAAGTAAATTTAGTGCAAGAATAGACTATAGATTTTTCTTCTGGTCACCATAGTCCCATCCATTTGGCTTAACTGATTCTAGCTGTGGCTATGGTGGTCAGTTCCATGCAAGCTCAGCCTCACACTGACTATGTCACTTCGAGCATACACTGCCGCCTCCTGATGGCCCACGGAGAAGAATGAGGCACAAACGAGTCAACTACAAGAGAACGGGAGCAGAGGATGACAGTAGAAAGGACTGTTGCCCGAACAACTCCTCAGTCTCGTATTTATTAGAAAGTGAGTAACAACTAACAAAGAAGCCAGAGTAGATTACACATTGACCATGAGTCTTGTAAGTATGTAAGAAGAAAGGCAAAGTATGTCTGGTTACATAGTCCATGACCTAAAGTGAGCAAGCTCAAACAAAAGGATTGTCTATCAAGGATGCATATCGTCTTATCCTCCAGAGCCTGTTGCCAGTACATGCTTTTCTTAAGGTTATATCTAAGCATGCTTGGTAACTCGTATAATTTCTCATAGGTTATATTTTAAACAGTACATTGTTCTGAGGGGTGATTACATACACCATGTGTCTTTTCATATGTTGTCACAGAGTTTTCTTTGAAACTGTGGAAAACTACTCATCTCACAGGAGACCACAACTTGGAACCTGGGACTTAATATCCTCAGGAACAAACTTTGTGATAGTTAGAATATTTAGTTTTATCAAAAATAGTACTGGGGAATATATTTATATGGGAATAAAGCATGTTTATGGTTTGGGAGGGAAAATGTATTGTAGATGAGAAAATTAAATATGAACTTGAAATTCAGAGCTGATATTCAGTCTTCCCTAAATCAAGTTTTCAAATACACCCAAACCAAAATACTTCCTCTGATGTGAATGCACTTTTAGCCTTTCCAGTAGCTGTTGAAGATGGTGTCAAAACTTGTATTCCTTAACGGATGTAGTCTGCAATATTTTAAACTTGGGCATTACTAGAAGGAAGCATATCACATTAGTATGCTTTTATTTTTCAGGTAACTTGGAGAAAAGGCTATTTATCTACATGGAATTTCATGATCTTATTTATTATTTATATGATACAAGTGAAACATGAAATATTTATGTAACATTAACTGAATATTCTCTGTATGGAAACTATATACAAATGAAGAAGATGGAGTGTTTTATAGAGTGCTATGGGGACATTTTACTTAAAACTGGGTTTCAAAATTAAGATTTGAAATGCCCCAAAAAATCACTTCTCTATAGCTATAGTACCATAGGCACCTTTATACACAGAATTACTGTAAGTTTTAAAACTTTGGGGACTTTTGCTATTACTTGCATATGCAGTTTAGGTAGCATGTAACATAATCTTTCCTAACTGTAGAAGTTTGTAATTCAAGTCTCATGTCAGACTCTGAAAGCAATACGTTAAAGATGTGAACACACATTTTGTTTAAAAATTCCAAGTTAAATGTGGATGCAAATGCTCTTCAAATTTTTTGGTTAACTCTTCTCTGTGGTCTCTTGTTCTCCATGGTCTTTATGGCCTCTGTGCCTTGTGGGAGAGGCAGAGCTGGCCTTTGGCCCGGACTGTCATTCCAAGGATGTGTTCAAAGTGAACAGTTTTGGAAGATAGACTTAGTGTCTCCTAAATAGAGCAAATAACAGCTTCAAATGAAATAAAAATAAGGTCTCCTGAGGAGCAAAATTTATGTGGCTAGTAGTTTGTGATGGTAAATTTTTTGTGTAATCTTGACTGGGGCACAAATGCCCAAATATGGTCAAACATTATTTTGGGTATATCCATGAGAGTGCTTGTGGGTGAGATAACATTTTATTTTATTTTATTTTATTTTATTTATTTTTTATTATGTTCTGTTAGTCAACATACAACACATCATTAGTTTTTGATACAATTTTATTTTAAATTTCATTTATTTATCTGAGAGAGGGGAGAAGGTCGGAGGGAGAAGCAGACTCCCCATGGAGCCAGAACCCTGATGCAGGACTTGATCCCTGGACTCTGGGATCATGACCTGAGCTGAAGGCAGTTGCTTAACCAACTGAGCCATGCAGGCGCCCTTAATGTAGTGTTTAATGATTCGTTAGTTGTGTATAACACACAGTGCTCATCACAAACACATGCCCTCCTTGATACCCATCACTCCATTACCCCATCCCCCATCCCTTCTGCAACCCTCAGTTTGTTTCCTGGAGTCCAGAGTCTCTCATGGTTTGTCCCCATCTCTGATTTCTTCCCATTCAGTTTTCTCTCCCTTCTGCTACTGTCCTCCATACTATTCCTTATGTTCCACTATGAGTAAACAGTTGAATCAGTAGACTGAACAAAAGAGAACAAAAGTGAATATGGGTGGTCCCCATCGGATGAGTGGAAAATCAGAACAGAACAGAAGACTGATACTTCAGAAAGTAAGAGAGTTTTTCCTGCTTACAAACCTTCAAACTGTGACAGTGTTTTTTTCCGGCCTTAGACTTGAACTGAAACATTAACTAGTCTTGACTCTTGAGCTTGACACCTTTCAGGATGGAACTACATGACTGACTTTCCTCGTTCCGCAGCTTGCAGACTTACCCTGTAAATTCTAGAATTCATCAGACACTATAATCATGGGAGCCAATCTTAATAATAAATCATCAGTCTATCTGTTTATATCTATATCTAATCTATTGGTTCTGTTTCTCTAGAGAACTCTGATGAATATACAGCTCACTATAAAAGATTCAACTTTTCCGTTAACTTTTTAAAACCTTATTTTTATCTCTTATGATACAGATTTTTTTCCATTTTATTCTATTTTATTTCTTTTCAGTGTTCCAAAATTCATTGTTTATACACTACACCCAGTGTTCCAGGCAATACATGTCCTCCATAATACCTACCACCAGGCTCACCTAACCCCCCACCAACCTCCCCCTTAAAGCCCTCAGTTTGTTTCTCAGAGTCCACAGTCTCTCATGGTTTGTGTCCCACTCCGATTTCCCCCATCTCACTTCTGCTCTCCATATACAATTTTTTAAAAGCTAACTTGGAGTTATTCAATATGATGAAATGTTTTGGGAGGCTGGATATAGTGATTACTTCTGCATGTTATTATTGTCATTCTTCATTAATCTAAATAAGACAGGATTTTATATTTGATTTTTATCCAAGAGAGTCTCTTTTATGCCATGTATTGCTCAGCTTTCCAAATGTGCATTGACAAGAATCAGGAATCTGAACCACTGACACATTACACACCTGACAAAAATCAATGCAGAGAGATGATACTTAATTTTAATGAATGGCTTTCTATGTTCCAAGGATAACCCATAAATCATGAATTAAAAGCTAAGAGCCGACACAGGAAACACAAAAAACTCACCATTTGACTAGTGATATTTGAACTGGATGAAAAAATCCAGCAGGAAAAGATATGTTGCAAACTGATTATAAAATTGGACAATGTGAGTAGCCATCTCCTCATAGAAAGAGTATGATATTTAATTTATTTTAATAATAATAATGCATAAATATATACATAATAAAATAATAACAAATATAAATAATAAATGTGTAAGGTATAATAAATATAAAATAAATAATAAAAAAAGTAAAAATAAATATAAAAATTTTATTATAAAGCCTTTAATATTGAAATATGCCTATTTTATTAAATACTGTACATACACTCTTAGTTTTTAATCAGATTTATAACAATGCACTTAGTATTTAATCAAATTTATAACAATTAATGCACAAAGTATTTAAAACACAGTTTTACAGAGATTAAGGGAAGATGACCATGAACTTCAGGTGGCTGCACTGGGATTACTGGAGTGTGATTATTCTTCACATGGTTCTTTGGTCACCAACCTTAAATGAGCTATGACGGTATGAGAACACGCTCTCATTCTTGGCTTCAAAAAATAACTTGCTTTTTTATTTGATTTTCAATCAGAAGGGTATAATTGTGTAAAGATATAGATGAGGTAATACTTTGTAAAAAAAAAAATAAGCTTTTATGAGAACAAATGGATGTGGTAAAGATGGGCAAAAGATCTGTGTTCTAATTTATTTTATCTGGTGACCAAGCTGTCCGATAGGACACCAGTCTCCAATGGAGATACACTTGTTGATCCGGGGAGAGATTTTGAGTAAGGGATTATTCGCCCTGTTATTAATCCAAATGAGTGAGCCTTACAAATAAAATAAACATAAATAAGCAAGCATAAAGAAAATGGCTTTATCTTATTTTGTTGCAAGTATGTGTGTGTGTGTGTTTGTGTGTGTGTGTGTGTGTGTGTGTTGAAAACTAGTTTCATCTTTGGCCATGACAATAGGGGAATATACATATCTACAATTATAGACCATACTTCAAAATCTTAGTTATTAATTGTGAGCTGATTGATATCTGAGGCAAATCACAATTCATAAATATTTAGTATTTTTTTTTAAGTTTTAGTGTGAAGTGAATTCAAATTCAATCTCTTTAAATGCAAACTTTATGTTAATTTAGTGAGAACCTGCTATACACAAAGTGTTATTTTTAAGGACTGTTGCAGAAACAAAAAATAAAGGAGACATCACATTCTTAACATACTATTTACTAGAAGATATAATATGTTTAAGTAAATCAGTAATTAAACCTTTTAGTTAATTGACTTTGTTCTTTCAAATGAGTAAACATACTTTCATGCTGATAACTGCTAGTACTTTATATGTGAGGTTCAAGTTCTAAAAATTGAAAAGTTTTTAGCTAAATTTTGATACATTTTATAAATATCTTGCTGCTGCATGTAAGTGGATTTGTACAAAAATGGTGTGGCACACATGCCTTGCATGTTGCTTTTATGTAGCTTTGTTTTACATAAGAATAAGCTTTGGCTAGCTCGGTTCTCCTACAGCCACTATGGAAATACTCCATGAGCTGACTAAAATATCTGTTTTTCCTCATCTCCATTTCCTACACGTCCTAGAAGGATCATTCTTCCTATAAAATCAAAGGCAGGATAATGACCTAAGTATACTCCATTGAGAGAGGAAGGATAGACAAGACAGGAAAGGGAGATTCAAGACCATTCTTTTTGTCTCTTTAGTAACAATGTCCTCAGATGACCAAATACATAAAGATATCTAATCTCCTTTAAATAATTACCATTTAAATCTTTTCTGTCAGCCAATGCTGGAAAGTATCATCCCCAGACCTAAATATCAAAAGGCTCAAATTGCAAATGCCATATTGTGGAATATGTTGAATGAATCAAAAGGTTAATTTTTATAGTCCTGACAGTTGAATGAAGGTGTTAAAGTGTGAGTAAGTAAGGGTGAAAGATGAGTAGTCATCTCAAAAGACATGAAGTAGAGGCATCAACAGAATTTTAAGACCAATTAGGTGTGGAAAATAAAAGAAAAGGCATAATCAAGTGCAATCTGTGTTTCTGTCTTGGCTAATCACTTAAATGTTTTCTACCAATAGCATTTCTTTTTTTAATTTTTTTATTATCTTTATTTTTATTTTTTTTAAGATTTTATATATTTATTTGACCAACAGAGATCACAAGGAGTCAGAGAGGCAGGCAGAGAGAGAGAGAGAGAGAGAGAGGAAGGGAAGCAGGCTCCCTGCTGGGCCAAAAGCCCCATGCTGGGCTTGATCCCAGGACCCTGAGATCATGATCTAAGCTGAAGGCAGAGGCTTTAACCCACTGAGCCACCCAGGCACCCCTAGTTTTTTTTTTTTTGTTTGTTTGTTTTTTAAAGAAGAGGTTTGATTTGTATAGCAGGCTTCTATGCTCAGTAAATATAATGTTTAGTAAATACTTGCACACAAAGAAAAACTGGAAGCCATTTATTTATTTATTAGGGCAATTTATTTCAAAGAGTTCCCAAATGTTTATTGAATGTTTACTATGCACCAGGCACTAGTTTTGCTTTGGGGGATAAATGGGAAACGGAGTCATAAGTTCTGTCCTATTCATACAGCTTGTACTCTACCCAGGGATACCAACAGTAATCCAATCATCACATCAAGAGCTTGCATGAAATGAAGGAGGAGCATCCATGGTATTGACAGTTCACAGCTGAAGGAACCTGATCTGTGTGGAGGGAAGAAGAGTACAGGATGACTTTTCAGAGAACGTGATATTTCATCAGTGCTTGGGAAGGACAATGGCCCACTCAGAGAATCTGCTTCGTGAGGAGATAGAGAAGGAGGTACAAAGCATTCCATGCAGAGAGAACAGCATTTGTAATGATCTGGGCATAGGAAAAACAAAATAGGGTATATCTGAAAAACTGGAAGAAGACTTAAAGGTGAGGAGGACAGATATAGAACGTGACAAAGATAAACAGGCAAGGAAAGCTAGACCGTGTGGGGATATGTCAACCCTAGTCTCACTTGGTTGCGTTCCAACTTGTTCTTTTGATGGAAAGGACAATACTCCTAAGCACAGGTTATAAATGTCAGAAACTGTTAACTTGGGGCATCCATGAGGGTGGGTCTCACCCCAAATTTGTCATTTGTAATCAAGATTTTTGTAGAAGAAAACTAGAGAATCCCCTTCCCTTCCTGCTACATTTTCAAATAATGCTTAACTCTTAGTGTTTAAAATCATATGTATGACTTTTTAAAAGGTGTCCTACAAATATGAATTCTTTCTGTATGTTCAACCAAAAAAGAACTGAGGACTGACAGGAGAAAAAGCAAGGATAGTTAATACAACTCAATAAAGATTGCTACCTCCCTACTCAACAAGTTCAAATATTTTAATTAAAACTGCAACCATAAAGGAATACTATGAATTATTTAATGGCTATCACTTAAGACAACTGTCTATGAAATATTCCACAACTAGTATGTTTTGTCAGAATGAGCATTGCATATCTGCCTTACATGTAAGACAGAATCATTTTCTCTTTTTCATAAAATATTTTATACTTCTAGATCTTCCAACCACCTTCTACAAAAGGAATGACATATGGCTATATTTTGACTAAGAGTGTTATTATCAACCTAAAATGTCTGTCTATATCAAACTTTTAGAGGAATACATACATAAGACATGATAATTGACAATTGTATAAAAGACACTTTCAACTTACTTAATTCAAAACCACCATCATTAGAAAAGAAATGAGCATGGAGAAATCAAGCAAGACTAAATTATATCCTTCAACTTCTTATTCACACAGCTAATATGTACACAGAGCTAATTCCCACTCTAATTCTCCTCCCCTTCATTTACTTTCATTCACTTGCTCAGGAAATATTTACTGAGAGGTTTCTACATGGCAAGGGCTGTCAGTGGTATGGATTGTTCTTCTGCTCTGATAGAGCTAGAGAATAAATAAATAAATAATTAAAAAAAGTTTCATATAGAGACAAATTCTATGAGGAAAAGTTCACTGTACTAACATGAAAAAGCTTAATGAGGGGCTTACACCAGGGCCTACTGTATAGTGGGTGTCAGTTTTGATGGAGTTTGATATAGACAGACATTTTAGGTTGATAATAACACTCTTAGTCCAAATATAACCATATGTCATTCCTTCTGTAGAAGGTGGTTGGATGATCTAAAAGTATAAAATATTGTTTTATGAAAAAGAGAAAATATAAGGCAGATATGCAAGATTTCTGAGTTCAAATCAAGTACCAAGACATAACCACCTTTGTGAAGATTTGGGAAAGAATATTCCACTCAGGTACTACAAACACCTGCTATTCGAGGGACACCAGTAATGTGAATGTAACTGGAGTGTACTGAAAGATTATGCGGTTTAAGGTAGTGGCGAATCTGGTTGCAGAGGCCTTTCGTTACCTCCATAGAGAGGGTGGGCCTTTTTGAAGGGCCATGTTGACTTCTCTTTAGGGAATGAGTGCAGAGTAACAAGAAGTGAAAACAGGAAGAACAATTAGATGGCTATTCTTGTGTCCTTAATGAGACAATAAACTATTCTTTTAGAAATAAAAAACCTGTAGGGGCGCCTGGGTGGCTCAGTGGGTTAAGCCTCTGCCTTCAGCTCAGGTCATGATCCCAGGGTCCTGGGATCGAGCCCCACATCGGGCTCTCTGCTCAGCAGGGAGCCTGCTTCCTCCTCTCTCTGCGCCTGCCTCTCTGCCTACTTGTGATCTCTGTCAAATAAATAAATAAAATCTTTAAAAAAAAAAAAAAGAAATAAAAACTAAAAAATAAAGAATTGACAAAACTAACAGATATTTTCTTTAAAAAGATTGTTTTGAGAATTTTCTTTAGTTCTTGTTACTAAGTACCATGTTCTGAATATCTTTGAACAAGTTGTGGCAAGTAAATGAGAGAAGCTTTATTATAATTTTCAAATCTGAAAAAGAAAACCTAAATGCTGCTGTTTAATCAGTGATGAAGATATGTATGCTCAGAACATATTTATACCTATTTGCAAGAAAGTAGGATTGATTTAAATGTTATATATCATAACTCATGTTTAAATTCAAGCTATACTTCAAGTATCATATATATAATTTGGGATTATTATTTACTTTGCACACTTAACTTTTATCTTTAGAACATTAAAAAGGTCACATTAAGTTTACATACAGAATTGTTGCTAATAACATTTGTGAAAGGCAACGTGGTTTATTTACTCTGCTAGCTAAACTCTCTAAGTATTTTTTGCTTCTACAATCATGAATTTCCATGCTTTAAAAGTTTTGCTTTTTATTAAAAAAAAGAAAGATTTTATTAATTTATTTGACAGACAAAGATCACAAGTAGGCAGAGAGGCAGGCAGAGAGGGAGAAGGGGAAGCAGGCTCCCCACTGAGCAGAGAGCCCAATGAAGGGCTCAATCCCAGGAACCTGAAATCATGACCTGAGCTGAAGACAGAGGCTTAACCCACTGAGCCACCCAGGCATCCCAAAAGTTATGCTATCATATAACATGGTTACTATGTTCTGCTTTAATGTATTATACATCATAAATTACTCATGCTTCATTTATTTATTTATTTTTAAGATTTTATTTATTTATTTGAGAGAGAGAGAGAGAAAAAACACAAGCCAGGTTAGGGAGGGGCAGAGGAAGAATGAAAAGCAGGGTGCAGGCATGGGGGGGTGGGAATTAATCCCAGGACACCTGGGATCATGATCTGAGTGGAAAGCAGATGCTTAACCAACTAAGCCACCCAGGCACCATCATAAGTACATTTATGAAAATTATTTGGATATTTGGTCTTTTTTTTTCTTGTGTTCTAGATAAGAACACAAAGGCAACTTAAGAATCTTATGGGCCATAATTTTGGCACATTATATAATTTTAGTAAATCTTTAACTACATATTTTCAGAAGCAGGAAAATGTTGAAACGAGATTCATGAAAAATAGAGAATATATTGGCTCATGTGAATTATTTTTTAAAATCCATTTCATGTTTAAATATATTCTTTGCCCTTTTTGAGTTATACTGCTTTTAGTTTTAAATTTATAGGTTATGTGGGTATATTGTAAAATTTCAAAACTTCAAGTAACAACCAAAGCAAAAGTTACTTTTTGACTTCAGAAAATATATTCAATTAAATAACACTTATGACTTAAAAATAATCTTAAATTAATATTTGATTATGATAATAAATCTAATATGTTTATTACAATTCATTAAGGGATCTGTGTAAACCTGTGTTCCTTCTTGTTAACTAGTAATATCTACTAAAAAAAAACCCTCACCAATTATAGGTGTAGAAACATAGAGCTCTAAAATACATGTATTTCAATCATTTAAAGGTCAAGAGCAAGTCTAATAGCCCCTTACACTTTCCCACTGTTCACCAAAAATTTAACCCAAATTTTCATCTACTTAGCTACATTTAGAAGAGTAGTGTCAAAAAGTTGTCGATTTCTTCTAATACTCTCCCAACTAAGTTATTACATAATATATAACAAGAGAAGTCACAACATATGCAGTTGGAAGAAGACACTATATTATATTTCTGCAGTTGAACCACTTAATCAATATCATATTGAAAACATATCAGTGGTTATGCAGGAGTTAGGTAGCTATGATCAGGTCATGAAAACATATAGAATTCTAAATGTATCAGTTCAACTATATGTATATGTTTTTTCCTATTATCATAATCAAATTGGAAGAAAAACTTTTCATAACTTCAGATGCATCATGAAGAGTGTTCCATGTTTCATTTTCTTTAGAGTCCCAACACTAAGTCCTACTTCGTTATATACCTGAGGTTTTTGATAAGTCTTATCAAATCTACTTTACTGCTTTTATTTTTTATTACATATTAGGTGTTTCAAAGTTTAATTTTCAAATGTTGTGTTTGATGTTTTAATCACGAATAAACATTTTGATTTAAACTTAAATAAAACTAAGGGTGCCTGGGTGGCTCAGTCGGTTAAGTATCAGACTCTTGATTTCAGCTCAGGTCATGATCTTAGGGTCATGAGATTGAGTCTCTTTCAGGCTCTGTACTGAGCATGGAGCCTGCTTAAGATTCTCTCTCTCTCTCTCCCTCTGTTGCTCCCTACACTCTCTCTTGTGTGCACATGTTCTTCTCCCTCTAAAAAACTAAATATACATATATTATAAAATTATACATAATTATAATGTGTATATTATATATATAAAGTAACCTTAAATAAAGCTTGCTTTGATGATCATTATAACAAAATATCTACATCTTTCCCTTATTTGTTTTGATTTGTTTTAATGTTATTGGTATATATATATTGAGTGATACAAATTATATACAAATAAAAGCATTATATTAGATATTTCATATGTATTATCTTACTTGTTTTATGGGACAAATCTATAGAGTAGATATTATTATTTCCATGTACCGGAGAAGAAAACTGATGTGTACAGTGGTTAACTAACTTTTCTAAGTAAACAGAGCTATGAATTATTAAATCAGACTTGAAATCTATTAAGAATACAGTTTAACATATGTATTTGCATGGATTGCATTTGTCTGAGATTTCAGATTTTCTCTCCAAAAAGCATTGTTCCAACAATGTAGTTGTTTATGCACTGAGCATGGCTAGTGGAAGTTGAAAGTATGTACACAGTCTTTCACAAGTCTGTCTTAAAGTGATTATTCTTCACCACATGTATATCCTGAGGAAGCATAAAATTTTCTGGCATCTGAAGAGAGATTAAGGATCTAATCACAAAAATGAAGCCATTTATTGAAGTCTGATCAATTCATAATGATTCTCTAACAAGAAAACTGATTCATTCATTCATTATTAGTTTATATCACATTTGAAAATATATATGGTAGAAAAATTAAACAAAATGGAACACATCAAAATTGTAGTAGAGAATGTTGAAGTATTTGATTATAAAAATCCTGATAGAAAGCATGTGTGTGTGCCAACTAAAAGTTCTGATGTTTCAGCCAGAAATTCTTTAAGCCCCTGTAATTGCTCCATGATGATATGACTGGTAATACTATTCAGGAGTAACTCCCAGTGAGAAATGCACAGAGTATAATTAGAGTATAATTAGAAAGTACAAAACATGAAAGACAATTTTGAGTTTCAAGCAGAATTCACACCACAGGGGGGGAAAAAAAAAAACATTAAGGGTTTACGGAAGAGTAACTATATGTGGAAAAAGAAGAGAGGAAGGGTTGGCACAGGTGGAGAAAAAGAGAAAAAATTGTAGGTTAAAGATGTTATCTTAATATCATTTTGTTGTTTGTTCGCAGAAACTATTTGAGTAAATTACCTACGAATGTTGAGGCAGTAGTAGGAAAAGCAGACTTAACATGAACATTTGAAAATACCAGTGGTTGGTGACTATAGTGACTGTCAAGGGTCTTGGGGTGGGTGATATGGATGTATGAAAAAGTATAATTGAAAGTCAGTGGCCTAGAAACTTCCTGATCTTTCTTGCAATTATCTCAGAGTTCTGTTTTAGTTTTTTTTCTTTTTAACTTTGTTCTGAACTTCATTTCCTTTGCTTCAAGTACCATCTTGCTAGCATTCTCAACTCCCTTTTAACATTGCAACTTCCTGTCAGAACAACGTCACATATTTTTATGTTAGTGCATGTGAGTATTTAAGAATTGCTGGAGAAAATCCTTTTGATGTGACAATAAAAACAGATAAATGTCACAGTTGATTCATGGTCTTTAATGACTCTTGGATTTGAATTACTAAAAACAATAAATTCTGTCTTGTCTCTTCTTCATGTAATTATTTCAACTTTTATTAAATTCACTTTCCTTTCTCTCCTAGTGATGGCTTCTGCAACTTTATAAAGAAACTAAACACTATCAAATGGAAACACCTATGATTATTTGTTACCTAAGCTACTGCTCTATATGCATTCTTGTCTTTCCTACATATACTCTTTCTGTTTCCATGGAGCAGGTGTTTTTTTCTCCCTTGTCTGTTAAACTAGTTATTTTAATTGTTTAAATTCTATCCTAATCTTAATCTTCAGAGACTATGTATAAATTATACTGCACTTCAATGATATCAAAATGTCTTGCTTTAATAAATCCTTCCAATCAGCGCAGACCATTTTTAATCTATCTTATGATGATGTCATAATTTATATCTCCATCTTTGAGCTCCCACTTGAGCTTCCATATACTCATATAATTACTTATATCTCTATTTGCAATGATGCTAAATTAAACAAACCAAAAAACATAATTAGCATTTCTTCTCTCTAATCCTGACTTCCAAAACTGCTCCTCTTCTTCTTTCTTTTTGCATAGACTTGTACTGTTAATACAATGCTGTTTTGGGCAGATACTTTGTTGCCTTCTGCCACTGGCCTCACTTCTTCCTTCTTCAAATTTATAGCAACATTCTCCTACTTGTTTTCCTTGTACACAGCCTTATACACTTTAATCTAGTTTCCAATGTTAGATATATGGTTCTCTTAAAAAAATGATTATTCTACTTTATTAATGAAAAAGTTTCAATAAGTTTTAGTTACCTTCAGTTAAAAATCCCAAGTCCTTAACACAAAGCCTCACTCACCATTCCAATAAACTTGTTTCCTATCCTTGCAAACACCTTTGACTTGGTACATATGCTGGCCCACCTCTCACTTCCTGAGACATTCCAAACGCTGTTTTCAACCTGCCTTCCAAAGATGGCCAAATTGTGTAGTTTGATAACCTAGTTAGCTATCACTTCCTTCTTTCAGTTTTCTCTGTCTACTGCAAGAATGGTTACATGTCCATCAAGAACTCACAGGGCGATCTGCACTGCTGTCTCATGGAATTTCTTATCTTGTTCTTCTCATAGTTCCATGTATAAAAAGATGTTTCATTCTCATTTTCTAGTATCTGATGCTTCTATACCTTCGTTGAAACCATTAAAAACAGTTTCATGAGCATGGTGAGGAAATTAAGCGTGATTCCTGCCACCTAATTTCTCTTCCTGCTGTTTTGAAAGGTATTTTCTCAATCATTCTGACTTCCACGCCTGCTGTTCATATAGCAAGCACTCTTGTACATCAAGGCAATTTTAAACTGATTAGGGACTTTCTCTCTAGTGAATAATAAGTTAGGTCATTTTAGAGAAATAATAGTGATAAATATAAACAGAATGCATCCCCCTCAGTGAATCATTTAAGTGGTGTACCGCTGTGTTTCTGCCTCATTCAACATGAAGGTTGCAGGGGACCTGTAGTCAGCTTCCACCACTAGTAATGGAAAAATGGCTTTCTTCTTTTTCTTAAAAAGAAGTCTGTGACAAATAACTAAAGCAAGTAAATTCCCATTAAAACATACCTGATGATGGCCTTAGAGGACTGTCACTGCAAATAAATAGACCTAGCATTTATTTTTGAATGTTATGGAGTTCTTCATACCATTAGGGCAGAGTCTTTCATGCTTATCTAATGTTCATATCCTATCTTATGCTGTATCACTTTCTCTTAAACTGCCATAACATATCCCTCCAAAATAGTGTTTTCATATTTATAGTGATAACAACCAAGTATGAAATCTCTTTATTTAGCCACCTGATAATGTAGAGAATCCTCATTTATCTCTTACGTTTTCCCTATCCTCTTGTTTCAAACTGATTTTTAAAAGTTTGCATGTAGCATAGAATGTGTTTCAGCCTTTCTAATTCAGGCAGACTGTGAGTAGACATACTGCTTTCAAATTTATAGACCATGGTTAGTTTAAATATAAAATTTCACTATAAATTCAATCAATTGAAATCACAGATGCAATTTAAAAGAGCAAATATTTTCTCCAGAAACTTAGATAATGTCTTCTTTTGTTGAAAGGTGAGGGAAAAAAAATGGTATGGGATTCCTATTTTGAATCCAAAGCTCTAATTCTGTAATGTAATTACTGTTATTAAAGTTTGAAAAGCTGCAACAATGTAAGGTTGTACTGGAAGAAAATGTGTTCTTTCCCAAAGATAACAGAATTACTGAATCACTGACAGTAGAATGGAGCCTCTCTCATGGGGCAAGGAGACTTTTTGTAAAGTGATAAAACCGGTTACAATTGTTGTAACTCTTCAGTTACAAAGAACTGAAGAGACAAAGCAAATTCTGTATCTGGAATAAGTCATTATGAGATGGAATTCAAGAAAGAACATAATTTGCTTCATGGAGAAGGACAGTGTATTTAGAATGTTGGTACTGTCTAATAAAACTCAATGGTGTCACAATAAAGAATATGGTATCACATTTGTTTAAAAATTTTTAAAAAATACTTTTCATGAGGAAATTTATGTCAATACAAAAGCGGTTTTTTTGATGTGGGTATTTCTATGTATTTTAGCTTATGTAAAAAAGAAAACTATAGAAGAAAGTTACATTTATAAACTAGTCAGATTAGACACATATTAGCTGAAATTGTGTCAAATAAAAACAATAATTTTTTTAAATATAAGTCTCTCTCACAGTCATTCTTTTCTACTACTCTAACAGATCATCACAATGTTACATGTCAAGCATGAAAAAAGCATCCCTATTTTACTGATAAAGTAGATTGCTTTTCTTAAGGTCATAAGTAATACATTTTCAATAATATAGTGATGTTTAAAATCTTCCAAAAATACACACCCAATATGTATAAATATATAAGATCAAATTCCAAGATCCATATTATTTCTATTTCCTCCCAGGGGTCTTAGTACATCTTTATTTTGAAGGGTAAAACTGATATTATTGGCCTTCATATTTCTATATTCCAATTTCTTATTTTCTCTTTTTTACATGTCTATATTAATTGAGAGCAGAACCTTTCAAAAGTAAAGATGATCTTATAAAAATAT
Source organism: Mustela nigripes (assembly GCF_022355385.1). NCBI lineage: Eukaryota > Metazoa > Chordata > Mammalia > Carnivora > Mustelidae > Mustela > Mustela nigripes. Next base: position 18,496,036 of record NC_081568.1, read on the forward strand.
CTGATTGGAATTAAATTAATATTGCAAAGTATATTTATGTTTGATTACAATAAAACAATTTTATTTATAAAATAATTTCTATTATCCAGATAATTATTTTAATTTGGGGGAAAAAGAAGAATGCAGTGAAGGAGATATCCATAAACCCATTAAGCAGCAACAAACTCCCCTAATTTTTATAAAATTTTAGACTTTTATGTATAAATACTGTATTAGTTATCAATTGATACACAGCACGTCATCCCAAATTTAGTGGCTTCAAACAACAAACATTTATTTTCTCACAGTTTCTGTGGTTCAGGAATCCAGGAGCAGCAGAGTGCACGCTTGGTGTTTGAGGATCAGGATCTCCAATGATGCTACAATCAAGGAGTTGTCTGGGAACATAGTTGTCTCAAGGCTCAGATAAGGAAGGATTTATTTCCAAGATCACCCACCTTGCTTTTGGCAGACACAAAAAGATCAGCTTCCAAGCTTCACATGCCCGTCTCCACACAGTGACTTCATATGTCAACTAGCTTCCCATAGAGTCAATGTTCCAAGAGAGAATAGGGAAAAATATACCCAAGTTCTTTATCATCTAATTTCAGGTGTGACAACCCACTGCCACCATTTCCCATTTGGTAGAAGTGAATCAATAATTACAGACTACAAACAAAAGTAGGAGATTAACAAGAGAGTCAAGAGGAGGAGCCTGCGATCTTTGGGGCCCTCTTAGAGGTTGTGTATCTACCACCTGTGTATGTGTGTTTGTATGCGTTTGTGTATGTGCAATAATTAATGAACATCTTCTACTTAAAAATGTTATACATATAATAAATATAAGTAACAGTAAGTTATTTTATCAAAAAACAACCCAAATATACGCATAATGTCTGATTTCTGATGCTGTGGTAGATACATAAAGGTCCCACTGATGATGTCTAAAGTCTAAGCTCCAGAACCTAAGGGGTGAGAATATGAGCTGACTAGAGTTGGAGAGGAAGTTTCCCTTCCCCTATGTGAGGTAGTTAAAAAGTTAGGTTCTGGTTAATTAATTCCTCCTAAGGGTAGGCCTTGTAAAGAAGAACAGAGTGCTCTAGCCTATTTCAAATATATATATATATATATATATATATATATATATATATATATATACACACACATATATATTACATATTTTATATAAATAAGAATACAGAATTGAATATATCATTGTAATTATTATTTTGCACAAACTTATCTATTGGATCAATCAAGAATAAAAAATATTTCACTTTTATTCACTATTTTCTAATGCAGTATATTTCTTTCATTTTCATAGTATATTTCTTTTTTATTTTTCTTTTCTTTTCTTTTACTTATTTATTCAACAGAGAGACACACAGTGAGAGAGGGAACACAGCAGGGGGAGTGGGAGAGGGAGAAGCAGACTTCCCACTGAGCAAAGAGTCCAATGCCAGACTCCATCCCAGGACCCTGGAATCATGACCTGAGCCAAGGGCAGATGCTTAATGACGGAGCCACCGGGGCACCCCTTCTTAGTATATTTCTTTATGTAGATCAGAAACCCAATTAGCTTCTCTTTTCTCTAACGAACTTCTTTAAAATACAAACAAACTTATTTTAACATTATGTAGAAAGCAGGTCTACTGACAACAAATTCAATTTTTGTTTGAGTATTTCTCTTTGACTAATCAAAAATAATTTTTCAGGGCACAGAAGTCCAAGTTGGTAGATTTTTGTTTGTTTGCTTTTCTTTTTTTTTTTTATTTTTATTTTTTATAAACATATATTTTTATCCCCAGGGGTACAGGTCTGTGAATCACCAGGTTTACACACTTCACAGCACTCACCAAAGCACATACCCTCCCCAATGTCCATAATCCCCCCCCTTCTCCCAACCTCCCTCCCCCCAGCAACACTCAGTTTGTTTTGTGAGATTAAGAGTCACTTATGGTTTGTCTCCCTCCCAATTCCATCTTGTTTCATTGATTCTTCTTCTACCCACTTAAGCCCCCATGTTGCATCACCACTTCCTCATATCAGGGAGATCATATGATAGTTGTTTTTTTCCACTTGACTTATTTTGCTAAGCATGATACGCTCTAGTTCCATCCATGTTGTCGCAAATGGCAAGATTTCATTTCTTTTGATGGCTGCATAGTATTCCATTGGAGTTTGTTTGCTTTTCTTGACACTAAATACTTTACTCCACTCAGGACTTGCTTGCATGGTTTCTGAAAACTCAGATATAATACGTAACATTGCTCCTCTATAAATAAGATGTTTTTTCACCCTTCCGGAGCTTTTCAGGATTTTTTCTTTACCTCGGATTGACTGTAATTTGAAAAAGATATGCTTAGGTATAGTTTTTGTTGTGTTTTGTTTTTTTTTCCAAATTTGTCTTCCTTAGCATTCTCTGAGCTTCTCTGAAAATCTGTGGTTTGGTATTTGACATTAATTTGGGGAAAATTGTCACTCATAATTGTTTGTTGTATTGTCATATATTTTACTTTTGCATGTGTTATAAACTTCAAAGTACATTAGTATTTGGTTCAAGCACTGTTATCTGAATAATAAAACTAAAATTTTAATAATAAGAAAAATATTTTGCATTTATTAATATCATAATATAATTAGCATAATATAATTAATAATGTGTAATGATTATAATTTATTAATATAATATAGTAATTATATTAATATAATTGATACAATAATTTATTGATATAATTAAAACAGATACAGCATATAAAATATGATTGATATGATATAATTATGTATTTATTAATATAATATAATTATCATTAATAAGTAATTATTTGCTAATATAATTAATATAATATAAATATGTAATATATAATATAATTAATATAATGTATTTTAATAGATGCAATTAATATAATTGTATTTATTGACATAATTAAAAATATAATTATTATAATAATAATAATATAGTTTATTAATATAATTGTTCTAATTCCATTGGTTTGATGCATTTTTACATCTAATACATCTGATATCATTATTGATTCTACCTGAAGGACTTCTTTTAATGTTCATGTAGTATGAAGGTGATGAATTATTTTAGCTTTTTTTGTGTTTAAAGTATCTATATTTTACCTGAGTTTTTGAAAGAAATTTTTACTGGGTACAGGAATCTAGTTTTATTTTTTTCTGCTAGAATTTTAAATATGCTCTCCCAACTATCCTCTTGTTTATATATTTTTCTAAAATGAAATTTCTCATTCTTAATTCTGTTCCTTTCTATTAAATATGGGTTTTTTTCCCACTCTATCTATTTGTAAGATTTTCTGTTGGCTGCTGGTTTTGAGCCATTTGATTATAATTGTTTTCTCCGTATTGTCTGTGTTTGGAACTCAATGAGATTGTTCAATCGATGAAATAATAGCTTTAATCAATGTGGAAAATTTTTAGTTTTTCCTCTGTATTTCATTTCTGACGGTTGTTTTTATAATGTCTTCAAATTAACTAGTCTTTTCTGCAAAATCCAATCTGTCTTTGGACATTAATTCCACCTATAGTAGATTTAAAAAAAATCCTAATCATTGAATTTTCATCTATAGATGTTCGACACAAAATTTGATTTCTATTATAGTTATACAGATGTATGCTGGAATTTCTTAACTTGTTTCAAAGATCCCAGAGGAACTATAAGACAAAAGATTAGTTCTCTTGGATGTTTAGCCAATCAATAGTTAACTTCTTAGTGATCCCAAAGCAATCAGTATTTAGTTCTTATTGTATGCACTAATTATTTGATCCATGTATATTTATGTATGTATACACACACGTGTGTGTGCATGTGTATGTGTATACTACTATTTATGTGTGTGTATGTATGTATATATATATATATAGCATGCACATATTTTATTGTAAGTACTAATTTGTTCCTTATACATATAGATACTAATGGAGATTATGTTTGTGGTTTGTAATAAAAGTGTATAAAATATAATTTTCCTTGTTTTATGAATGTCAAATTTAAGCCAAATAGCAAGACTATATTTACTTCAAATAATATACAATCATTGGTGTACATTTTCCATAGGGCATAAAATGTGTTGGATCTATTTTGTCTGTACATTTTTTGTCAGTACATGTTTGCCTTCCACCTTGAAAGTCCACATGCTGTTATCAGAGGAAGATTTTATTTTTATTTCTTTTGGGTTTTTATAGAACTCACCATGTTGATTTTTAAAGTCCTGCTTTTGGGTGTTTCTAGGGCTATGTCTCTGCACATACTTGTTTTCCAACTTAGATCTTATTCAATCCTGTTGAGTCAATCTCTCTTTTTTAACTCTCTTTTTGAAAAACAGGTTTCAGTTGCTTTATAATAATCAGAAGTTTTATGTCTAGTGACATGCTTCATGAAACTGTACCTGCTGCAGGGTCATATTTTTTAGGGAAGGAAAAATAATGAAATATATTAAGGCAAATATTGACTCTCAAGGTTGGCTCTGCTGGCATAAATTTTTTTGATTTATGTACCTAACAAGTTTGCAAGCCCTACATGGATAGGAAGTGCAATAGGTGTGAAATCTTTCTACTATGATAATACAATAATAATAATTACAATGGCACTTGTAGCATTTTTGTGTAAGACTTTAAATTTCATTAAGATTAAATATTAACGTTTATGATGATTAACAAGGAATAAATTTTCAATGTGTAATTAAACTAGTGCATTGCAAAAATATGAACATACATATGGCTATAGAAATTAATGAATATTTCAATGCTTAAACATTAGTTTCAGGAGAAAAAAAAACAGCTGTGCCAGGTATTATCAATTGAGTAGGTAATTTGTAATTAATTATAGACACATATGGCCAATGTTACTCAGGCAAAGAACAAGCATTTCTTAGGTAACACAGGAGGCAAATGTTAAATTATCTGTAACTATTAAAGACTATTCTTGTTGCCATATTGTGAATTAGTTTGATGAGATCATCTGTTCTACATTTTATAAAACTGGCAGTTTTGATTTGAAAAAAGAAAAGCACATTTACATAGGGATAAAATGAATTTCTTTTGATTCACCTGTTAATATAGTTCCATGATAACAACTTTTCCAAAGGTATTTTGCTCATTTTACTGAGATGTTGAGCTTTTTGGTGAGAGAAGTGAAGAGAATATCCAGGCTAGGGTACCTGGGTGACTCGGCTGGTTAAGGATCTGACTCTTGATTTCAGCTCAGGTCATGATCTCAGGATGTTGAGATCAAGCCCACATCAGGCTCTGTACTGAGTGTGGAGACTGCTTAAATTCTCTTCTCCCTCTCGCTGCACCCCCTCTTCCTGTGCTCCTGCTCACTCTTTCTCACACCACAAGAGACAAAAAAAGATAGAAGACAAAAATTCCAAGAAAGAAAACAATGGGACCCATATTAATTTCTGATGAAGGTCAGAGTATGTTTAATAATTATTTGGAATCCTTCTGAAGAGAATTATCTCTTTTTCTTATATACTCATTCATCATTTATATTACTATAGACTTACAAATATTTGTTTTATACTTTGATTTATAACTCCATACAAGCTTATTTGTTTTGGTGTTCATATTGAACTTTGGGAGTTTTAGTTGGCTCTCATGTTCCTTTAACCTACTACTATAACAGAGTTGGTTTGTTTATTTTTGAGCAATTTCTTACTCTGGTACTGAAAGTTGTTCCAGACTCACACAGTGTATTTCCTGTTTCACTCTAGACTCAGTCATGTGCCCATGGAGTCCTGCTTCCTTTCACTGGAAAATGATATTACAAATAATAAGCTGGACTTAAGTTTACTCATTGTTACTGGTGTAGTTTTGCTCTAGGTCTTCTCTGATGACAAAGAAAGGAAATATAGGTGTATATATTAACCTTATTATATACAGAGATCTATAAATATTTCTATATGTAACTAACCAGATTAATCTAGACCTGAGTTCATATTGCTGTCTCAACTTTAATTCATTACTGTATACATCATTCTAGCCTCCTTTCCTTGCTTATCTGTGAACTTCCACTCAAACTGTAAGAAACTTGGCTCCTATTGTACACCATCCATTCACTTAATTGTTAGCTTCTAATATACATGCATAGCAGCATCAGCATTTTTAACCCATACCCTTTGTGATGCAACTTTATGGCTTGTATATAATTTCTCTTGTCTTTAGTTTTAAATTCCACTTATTTGTAAAGTTACTTAGGTCAGCAACTTTTCTCCCCATCTACTTTATTGAAGTTGTTTTATGTATTTGCAATATTTTGCAATCCATTCTGGAATTCCCTTAACGTTCCAAGTTTTTTTTTTTTCTTTTTTAAGTTGGTGTACATTAAGATTCACTCTTTGTACTATGTACTATGAAGTGTTTTGAAAAAGGAAATGTTAAGTATCCACATTTATAGTATCATATAGAATAGCTTTACCACCGTTAAAATAGATACCATGTTCATTTATTCCATTCTTTCTTCTTTCTTGACCTAACCTCTACTTATCACTGATCTTTCTACCATCTTTGTACTTTGCCATTTCCAGAATGTCACATGATTGAAAACAGAGCATGTGTCCTTTTTAGACAGACATCTTTAATTCATACAAATTACCTAATTAACATGCATTTAAGATTTATTTAGCTGTGCCATTTTTGTGGCTTGATAGATTTAAAAAAAAATTGTGGCTACATAAATCCAATATAAACTCATTTTAACCATTTATAAGCATATAATTCAGAAGCATTTACAATGTTGCTTAACCGTGATATCTGTTTGTTTCCCTCCATCAATCATCATGTTTTTGCAATATTTCAAATTCTCCATGAGACCTAACCTGACCACCTTATTTAATATGGCATCCTACATCAAATCTTGTCCACCAAAAACCTCTTTTAAAACATCACTTTTTCTTCTGTATTTAACATTCTAAACATTCTACACATGACACAATTTTGTTTTTGTCTTTGTTTGTTGTTCATTTTGGTTGTCTCTTGCTAAATGAGCACTCCATGAAGGCAAGGGCTATGGTTTGGAAATAAATGCAAGATCTTAGAGCACCCTGTACATAGTAAACATTCAACGTATATGTATGTTTTAGTAAATAATTGAAATAACGAATAAAGGGATCTATATGTAAATCAGTAGGACATTGACAAAGAGATTTATTTTAGGTATGGTTTGGCTGAGAGTTGTCATCAAAGCTGAGGACAATTAGATATAACTATTGTTCAGTCTTTTTTTCTATAATAAAGAAAACTGTTTATTGCATTCTATTTTTGTTTTTTATGTTCAGTTAGCCACTACATAGTACACCACTGGCTTTTGATATAGTGTTCAAGGATTTATTAGGTATGTATAACACCCAGTACTCATCACAACATGTGCCCTCCTACTGGGTATGGCATATAAACAATGAGTTTTGGAACACTGTAAAGAAATAAAATAAAACAAAACAAAACAACAACATGTGCTCTCCTTTATGCCCATCACCCTGTTACCCATCTCCCTCCACTCCCCTCTGAAAACCTCAGTTTTTTTCCAGGTGTCCATAGTCTCTCATGGTTCATCTCCCTCTCTGATTTCTTCTCCTTCAGATTGCCTCACTTCCCCTATGGTCCTCTGTGCCATTGATTATGTTCCATATATGACTGAAGCCATATGATGATTGTCTTTCTCTGCTTGACTTACTTCACTTAGCACAATAGCTTCCAGTTCCATCCATGTTGATGCAAATGGTGGATATTCACCTTTCCTGATAGCTGAATAATATTCTCTTCTATATATGTACCACATCTTCTTTATCCATTTTTCAGTTGAAGGGCATCTCATATCCTTCCACAGTTTCACTATTATGGACATTGCTGCTATGAACATTGGTGTGCATATGCCCCTTCTTTTCACTACATCTGTATCTTTGGGGTAAATAATGCAATTTTTTACATCATAGGATAGCTCTATTTTTTTTATTTTGAGGAACCTACATACTGTTTTCCAGAGTGGCTATATCAGCTTGCATTCCCACAAACAGTGTAAGAGGGTTCCCTTTTCTCCACATGCTCGCCAACATTTGTTGTTTCCTGTTTTGTTAATCTTTGCAATTTTAAATGGTGTAAGGTGGTATCTTATTGTGGTTTTGATTTGTATTTCCCTGATGGCTAGTGATGTTGAGCATTTTTTTATGTGCCTGTTAGTCATTTGTATGTCTTTGGAGAAATGTCTGTTCATGTCCTCTGCCTATTTTATGTCAGGATTATTTGTTTTTTTAAGTGTTGAGTTTGAGAAGTTCTTTTATAGATCTTGGATATCAGCCCTTTATCTGTAATGACATTTGCAAATATCTTCTCCTTTTCTGTTGGGTGCCTCTTAGTTATGTTGGCTATCTCCTTTGCTGTGCAGAAGCTTTTTATATTGAAGAAGTCCCAAGAATCCATTTTTGTTTTTGTTTCCCTTGTTTTTGTAGATGTGCCTTGAAATAAGTTGTGGTCAATGTTAAAGAGGTTACTGTCTATGTTCTCCTCTAGAATTTTGGTGGATTCCTGCCTCACATTGAGCTCCTTCATCCATTTTGAGTTTATCTTTGCATTTGGTATAAGGGAATGGTCCAGTTTCATTCTTCTGCATGTAACTGTCCAATTTTCCCAGCACCATTTAATTCTTCCATGGGGTGAATTTTTGTAGCCAGTAGCCTTAAAGCCATGGGGAAAGATGACTGGAAGCCAGTCTGGCTATCTTTCATAATTCTATAAAGCACCCCATAACCTAATTTTATAACTCTCCCTCAGAATTTTAAATCTCAGAATTTTTGTAATTTCTTTGAGATGGAATATTCTAACTCATGTCCTGGGGCACCTGGGTGGCTCAGTTGGTTAATTGTCCAACTCTCGGTTTCTGCTCTGGCCATGATCTCATGGACTGTGAGAATGAGCCCTGAGTTGGGCTCTGCACTCAGTACAAAGTTTGTGTGGGATTCTCTGTCACCCTCTGCCCCTCTCCCTGCTTACATGCAGACATTCTCTCTCTCTAAAATAAATAAACAAATCTTTAAAAATATATTATGTCCTAAATTTGTTTGGGATTGAGAGTTCTTATGTTTAATTATATTATTATTAGTCAGTTTCTACTATTTTTCTCTATTTCCAAGAAACTTCTCAAATATTTTGTCTACTTATAGAACACTTGTCATTTCCCTATTTTCTTATGTATTTATTTGGTTTTCTTTTTAGTACTTATTCTTGTCAATTCTCATTGCAGAGTAGATAAACTCATGTAATCATGCATATGACATGAACTGGAAGACTCTGGATGTTTAATGGTATTATAAGTGGAATATAAACATATAAGCTCACAAGGCATAACACATGGTCCCCCAAAATGGTGTGATTCACAGATATTTTTAGTTTATGTGAATGATGTAATGAATAAGTAAGTGAATAAACAATAAATTTGTAATAAGTTTTAATAAATTTACAGTTAATAAATTTAAAGAAATTCACAACAATGTTTGTTGAAACAATGTGTGCATGCCAATGAAATTCTCATTATAACATGATCCTCATGTATTTTAATATTAAAAAATGATTTTTTTCACATAAAAAGTAGGTAGAGAAACAATAGAACATAATTCCTATGGACAGAAATTTGGACCCACATTTATTAAAGTAAAAAATTGTAACTATTTTGCTTCTGGGAAAAATGGCAGAATAGGAGGATCCTAAGCTCCTCTTGTGCCATGAATACAACTACATAACAGCCACACTGGTATAAATAACCCAGAAAACAATTTAAAGACTAGCAGAAGAAACTTTCTGTAACTAAGTATATAAAAGAAGCTACATTGAAGAGGAAGAGGGTAGGAAGGGTGGAAATGTGATGACTAAGTGGACCTGTGGGACTGTCCACAGGAGTGAGGTAGTCGCTCAGAGAGGAAAAATAAACAGATTCTCCTTCCAGGGAGTCCACATGGAGGACAATTTCCTATAATATTTGGCTTTGAGCACCAGAGACCCTTATTTTGCAAGTTATTACAATAAGTGTGGCTTAAAACCTGGAACTTTAAAAATCAGTAGGCTAGTCTCTGGGAGAGCCTGGAGGGTGATAAGAAGCTGAGCCTCTGTCCTTGGAGAGAAGACACAAGAAAGAACGCCAGGGGAAAAAAAAACAAAAGGCAAAAAACAAAAACAAAACAAAACAAAAAACACAACAACAACAACAACAACAAAACAACAACAACCAGCATACCAGCAGCAGTTTGAAAAATGCCTGGGATTTACTGGACAGAGATTTGTTTACTAGTCTCAGAGCCTGTGCTGGAAGGGTAGGGATTGTTAGAAGACTTCTCCAAGAACAAAGGAGTTAGCAGGCACCACTTCTGTCCTACATCTTTCACCATAAACACACAGACACCTCTGGGAATAAGCAAGGTAATAAGACTCCTTACATAAATTGCTAACCATGTACTCTATAGACACACCCTCTCCAACCAGCTCTCAGAACCAGGTCCCTCCTCCCCCAAACTCCATCCCCTGAACATACAGCAAACCCATGCAAACCTTGCTAGCACTGTGTTCCTCTGCACTTCTGTGATACTGCACCTCTGGGGATTCAATTTAAGCCCAAGGTGTCCCCAGACTTGTCCACTAACAATGTAGGGATCAAACCTTGCCGACAATAGTCAAAGAGAGCCATTTCAGACTAATGGACTAAAGACAAAATTGGTTCTGCAACAACAGTAAGGAACATGCAACATTTATGAGTTACCTCTGAAGTGCCAAGTTTTGGTGAATAAGGGTCCTACATTATAGTACACTACAGGTCCTCTTCTACTTAAGGTCACCATTTTCAAGAGTGGGAAACTTTCCTCACATAAAAACAGACACAGAGAGTTAGACAAATGAGAAGATAGAGGGATATGTCCCAAATAAAGGAATAGGACAAAATCATAGCAAGAGATCTAAACAAAATAGAGAAAAATAATATACCTGATGGGGAATATTTTTTAAAGATGCATTTATTTTAGAGAGAGAGGGAGCGCACAAGCAGGGGGAGGGGCAGAAGGAGAGGGAGAGAGAGAGAATCCTCAAACAGACTCCCCACTGAGGACAGATCCCAATGCAGGGCTCTACCCCAGGACTTTGAAATCATGACCTGGCCAAAATCCATAGTTGTCTGCTTAACCATCTCAGGCACCAAGGTACCCCTGCCTCATAGTGAATTTAAAGAAATGGTCTTAAAGATACTCACTGGACCTGGGAAAGAGTAGAGGACCTCAGTGAGACCCTTAATAAAGAAATAGAAGCAATTAAAAAAGAACTAACCAGAGATGAAGTACCCAATAAATGAAATGAAAAATACCCTAGATGGAATAAACAGGCTAAAGGAAGCCAAAGAACAGAGCAGTGACCTGGAAGATGGTGAAATGCACAGCTGAACAGGAGAGAGAAAAATTAATCATTAAAAATGAGAATAGACTTAGGGAACACAGTGACACCATCAAGCATAACAACATTCTTTTATTAGGATCCAGAAGGAGAAGAAAAAGAAAAGGGGTCAGAAAATTTATTTGAAGAAATAATAACTGAAATTTTGCAGAATCTGTAGAAGAAAACAGAAATCTAGATCCAGAATGCACGGTGAGTTCCCAAAAATATCAACTCAAGGGGGACCATACCAACCACATAGTAATTAAAATGGTAAAAAGTTGTGATAAAAAGAGAATTTTAAAAGCAACAAGGGAAAAGAAAAAGAAGTTACTTACAAGGGAAGCTCCATAAGGATATCAGGTGATTTTTTAGTACAAACTTTGCAGGCCATAGGGAAGTGGTATGATATATTGGAAGTGCTAAAAGTGAAAAACTTGCAACCAAGAATACCCTATCCAGAAAGAATAGCATTCAGAATAGAAGGAAAGATGAAGTTTCAAAGACAAACAAAGTTCAAAGAATTCATCACCAGTCAACCAGGCCTGTAAGAAATGTTAAGCAGAACTCCTTCAGTAGAAAGGTAAGACCATAAGGAGGAGTAAGAAAAGTAGGAAACACAAAAATAGTAAAAATAAGTATATTTATAAAAACTAGTCAGAAGATTCACCAAATAAAAGGTGTAATGCATGCACCATTTACCTAAAACATGTGGGTGGGGGAGAGGAGTAAAGAATGGATTCAAACTTAAACAGTCATCAACTTAATATAAACTGCTATGCATGGAATATGTTGTATACATACCAAATAGTAACCACAAATCAAAAACCAGTAATAAATATACAAAAAATAAAGGGAAAAGAACCCAAGTATATCAGTAAAGAAAGCCAACAGACTGTGAGAAGAGAGTAAGAGAAGAAAGGACAAAAGTACTAAAACCATAAAACAAGTAACAAAATAGCAATAGCTACATGCCTATCAATAATTACTTTGAACATAAATGGGCTAAACACTCTAATAAAAATACATAGTTTGATAGAGTGGATAAAAAAGCAAGATCCAGCTATAGGTTGGCTACAAGAAATTAATTTCAGATGCAGATAAAAAGTGAAGGGATGGAAAAGGATTTATCATGCAAATGGAAGTGAAAAGAAAGGGTAACAATACTTATATCTTACAACATAGATCTTAAAACAAAGACTGTAACAGGAGACAAAGAAGGAAATTACATAATTATAAAGGAAATGATCCAAGAACAAAATATAACAATTGTGAATACTTATGAGGTCAACATGGGAGCACCCAAATACATAAAGCAGCTAATAACAATCACAGAGAGAGCAATACATAGTAATACAATAATAGTAGGGAACTTTAACACCCCAGTTACATCAATGTATAGATAAGGTAAACAGAATACTAACAAGGAAACAGTGCTTTGAATGATACATTGCACCAGATGGGACTAACAGATATAGTCAGAACATTCCATCCCAAACAGCAGAATGCACATTCTTCTCAAGGGCACCTGGAACATTCTCCAGAAGAGATCACATATTAGACCACAAAACAAGTTTCAACAAATTTAAAAGTATCAAAGTCATACCATAGATCTCTTCTGACCACAATGTTGTGAAATTCAAAATCAACCACAAGAAAAAACCTGGAAAGGCTGCAAATACATGGAAGTTAAAGAACATGTTACTAAACAATGAATGTGTAAACCAGGAAATAAAATAAGAAATAAAATATACACAGAGACAAATGAAAATGAAAACACAATGGCCCAAAATCTTTGGGGTGCAACAAAAGCTGTTCTAAGAGGAAAGTTTATAGCAATACAAGAATATCTCAAAAAGCAGGAAAAATTTAAATAGACAACCTAATCTTACACCCAAAAGAGTTAGATAAAGAAGAACAAAATCCAAAGCCAGCAGAAGGAAAGAAATAATAAAGAGTAGAGCAGAAATAAACACGATTAAAAAATAAAAATAGACCAGATCAGTGAAGCCAGGAGCTGGTTCTTTGAAAAGAACAGCAAAATTGATAAACCTATAGCCAGACTCACTAGAGAGAGAGAGAATTCAAAACCAGAAATGAAAGAGGAGAAATAACTAATAACCCAGAAGTACAAACAATTTTAAGAGTATATTATGAAAAACTATATGCCAATAGACTGGACAACCTAGAAGAAATGGATAAATTCCTAGAAACATACAACCTCCTAAAACTGAATCAGGAAGAAACAGAAAATTTGGTTTCAGACTGATTACCAACAATGAAATTGAATCAGTAATCAAAAAATCCCACAAACAAAAGTCCAGGACTAAACAGCCTCACAGGTGAATTCTACTAAAGATTTAAGGAAGAGTTAATACTTAGTCTTTTCAAACTGGTCCAAAAAATAGAAAAGGAAAGAAAGATGTCAAACTCATTCTATGAGGCCAGCATTACTCTGATACAACAAGTATATAATGACACTACAAAAACAAACACAAACAAAACAAAACAAAACAAAAAACTACAAGCCAAAATCTCTAATAAACTCTGATGAACATAGATACAAAATTCCTTAACAAAACATTAGCAAACAATCAAAAAATGCATTAAAAAATAATTCAGGTATTTTAATTCTGGGATGCAAGAGTGATTCCAAATAGAACTCACTGAAGGGTTTTGAGCAAAGCAATGTTATATTGTAACAAATATATTGGTGTGTTTAACAAAGAATGAAGGAAAGTAACAAAAGAAGCAGGAAAATTTTTGTATGGGAAACTAGTAATTCAAACTGGGTAATACTGGTTTGGACTTGTGACCCATCTGCATATCTCAAAAATAATATAGACAGTCTAGTCCCAAGGTACCTCCAGGGAGGTTTCAAAATTTAAGTGCGTAAATTAAGTAATTGTAAATAACTAATAGCCTATCATACCCTTATCTTGACCAAGAGTCAGTGGCTGGCTTCTGGCATCTCTAGAGATAATCACAGAGCTGTGCCAACCCCCTATAAATTAACTTATCTCAGGAAAACCAGATTTTTACAAGGGTCTACAAAGGCCCTGTGTTAACTGCCTCTGGTTCCCTTACTTCAACTCTCCCTGTTCTCCTGACTCGACACATGCTGCTGGTTAAACTGTCTTGCTCATAGTTCCTGGAACAAGACAGTGTACCCCATTTCAAGCTCTTTAAACTTGTTATTTCCTCAGTCCGGAATGTTCTTTCTCCAAGCAAAAAGAAGCCTCACCCCCTCACTTCCCTCCCATCTTTACTCATCATTTGCAAGACCATTTGGGTCTTTCTGGTCACTGGATCTAAAATAACAATTGCATCACCCCTGACAACACATATTTATTCCTCTTATATTATTAAACATAACATTACTACTATCTAGTTTATTGAACATTTATTTAACTTATTTATTTTGTCTTCTTCAGGTAGGCAAGGACATTTGTCTCTTTTGTTTCCTGCTGTATCTGGGATAAAAACAGTGCCTTACTCTTTGTAGGAGTGCAAGATAGATTTAATATATAGGGGGCTGCAACTTATATCTCTGGGTATCCTGGATAGCTGGCTATAATTTGTGGCTAAGATAAGAATGATGAGCTTTATTACGTGTTGTTAAAAGTCCAAAACACCCTGAGGAAATTTAGTTCTCTATTAGTTTTGTTGTTGTTGTTATTCATTTTTTTTGTTTTGTTTTTGCTTTTTTGGTTTGTTTTTTACTAAGACTTTTAAACTAGCTTACTAGTTAGAAAAGCTGGCTTCACCACTTGACTAAAGGGGCATGAAAATTTCCACCGGGAACTTCTCTCTTGAGACTTCCTAGAACCAAATTGTCTAGTCCTGATGATCAATGTCAGAATAAGAATACTGGTGATTTATGACTAGTTGATTTATGAGACCCTTAATGTTTGCCAGCGCCCTCTTTATCTATTTCTTATCCTTTGCCGTCAAAAAACCATCACCTTTTCATGTGTCTGTTGACCATTTGTATGTCTTCTTTGGAGAAATGTCTGTTCGTTTCTTCTGCCTATTTCTTGACTGGATTATTTGTTCCATGGGTTTTGAGGTTGATACATTCTTTATAGGTTTTGGATACTAATCCTTTATCTGATATATCATTTGTGAATATCTTCTCCCATTCTGTCCACTGTCTTTTGGTTTTGTTGACTGTTTCCTTTGCAATGTAATAGATTTTGTCTTGATGAAGTCCCAATAGTTCATTTTTCCCTTTGTTTCCCTTGCCTATATAGATGTGTCTAACAAGAAGTTTCAGTGGCTGAGGTCACAGAGGTTGTTGTCTGTGTCCTCCTCTAGGATTTTGATGGATTCCCACCTCACATTTAGATCTCTCATCCTTTTTGTGTCCATTTTTGTGTATGGTGTAAGGAAATGGTCCAGTTTCATTCTTGGTTGTCCAATTTTTTCAACACAATTTATGGAAAAGACTGTCTTTTTTCCATTGGATATTCTTCCTTGCTTTGTTGAAGATTAGTTGACCATAGAGTTGAGGGTGCTTTCTAGAGTCTCTATTCTGCTCCACTGACCCATATGCCTGTTTTTGTGCCAGTACCATACTGTCTTGTTTACAGATTTGTACTAGAGCTTGAAGTCCAGAATTGTGATGCCATCAGTTTTGGTTTTCTTTTTCAACATTCCATTGGCTATTTAGGGTCTTTTCTGGTTCCATACATGTTTTGGGGTTATTTATTCCAGCTCTGTGAATAAAGTTGATGTTATTTTGATGGGATGGCTTTGAATGTGTAGATTCTCTAGATAGCAGGGACATTTTAACAATATTTGTTCTTCTAACCCATGAGCATGGAATGTTTTTTCATTACTTTGTGTCTTCCACAGCTTCTTTCATGAGTATTCTGCAGTTTTCTGAGTACAGATCCTTTGCCTCTTTGTTTAGATTTATTCTTAGATATTTTGCGGTTTGGGGAGCAATCATTAATGGTATCAACTCCTTAATTTCTCTTTTTTCCATCTCACTGTTTATGTATAGAAGTGTAACTGATTTGTGCACACTGATTTTATATCTTGCCACATTGCTGAATTCCAAGACTTAGTAATCAGTCAACAAAAAGAAAATAAAAGAAACAACAAAGAAGAAGTCAATCCCTCACTCTTTGCAGATGACATGATACTTTATGTGGAAAACCTGAAAGACTCTATGCCCAAATTGCTAGAACTTATATAGGAATTTGGACAATGTGGCAGGATATAAAATTAATGTACAGAAATCAATTGCATTTCTATACACTAAAAATGAGACAGAAGAAAGAGAAATTAAACTCTTTATAGCAGGTCAATTAAGTTTGTTTTTTTTTTTTAATTTTTTATTTTTTTTTATTTTTTTTTATTTTATGTTTTATTTACTGGAACATTTGCAGGTCTTTCTCTTTACTTAGGGAAAACCAAGAGCGAAAAGAGAGAGTAAACAGAAGAAAAAATATTTTCTACTGTTGTGCTGTGTATTAACTGTCCCTAAAGCTAAATAACCAGAGCAGATTAGTTTTAGGTTTCCAAGCAGTTGACCAAAGTAAGGACATGTATTATGAAACTCAAAAATTCATGGTTTTTTGTTTGTTTGTTTGTTTGTTTTTTACTAATTCAAAGGGATACATTCACCCCTATGCTTATTGCAGCATTATCTAGAATAGCTAAATTATGGAAGCAGACCAAGGTTCTGTTGATAGATGAATGGATAAAGATGTCACACACACACACACACACACACACACACACACACACACACTGGGATATTAGGCATAAAAAAGAATTAAATCTTGCCATTTGCAATGACATGGATAGAACTTAGAGAGTACAATGCTAAGTGAAATAAGTCAGTCAGAGAGAGAAAAATAATCTATGATTTCACTCCTGTGTGACATTTAAGAATCAAAGTGAGCAAAGGGGAAAGAGAGAGAGAGAGAGGCAAATTAGAAATACACTCTTAACTATAGAGCACAAACATGTTACCAAAAGGGAGGTGGGGGAGGAGCATGGGATAGAGAGGTGATGGAGCTTAAGGAAGGTTTGCTGTGATAAACACCTGATTGTATGGAAGTGTTGAATCCTGTGTTGTGCACCTGAAGCTAACATTACACTGTATGTTAACTAACTGAAATTTAAGTAAACATTTTTTAAAAATCTCTAAAAATCTTACTTCATGCTCATTGTAAAGTGTCTGGTCATGAATATATTGAGTGTATGTCCTATGTTTGTAAATATATATTTGTGTTTTTCTCTTTGCTTTTTTTGCTTAATGTATGCACTTTTTATTAATTCATCTATTTTTTAAGATTTTACTTATTTATTTACTTATTTGAGGAACAGTAGAGGGAAAGGGAGAAGCTACCTGCTGAGCTGGGAGCCTGATGTGTCATTCAATCCCAAAACCCTGGGATCATGACCGGAACTGAAGGCATGCTTAACCAACTGAGCCACCCAGGCATCTCTTAATTCATCTATTTTTTATCATTGTGTATCAAGAAATCTTTTCCCCACTTTCTATATATTCCCAGGTTTACTTCAAAGAGACATATTTTAACCACTAGTATCCATAGGGAGATTTCTTTGTGTGTTTGTGTGTATTGGTGCAGGGTGAACTCACAAAGACTTATGTAAACTAAGGTAGGACAAATGCATATATTGATTTGTAAGTCTATTCAGGTCTGTCTACTCAACTATTTTAAAAATGATGTCAACAGGGGTGCCTGGGTGGCTCAGTGGTTAGGTACCCACTGTTGATTTCAGGTCAGGTCATGATCTCAGAATAATGAGATTGATTCCATCTCAGGTCCTTGCTCAGCAGGGAGTCTGCTTGTCTCCTCCCTCTCCTTCTGCCCCTTTCCCCTACACTTGTGTTCTCTCTCTAAAATAAAAATAAATAGATCTTTTCTTTTTTTAAAAATGATGTCAGGGTCACCTGGGTGGCTCAGTTGGTTGAATGTCTGACTCTTGATTTTGGCTCAGGTTGTGATCTCAGGGTTGTGGGATCCAGGCCTTTATTGGGCTCCCTGCTGAGCAGGGAGTTCACTTGAAATTCTCTCCCCGCTTGTTCTCTCCCTCCCCCTCCTCATGCTCTCCTTTTCTTTCTCTCAAATAAATAAATAAATCTTTAAAAAAATGATGTCAGCAATGTCATTCACAGAAATTGTATTCCTTCTTCCTCACTGCCCAGGCCTTGAAGAATAATAAGTTTAGGACTTTCTTATGAATCTTATAATTCACTCTGCTAATGATATGGGAGATTCATCCATTAATAATCACATGTTCTTTCAAAATCACCTTTTTCCTCTAAACTCTTGTGCCATCTAATAAATTTCTTTCATTCTCAGACTGTGAAAGTACTAATTAACACCACTATATAACCCCACACAAAGGTTTTTTCATTGTTAAAAGAAAAAAAAAGTTGTATGAGACAAATCTGTGATTTTTACAGCAGATAAAAATTTCTATATGAATTATTTCATACCAATAGGATATATAAATGTTCAGTTTTAAATTAATTTAAATTGCAATAATTAAAAATTATGCACCTGTAATGTTCACAGAGAAAATTAAAAATAACCATTATCTGCTTTCTTACTGATTACAATTATAGTATGTCAACTACAATATCCCTAGCCCACCTAACAAAATAAGTTCCACAGTTATTTTTGGTAATCATAGGAATGGATATATATTATTTAAGAGTTAAAAACCTATTCATTTATTTTCCTACCAATAAAATTGGTGTTGATACCAATATCATAAAATTTGAATATTTTGAAAAAGGTTAAGCATTTCAATTTGTTTTATTAGAGACCAAGACAGAGTTTGAGAGTTTAGTGATATTAATAACTACTATTTTTTCCCTCTATTTTCTTAACAAGTGAAATGAAGCAAGTATCCAAAAGCCCAAAATCCAGGAGCTTTGAGTATATTATGAAAAAGGATAACTCTTATAAATGATATTTCCTCTTCCTCTGTCCATATTTCTCCAAATTTAGGTTTTCTTTAGCCTGGGTGTGGAAAAGTCAAATCTTAACCTAAAATATTAAATATTTTGGTTATATATCTATAGGAGAAATGAATATGTTCACTCCACCTAAAGACATGAAGGTGTGAATGTATGTGTGTGTGTATGTGAATTTCTTTAATACTCATGACTCTTAGATTTCAATTAGACCCACATTTCATAAGAGGAAATTAGATCCCATGTTTCCCTCATATACTGGCCCAACTTAATAGCCTAATTGATGACAGTTTCTTAGCATTCACCCCAGTGCCACCCCACCCCACACCATATTTTCCTTTATGTATATGGGCAAGGAAGTAAGGAGAAATGAGTCCAGAAAGAGAACTCTGGTACTTCTTCCCACAGTAGACTGGTTAGAACTCATTTTTTTTAATATTAAGTTGATAACAAAAAGCTAAACAAATTCCTATTAATAAAAATTTATGATTTGTACAGTTTCAGATATGTTTTCAGGTAAATATGTGAAGTACATAAAGAAAAACATTGTTTAATTTGTTTGTTTCTTATTTACACATTAGTGGGCCTTCCTTTTTCATGGTATATCCATGGTCATCTCAAAGTCCATCACTTGGTAAACCCCCTTGACATCTAACACAAAATATCACACCATCTATTACAAAGGATTCATGTGATAGGCATCAATATTTTATTGAACATATATTCTCTGTTCTAGAGGTAGATTCTCCATTTAAAAAGGGGTAGCTATTATTTTATGGAGAATAAAATATATGAGTAACTTTAAATATGTTTTTAATAAAATGCAATCATACATAAGGCATAAAAATGTACAACATAATGTACAAGGACATTGAGTAAGGAAAGGAATCACCTTATAAGATATATTAGCAAACACCTACATTTTTGCATAATTTTGTCATCCAAATCATACATAATATCATTTTCACACACTTGAAATCTAACTGACGGACATTAGGGTGATTACCAAAGAACTGAGAAAGTACTAAGAAAAGATTACCTGTCTCCTTATGACAATGTCATGCTGATAGAGAAATATGTATACAGAAGCCTGTTTATTACCTAAAAGGAAGAAATGTAATAATGTGTTCCATGTCCCATAGTACGATCCTGCTCAGTAATAAGGTAATAGGAGGAAACCAGAGCAGAGTCAAACAAAAGTTAAACCCCACAAAACAGGGAAAAAAGAGGGTCACCAACGTGTTAAGGTACTAATGGGTGGTTTTGTATAATATATAGTTATCCTATAATTATTTGCATTATAAGGATCTTATAATGAAATTGAATAATAAATGACCTCATTAGAATACTTCATTTTTTTCACCTTTTCTCTAATATCAACTTGAACTTTTAAAACATGTTAACATTAAATGAGTATACTATTGACTGATATGATTTCATTTTGTTCTTTCTTCAGTGCCTCTGTACAACCGGTATGCCTCCAGGCCTTTTCAAAGGTAACATACTCCTTTAATGAGGATATTGACAAAAATATAAAAGATGTCTACCTCCTTCATGTTATTGTTAAACAGATTTTTGTTGCCTGTTAATAAGGCAGGAAACCAAGCTTCTGTACAGCACTTAGAATTTAATTTTTTTTTTAAATAAGGACATAGAACATGACAGAATAGAATAGAATGCAATGCAGTAAAACCAAATACAATAGAATGGTGCAATAGAAGATAAAACACCAGAGGGTTTACTCCACTTCTTTGTAAGAATTGTACTTATTACAACAAGTTCTGCAGGAAAATGAAAGTCATGGAGTGGAAAGACAGCAGGGAATGATGTAACAAATTTGTCCCCTGACATTTTATGTGTTCGGGTTTATGATGGTCGTAGGTGACGTCACCCTAGATCCTCCAGCTCTGGCATAATCCACAAGATAAATGTGGTTGCACCAAATTTAGACTGTCAACAGTCTACCAGACAATGCACCAAATTTGGAAAACAAAATAAACAAAATATTGGGAAGATTTTACTTATGGTACTAAATATGCTTTATAGAGAAAAAAAAAATACACATGTATTTGCAACTCCATTGAAACTTTTTATTTTGTTTTCAAGCAGGCCAAGGATGAAAGTTTTACTTTACCTAAAGTGGATATGGTAAATAATATTAACAACCATACACTTTTTCTGATTATCCATGAAAGTTTTTCTTATGGCATAATCTAATTTGATTATGTATATTTTTTATAATCAGCATTAGTTTGGATCATAAAAATCTTTTTCTTTAGGAAGTAATTTTAACCTAAATGTTAACTGAGATTTTTTAAAGTAGACCAGTTTTTCTTTTCTTTCTTTTTTTTTTTCAAGATTTTATTTATTTGAGAGTTAGGATTGAGAGAGAGAGAGAGCGAGCACAAGTAGGGAGAGGGCAGAGGATGTGGGGCTGGATCCCAGGGCACTGAGATCATGACCTGAACTCAAGGCAGCTGCTTAACTGAATGAGTCACACAGGTACCCGTAGATCATTATTTCTGGAGTATTTCAATATTTTCTGCTAGAGATAATAATTAATATTTTAAGATGGAAAAATGGAATAAGTGTAACCTTAACCTAAACTTATTCTATCATCATTAGAATTTATTTTCCATAACACTGTAACAATACTAAGAATATATAGTAACTAGGGCAATTACTTTAAAATCTTACTTTTTGTGGCAATAATGTGGGGGTTTTTTTGACATTTTGAATTTTTTGTGTATTAAATGTGTTGGAAAACATCATTTTTCTCCACATAATTTCAAATTTAGCCTGCTAAGTATTCTGAAAATACCAGATGGAAACATGACAGAAGAACTCTGGCACCAGCTGGAAGGAGTTTACATTGGCCAGATTTGGGACAATTTGAACATCAAAAAGAATAATGATATTAATGGATTATAATACACTGAATAAAATTTAAAACATGAATCTTTGTAAAAAATAACAATTATATATTATTCCTCTAAAAATACTGAATAAGTCTTAATTCAGAATAATAGGCACCCAAAATATTATCCAAAATAGCAGGTAATATGTTAAATGAATGAGTTCCCATCAGTAATACAGTCTATTTATGAGTACTTACTTAAATGTTTATAATCTATCACATAACAGAAAATTTTACTAGTTTATAAAGTAAAGCCAATGTATATCTTCTGGAATAATAAAAATACACAAAACCCCACACACATAGTATTCATTGTCTACTCTAAATACATAATGGTTGCCTGTATGCAACTGATAAAAATTCACATACAAACAGATAAATTGGTAAGGATATATCAATAAATATATAATAGTTGCTGAAAGAGAATGTTCAATGAATAATATTTTATTCTAAGCAAAAAGAACTGCTGAGTAGTGGTTAAAGACAGATTGCTGTGTTCAGTTTTGGTGTGTCTATATACAAATGTGTGAGCTTTTTGATTCATCTGTGAAATAAGGTAACTCAAAGGGATCTGTGAAGAACACACCCTGCCAAACTTATGGCAAGCCCTACTATGTGATAAATCTTCAGTAATCACTCAGGAGTCAAAATAACCTAATAATAAATGATCTTTCTATGTGCCAGACACCATGCTAAATTTTTACACAATTCAATAGATTTTATTTTATTATCACCTCTATTTACTATTGAAGGGACTCTTTCCATTGTAAGTGAAAGAGAAGTGATATAATCTTCCTAATTTTACTTAATGACTAACTGGATTACCTGAGCCCCAAACTTATATGTATATGATGGCAAACTTTGAGTCTTAGACTATAAAACTGCTCTAAATGTGTGCGTAAAGTTTTGAATATGACACCTTTGGGTTGCTCCTGGGATAGCCAAGTTTTGACAGGGTCATCCTAATTGTAAATTAGGATGTAAATTGTGAAACAAATTACCTTAAAATTTTTTCTAGAATTTCTCCAAAGACTGTATTCCAATTCCAAAAATATCAAGTAATTTCTTCACTTCATTTACATATAAGATTAATTGGTATTTTGCCATTCAGGGCCAGAGTTACTGAAAGGGGACTTTTGTGGGGGGTTTTGAGGGTTTTTTTGGTTTTTGTTTTATTTTTTTATTTTTTTAAATTTTTTTAGCACAATAAGCACACGGTTATCTGATTCCTCTGGGTGTTGCCAGCTGCAAACCTGAAAAATCAATATGATAAATAAAACTGTAAAATGTAGCTTTTAATTTGTTCCTACGGTCTGTTGAGCAAGATATTCATCCATGACAAATACCCACCTGTCCATATCTAATGTTTCTTTAGCTACCTACAGTTATTACATAAGATTCAGCAAGGCATAAATCATTGTTTTACTTTATGAGGATTTAAATGCATATACTCAAATAGAATCCTTATTCATACTTAAAGCTAAATAATTATGGAGAGAAATTCTTTACAGTGATGACCAATGTAGGTGATATGAACAGAAATGACTAATTCCCTTACTCTAAAGAAACACATTATATAGTTAGTTAAAAAGCAGATGCATGAATTTGATTTCTAGGACTTACACTGAAGTGCACTTACTTTAAAAATACACAGAATTACGTAGGTTATAAATTTCAAGATGAAAAAAAGGATTTATAGAACTATGTAGGTTATAAATTTCAAAATGAAAAAAAGGATTTATAGAAAAGAGTTAGAAATTGTTTCATTCTATGCTATCCTTTCAAGTATAGTAGAGTGGGTTTATGGCTCTCTTTTGTTTTACTTCTTTGTTAATAGTATACCCCTTCCTTGGAGGTATAAATTTTTTCAGTGATGGCAACTTTGGATAGAGTATCATTCTTTGTTTCATTGATGCAGGGCATGCCAGTAAGATTTGATTTTGACCAATGGAATGTTAATGTGTATGATGAGTTTAACATGATAATTTCACACTCCTGCACTCTGTTGATCCATGGTGAGCAGAAGATGCCCCAAATAGCCACCGGAGATGCTCCTTCAACCCAGATCTCAAAATGAGACATGCAGTTGATCTGAACTATCAGGCTCACAACTGGACATGAGACCTGCGTGTGAAATAAAGTTTTCATAGGAAGACTTTGAAACATTACAGTTGGCTATTTTTTTCTTAGCAAAAGTTATTTATACAGATAATGTAACATGTGTTGCTTCTCAACTGTAAATTTCACTTACTCTATTATTTGGCTTATATATCCATCATGTTCTCAGTATTTTTCTCTTCTCATCTCTCTTTCATTGGCTAATTAGGTAACAACTTTCTCAGGACTACTACTTGGGAAAGATCTAACGTTATTAGAGAATTTTAAAGATGAATATGTTTTTGGCAGTGATGAGTGTCAGTTGAGAGCAAACACTAAATAATGAGATAGCAAGGAATTTTAATACTTGATATAGTGTTCTTAATAGTAACAATCTTATTTTAGATTATATTGCTTCCATAAAATCTAAAATACATTTCTGGGATGCCTGGATGGCATAGTTTGCTGAGCATCCTACTCTCAGTTTTGGCTCAGGGTCCTGATTTCAAGGTTGTGAGATCGAGCACTGTGTTGGACTCCACACTCAGCATGAAGTCTTCTTAAGACTCTACCTCTCCCACTTCTCCTCCATGCTGTCTTTCTCTAAAATAAATAAATAAATGAATAAATAAATAAATAAATATATATATATACATCTTTATAAAATAAATGGATGAAATAAAATATATTTCTGGTACCCTCTTATTAGAAATGGGCAGCAAGTGGTTATAATTCTTTCAATAAAACACATCAACCTTTCATCTATTTCTGGAGGCATATGTTTGAATGAGGAATTCATCAATATATGAGAAGCTATTTTAAGTTTTAATGAATACAGTTTTGTGCAACTTAGCTATCTCATAAGAGCAATAAATATTTAATCCAGTTGAAATAGGAAAGAGCAAAAAGATCCATGTATTCCTTGGGGAGAGATGAAATAAAAATTGATATGAAGATAAACCTATTTCTGTAGGTTAAAATTCTTCTTGTAAATGTACTTGGATTTATTTATCAGTTGTTTACAGTTTTGCTTAGGGAATCACTTAAGTCAGCTGTACTTCCAAGGAAAACAGTAATTATTGATAGAAATGAATGAGATCCTGTGAGACTCTGAATACTTTCTAATATTTCTTTCCATATATACTTTCTAATATATTTGTGAGAAGTAGCATAGCTTCAACAGAAGAACAGCCCTCCATAAATGGGTATGGTTTCAATGAATGACTAAAATTGGTCACCAGACATGAAGGGGTTCTTTATCAAGGTCCACTACTGCCTGCAGAATTAAGTCACTTGGAATTTCAGATTCTTATGTTGAAGCTTAGTAGAGAAAAAAAAAAAAGTACAGCATTTGATAATTGACATATATATGTATTATTATTATTATCATTATTATTTCCTTATATATTACTAAAAGTAAACATTTTGGAGTTCAGCTTCAAAGGAATAATGGTAGTGATCACTCTCATTAAATTAGGAACAACACCAGCAGTAGAAGCATTATAGTATCTTGCACTTAAACTCTTTGGGGATTTTCTTCAGTTTTGGGACAAATGTTAAAGTTTTTTTTTTTAATGATTTTTTAAAATTATTTATTTATTTATTTGACAGACAGAGATCACAGGTAGGCAGAGAGGCAGGCAGAGATCAAGGAAAAGAAGCAAGCTCCCTGCGGAGCAGAGAGCTGATCCCAGGACCCTGAGATCATGACCAGAGCCGAAGGCAGAGGCTATAACCTACTGAACCACCCGGGTGCCCTGGGAAATGTTAAATCTTTTAAAATATCCTTTATTGTCGGGCGCCTGGGTGGCTCAGTGGGTTAAGCCGCTGCCTTTGGCTCAGGTCATGATCTCAGGGTCCTGGGATCGAGTCCTGCATTGGGCTCTCTGCTCAGCAGGAGCCTGCTTCCTCCTCTCTCTCTGCCTGCCTCTCTGCCTACTCGTGATCTCTCTCTGTCAAATAAATAAATAAAATCTTTAAAAATAAAATATCCTTTATTGTCAATTAATGCATTTATATTACACATTAAATTTCTCCTATATTAATCCATTTTCTCACATCTGTTAACTATCTCCAGAGAGAAACAGTGATAACATTTTCTCATGAATTCTTAAATTTGTCACACCTAAGCTTCTCTTCTTTGTAAATAATACCTTTAGCATGTGTCACAGCCCAGCTTCTATTTACCCTATTAGTTAGGTTCTTTTTAATTGAATCTTCACTATTTCCCCCATTTTGTTTTAAAATGTGACAACTAGAATTAGATGCTACTTATAGGCACACCATTTCAATATAGTGTAGGTCATTTTCAAATAAGAGCTCAGTAAAAATGAAGACCAAAAAGAAGTCAGGGGATTGTTTTCAACTTTGAACATTTCCATCTGAATGAGACTGAGGGTTGTTTGAGAGGTTTGAGTCGTTTGCACATACTTATACCTGGAACACAAAGATGGTATTATTACAGAGCTGATAAGACTAAGAGAAGAAATTTTCTTTCAAAATTTTAAGGGCTATTTAAGAAACAAACAAACAAAAAAAATGAGCAAAGGGGAAAAAAGATAGAGGGAGAGAGAGAAATCAGGCAACAGACTCTTAATTATAGAGAACAAACGGATGGTTACCAGAGCAGAAGGGTTGGGTGGGTAGTTGAAGTAGGTGATGGGGATTAAGGAATGTGATTGTTGTGATGTATGGAATTCCTGAGTCACTGTATTGTACACCTGAAACTAATATAGCACTGTAGGTTAATTATACTGGAATTAAAACAACAATTAAAAAAAAATCCAAATTTTAAGTGTTGATTTTTAAAATGAAATGTCCTGATCTTTAGTTCTTAAAATGACTGTTAAATTTTTTTAAAGATTTTATTTATTTATTTGACAGTGAGAGAGAGGGAGACAGAGCACAAGCAGGCAGAGTGGCAGGCAGAGGGAGAGAGAGAAGCAGGCTTCCTGCTGAACAGGGAGCTTGATGCGGGACTCAATTCCAGGACGCTGGGATCATGACCTGAACCGAAGGCAGCGCCCAACTGACTGAGCCACCCAGGCATCCCGACTGTTAAATATTTTTAAAAACATACTAATAATTAATTTATAAAGTAGAGATAATAATGAAACCAATTTTTCTATTTATAGCCCCAGTTTAATAAACAAGCAGGCTATTATCCTTACGTTTTGAGCATTTATCAATTAACCAAAATGATTTCTATTTCTTAAGTGCTATAAGAAATAATGTGATTCTCTTTGTGGCTTTTTGGGATGGACATTAATAATATTTGATTCTTAAAAACATTACCACTGAAGTTTTTTCAAATCTCTACTTCTTCATTCACTCTGTTATTAAGAATTCAGTTAAATCTATTCCATCCTGTTTTATTTATTATGAAAATATGAAGGATTTTAAATTGAAGGACTAATATAACTTACTTAGAATATTATTAATATACAATTGATCCTTGAATTACAGGATCTACTTATATGTGGATTTTCTCCAATACATTCAGTATGGTATGGTAAGCTTATCTTTTCTTCCTTATGATTTTCTTTACACCATTTACTTTATTCTAGCATACTTTATTATAAAAATATGGTATACAGTACATATAACATAAAATATGTGATAATTGACTATGCTACGAGTAAAACTTCTGGTCAACAATAGGCTATTAATAGTTAAGATTTGGGGGATTCAATGTATTTTGGGGTAAATACTGAGCAGCACAATTACTGGATTGTAGGGTAATTCTTTTTTTAACTTTTTGAGGAACTCTCATACTTTTACCAGAGTGGCTACGCCAGATGGCAATCCCACCAACAGTGCAAGAGGATTCTTTTTTCTCTACATCCTCTCTAATACTTGTTTCTTGTGCTTTTGATTTTAGCCATTCTGATAGGTATGAGGTGATATCCCACTGTAGCTTTGATTTGCAGTTCCCTTATGATAAGTGATGTTGAACATCTTTTCATGTGCTTGTTGGATATTTTTTTATCTTCTTCTCAGAAAGGTCTCTTTATATCATCTGCCTATTTTTTTTAATTGAGTTATTTGGTTTTTGTGTGTTGAATCGTGTAAATTCTTTTTCAAAGGGATACACACACCCATATGTTTAGCATTATTTACAATAGCCAAATTATGGAAGCAGCCCAAGTGTCTAGTGCTAGACGGATGGGTAAAGAAGATGTGGTACATACACACAACACATACACACACATAGGAATAGTAGTCATCCATTAAAAAAAAAAAAAAGAATGAAATCTTGCCATTTGCAATGACATGGGGTGGAACTGTAGAGCATTATGCTAAGCAAAATAAGTCAGTCAGAGAAAGACAAATACCATTTGATTTCACTCACACGTGGAATTTAAGAAGCAAAACAAACAAAGAAGAAAAAGAGAGAGAGAAAAAAAACCTGAGAAACTGACTCTTAACTGTAGAAAACAAGTTGATGCTTACCAGAAAAGTAGGTGGGTTGGGTAAAATAGTTGATGAGCACTGAGTTATGTATGGAATTCTTGAATCACTATATTGTATACCTCAAACTAATATAACACTTTAGGTTAGGTATATTGGATTTAAAATAAAGTAAATAAAAAGTCAAGTTTTGGGAGTCAAAATTTACATGCAGATTTTCAACGGTGTGGGGGTAGCACCCCTAACCCTGCATTATTCAATGGTCACCTGTAATTACTATTTGTAATGCAAAACTACCATTAATCTACAAACTGATTTTATTCATCCTGAGTTTTTGTCTGTTGATGTCAAATGCACTGTAAACTTTCAAATGTCATTTTAAAAATAAAATTAACAATATCAGAGATAGGATGTAGCATGTTATTAATTTTGTCTGCATAACAGTTTGGTTCAGAATAAGTTTATGCCAAATTTAAAACCTACAGAATACAAGATTATATATACATATATGTCATGCTAGCAAGTTTTTGATGTGACATGAAGTCTTACATATAATATTGCCCCATTAATTAATTAATTAATTTTAAAGATTTTATTTATTTGACAGAGGTCACAAGTAGGCAGAGAGGCAGGCAGAGAGAGATGGGGAAGCAGGGTCCCCACTGAGCAGAGACCCTGAAGTGGGGCTTGATTCCGTGACACTGAGATCATGACCTGAGCCGAAGGCAGAGGCTTTAACCCACTGAGCCAACCAGGCACCCCTTATTAATGTATTTTAAAAAGTTATTGAATTTGCACCATGTGGGAAGCACTGTTTTAGATTTTGGAAATATTATAATTGTTTTAAATGATCCTTAGATTTATATTCTTTCCAACCAAAATACTATTAAAATGTATTTTTAATTAGCATTGACTAAAACATTATCAAAATAAATTTGGAAACCATCAAAGTATTCTCCAATATTTTAAACATAAATTAAGGTTATTGGATAAAGTTACTAGTATTAGATAGATCTCATTATTTCTTAAAAAATTACTTTTAGATTCACACAAAACTAGACTATTTTTTGTAATTAAAAAAAAAAAAATTAGAGGTTCCTGAGTGACACAGCTCAGCTCTTGATCTCAGGGTCCTGGGTTTGAGCTCCACATGGGGCTCCCTTCTCAGCAGAGATTCTGTTTGTCCCTCTCCCTCAGCCCTTCCCCTGCTTTTTCTCTCTCTCTTTCTCTTCATCAAATAAGTAAATAAAAGCTTTTAAAAATTTTGTTAAGTTCTAAGTGGAAATGTAAATACGTTCATTTCCAATCTCCTCTCTGAACTCTTTGCAATATTTTCCACCTCTTTAACCCATGCAACACTGACATTGTATGGTATAATTTGGCTTATAGTTGGAGAGAGAGTACCAGCTGTTGCAATATAGAGAGACAAAATTCCACCTCTTGTTGAGGTAAAGTATTTTAATTTAAGAGTATTATTGAATAATATTTCTTTCTGTGCTAAAGTGAAAAACTACTCTGGGATTATTTTTAAGTAAAATTCTTCCATCTTTTTAAATTTCAATATATTTCTCATGTATTTTATTTTACCCATGGGCGTTTTGTGACATTAGTACCTTTTTGAATTATTTTCTTCATCTATAAATAACTAATCACCATCCTAATTGCTAATTTATTTGATCAAATTATAAATAAAACCAGGACTATAATGAAGTCATCATGGGCAGATTCTGAAGTTAGACAACTGAGTGCAAACTCAGGTTTTGGAAATAACTATCTATTTCACCTTGGGTAAATTATTTAACTGTTCTATAACTCAATTTACTCAACCATTCAAAATGAATCATAATTAAATTAAGATTTACCTTAAAAGATTATTCTGAAAGTTAAAAAAGTTAACAGATGAGCACTTACAAGAGTACTAAGGTGTATAAATCAATACAAAATTACTAAATTTTAAGTTAACTGAGGAAATCAGTAATGGATATTGAAATAATTGTCAAGACAAACAAAAATACCAGCAGAACCTTATCAAGAAATCATTCGCCTTGTAAAAGTGATGGCTAATAGGGTAAATTGTATTAGTACAAATGTCCAGGAAATACACTGGAATGGATTACACCTTAGCATATGTTTTACAATTAGATTCAGTGATTTTTCTTTACTTAAAATGAACAATACATCTCCTTATTTTAATGGGCAATTATGTCAAATATATAAATCTTAACTTTATAGTGTTCATCGTTCTTATGCAATAAAAGTGTCTAAATTAGTTTTTACTCTGTATTAGGGAGAGGATTTCTTGCTTGACACATTTAATTTCAAGATAATGTAGCTGTTAAGGTAACAAGAGAATTTTCAATATACAGAGCTCTGTAAATTCACAATGACAAACTAATTATGGTGGTGGATGCAGTTCCCTGACAAAGGTTATTCCGACACTCCGTAAATTACAGTTCATAAATCCCTGTAGTTGAGATTATAACTCAATAATGGAGGGAGGACTAATCAAACAATACTTATGACAACCAATATTTGCTCACTTCCTTTTTTATCCATGTGCCAGAAGTCAATACTAGTCTTTGCTATAATTATTTTATGAACCAAGATTATTTTTGAAGCTCAGATTACATCTTTGGAGAAGTATTTCATAAATAAATATTTCCAGACACTAGTCTATATTATATTTTAAATGTCTGCTGAAAAAGAAATGTTTGTTGTGTCAAGAAATTTAAGAATTATGGAGTAGAGTTACCTTAAATGAATTTTATTTTTATAGAGAATTTCTTAAAGTTTCCACAATAGGGGATATCATATGCTTCACTTTCCAAACTTGTATGAACACAGAAAACTGTATTTCAGAATGTTATGAACGTTCACTAGTTTTCAAAACAGTTATATGACAAATATTATCATACACCAGAAAATAGTAAGTCCATCACCAAAGTGACTTAACCTTATGTATGTAAGATAATTTCTATTTTAGCTGAAAATGTGTCTCTTGCTGGTTTTAATAAATGTTTACATAAAAATGCAATATTAAAATAGTAGTCATTTTTTTCTTAAACATCTTTTTAGTCCACATCAAAGGTTTTTGGATTACTCACTCTTTATCACTACTTTAATTCTTGGTGATTTTATTATCCATGGAATGATATTATCTTTTGGCTCTAGTCAGAGTTGACCTCCTTGTTTCTAAAGCCTCTTCTATACTCTTCCCTAATTGTGCTTAAGATTTTTTTTTTTAAGATTTTATTTATTTATTTGACAGACAGAGATCACAAGTAGGCAGAGAGGCAGGCAGAGAGAGAGGAGGAAGCAGGCTCCCTGCTGAGCAGAGAGCCCAATGTGGGGCTCGATCCCAGGACCCTGGGATCATGACCTGAGCTGAAGGCAGAAGCTTTAACCCACTGAGCCACCCAGGTGAACACTTGTTTGCCTCATGCTCTCCTTCTATGTCTACACTGAATTCCTGAATTCCATGTTTTAAAATGATATTGGTATAAATTGAATGTATGTATATACACACACACACACATGTACACATATACAGATATATGTATATACAAACATACATATATACATATATATACATTCAGCCAATCTAGCCCTCCCCTCTGAATAACAGAAGGTATATATGGATCCCAACTTGGATTTCACAGAATGATCTTTAACTTACGTTCAAATTTATCTTTTTATCCTATCTAACTCCGCTTCTCCCCACTCTCTATATTTCACTAAATGGCAATTTTGGTTTGATTGATCAGTACCAGAATTCAGAATTGTTCTGGATTCCTTTCTTTCTCTGAATCCAGAAACAAATTTTGAGAACTCTTCTTTGAAATAAATCAAGAGTCTGACCATTTGTTACTTTGCCACCATTAGCAACTTGATCAATGATCCTACCATGTATTGCAGGATAATTAAATCTCGTCTCTGGTTTCTGAGGGAGGTCTCAGTCAATTAAGAGTCTGTCTTCAGTTTCCATCATGGTCCCAGGGTCCTAGGATTGAATCCTCTTCAGGTTCTTTGCTCAGCGGGGAGTCTTTCTCCTTCTCCCTTTGTATCTGTCCCTCTCCCTACCCATGCTTTCTCTCTCACTCACTCTCTCTCTCTCAAATAAATAAATAAAATATTTTAAAAATTTTCCACTTGGTATTATCAAAAACAAGTCACTAGGCCCAGAACTCCTAAGAGGAGGGAATAGAATTATGAATTCTAGTCTGGGGATCTTTGGAAGTCCTTTTATAAGGATGCCTACCATAGAATTCAGCTCCACTAAAAACCTGCCAGTATTTCAAACACATCAAGGATGCTTCCTCTTGAGTGCTTTACAATTGGTAATTCTGTCAGAATTCTCTTTACCCAGATTATGATATTTTTGCTTCTTTACACTAATCACATGCTTGGTCAACTACCACCTTGTTAGTGAAACCTTTGTAGAAGGTAATAATTTAACATCTAAAGTGATTTCTATAAGCTCCAACCATTGCTGCACTCTTTCCATACCCTGCCATAGTTTTACAGTATTTAGTACCACCTGATATAGTTTACATTTACTATACATGGTAACTCCAAGAGCACAGAAACATCAACTGTTTCATCTACTGCTGGATCCTCAACAATAAAATTACTCAAAGAACAAACAAACAAAAAAAAAAAAACAACAAAAAAAAACAGAACATAACAAAACTCGAACACTTACAGTCCTTATTCAGCAGCTATTATTCTGGAATGTTAGACAAGGGAAGTGATTTGAGGTTTCTTAGAGATATAAACTCATAAGTTTGTCTTTTTACAACATCAAAACTTTAGGAGAGTTTAAAATGTGTATATTAACTATGATGCATACAATCATTCAAAAACATGCATAAATTCAATTATTAGAAAATTTTCATTATATAATAAATGCAAATATTTAAGTTTTTTATGGAAATATTATTTATCTATACAGATAAAGAGATATAACTATGTCCTTACATGCATTTATTTGAGAGATAAATCATGGATTTAAAAAAAATAATTGTGCTTTCTGTTCTTTCTAGATATATGGTGTTGCAGGGGAAATTGAAATGAGTAACATTTACCTTTAAGGGGTCATAGAAAAGTATTTTTATTTTATTTTTTTTAAAGATTTTATTTATTTATTTGACAGATAGAAATCACAAGCAGGCAGAGGCAGGCAGAGAGAGGAGGAAGCAGGCTCCCTGCTGAGCAGAGAGCCTGATGTGGGGCTCTATCCTAGGACTCTGAGATCATGACCTGTGCCAAAGGCAGAGGCCCAACCTACTGAGCCACCCAGGTGTCCCTATTTTTAATTTTTTACATGTGGATGAAATTTTATGTATGATATAAAAATGAAGGAAAGAGAAAAAGGAAACTAAATACAAGGCTAATACTTACCAAATTTCTGACTATTCTCTGAGCACTGTTAGATACTTTTTGACCATTATCTCCTTTAAATCAAATAACAGTCTTTGAAGTTAATATTATCTACTTACCTAGAAATTAAGAGATTGAGAAAATTGAATTTTTTCCAAGCTGTTAAAATAACATTTTTATAAAATAGCTTATTATTTATACACAAAATACCTAATGTTTTCATATCTTTATCTATCATCTATTATCTCTATACCTTTCTTTCTATGATCTCTTACCAAATATTCAGAAAATTGATATTAAACCAAAATACATCATTCACTGAATAAAACATAATAAAATTAACTATAAATTGATGAATATCTCAATAAAAAATGATTTTCAAATGGAATATATGGATAAAAACCAAACTCCAGATTTTTTAAAAAAGACACATTTAAATCTAAGCATACAAAAAAGCAACAACAAAAATGGAAACATATACCATCACTCTAAATATTTTAATAAAGAATTTAATAAAAATAATCCTAACTAGGTTTAAAGCTATTAATTAGTTAATTTGGGGTGGGGGGTAAAGCTATGCTATAGCCCCAAATTTCTAGCAGCTATCAAAGTTAGGAAAGGGAAAAATAAAAGAAAATATTTTGGATTATTAAACTTAATTACTAAAAAAAAGTAATTGAGTGAAGGTGAAGTTTAAGCCCCAGGGAGCCTCTGTAGAAAATCAGTTTTGTGACAGCAGGCCATGACCTAGTGCTAAACAATTGTTGCTGTATAAAATGCCTGGCTGCCAAGGTGGGGAACCAGTGAAGGTGAATTTCAGAGGAACAGGAAGTAGATGAGAAACCAAAAAGAAGCAACCAGTAATGCAAGTTTCTAAAAAATGTCAACATTTATGGAACTTACCATAAAGAGTTTTCATGGGATGCTGAATCCTAATAAGACTTCAGTTAGTGTTAAAATCTTTGATTAAAAACTTTATTATTGAAAGAATGGAATTTAGTAATTATGCAGATTACCTGAAATTTTGTCGCTATATACATTGTCGCTTAGATACATTGCTTATATTTACCACTGACTAAAGATTTCAAAGACTTATACTCCAAAGAGCAATAATAGAAGTCCTAGTTGTTCCACATTCCAGAAAATATACTTCTAAAATTTTTCAGTTGTTTTCATTTTATCATTCAAATTATTGCATAGTAGTGACTTAATTTGTAGGCAGTTCTGATAGATTTTTTTTTCTTTTTTTCTTTTCCTTTTTCTTCTTCTTTTTTTTTTTTGGCATGAAATGTAGGCTTAAAAACCATATCCTGGCCTGGCCCTTGGCACACAGAGTGTGCCGTGATGTTTCCAGTGGGACCAAGACTCCCCACCTTATGGCTTGTGTTCCCTTGTCTACCAGGGAAGACCTTAGGGAAAGCAGTTGGTGCAGGTTTGATGTATTCTTCTGTCTGGTCAGAGTGAAAGAGAACAATGCCCACCCAAGGTCTCTGGCCCTGTAGTGTCTTTCAATTGCCAGGGTTTGGCTATGTAGCACTGGCAGCTTCTGGGGATTCACTGGCTATGCAAAAACAGGTAGTATCCCATCCCTGGCTGCTGGCCTTTTTTTGGGTTGGTTAGCAGGCCTGGGTGCTTATCAGCTATCTCAGAATCCTTGGTTTTCCCAGCTACCTCTGTTACCTTAGCTGGCGTTATGGGAATGAGTTTCTATCACTCTGGAAAATATATGCTTGCTGGCTTAGTTGGGGCTGCCAGTTTGCTGATGGTTGCCAAACTTGGGATTAGTGTGTTGAATGGATCTCATCAGTAGTAGTCATTTCCCAGTTTGGACTCATGAAAAATTTAAAAACTTCCTCTATTTTTAGTGTATTAGGAGAAATAAGTGCAGCATTTTCATATATTCTGACATTTTATTTAAGACAAAACAAGGAGGGGCCGGCTCCTGGCAAGCGGCAGAGCAACAGAGCACTAAATCAGGACTTTTAAGTCTGTTCCGCTGAGGGACATCACTCCAGAGGCTAAACCAGGGTGAAGCCCATGCGGGGTCAGCCTGGCCTCAGGTCGCGCAGGGTCACAGAAGGATAGGGGGTGTCTGCGTGTCACAGAGATTGTAGGTTTTAGAGCAGGGAAGCTGGCTACAGAGACAGAGCCAAGGAGTGAGCTCTCAGCTCGGGGTTACCTTGAACCAGTCGCAGGTTGGGTGAGCTCAGAGTGGGGCTGGAGGCCAGGGATACGGGAGTGATTGGGCGCTATTCTCTGAGGGCACACTGAGGAGTGGGGCCCCGAGATCTCAGCTACTCTGGGCTGGAGGCTGGGAGGCCACCATTTTCATTCCCATCCTCTGGAATTCTACGGAAAACATTCAGGGAACAAAAGCTCCTGAAAGCAAACCGGAGCGGATTACTCAGCCTGGCCCCTGGTAAAGGTGGTGCAATTACGCCTGGGGCAAAGACACTTGAGAATCACTACAACAGGCCCCTCCCCCAGAAGATCAACAAGAAATCCAGCCAGGACCAAGTTCACCTACCAAGGACTACAGGTTCAATACCAAGGGGAACAGCAGAATTCAGGTGGAGAAGAAAGCAAAGCACAGAACTCATGGCTTTCTCCCCATGATTCTTTAGTCTTGCAGTTAATTTAATTTTTTTTCTATTTTTTTCTTCTTCTGCTAAAGTATTTTTAACTTTTACCCTTTTTTTAAACGTTTTTTAACTAGTTTATCTAATATATATATATATATATATATATTTTTTTTTTATATTTTTTTTTTTTTTTTTTTTTTTTTTTAATTTTTTTTTTTTTTTTTTTCTGAACCTCTTTTTATCTCCTTTCTCCCCCCCACGATTTGGGATCTCTTCTGATTTGGTTAAAGCATATTTTCCTGGGGTCTTTGCCACCCTTTTAGTATTTTACCTGCTTCTTCATATACTCTTATCTGGATAAAATGATAAGGAGGCAAACTTCACCACAAAAAAAAGAACAAGAGGCAGTACCGAAGGGTAGGGCCCTAAACAATACAAACATTAGTAATATATCAAATCTAGAGTTCAGAATGACGATTCTCAGGGTTCTAGCCGGGCTCGAAAAAGGCAGGGAAGATATTAGAGAAACCCTCTCGGGAGATATAAAAACCTTTCTGGAGAAATAAAAGAACTAAAATCTATCCAAGTTGAAATAAAAAAAGCTATTAATGAGGTGGAATCAAAAATGGAGGCTCTCACTGCTAGAATAAATGAGACAGAAGAAAGAATTAGTGATGTAGAAGACCAAATGACAGAGAGAAAAGAAGCTGAGCAAAAGAGGGACAAACAACTACTGGACAATGAGGGGAGAATTCGAGAGATAAGTGACACCATTAGATGAAACAACATTAGAATAATTGGGATTCCAGAAGAAGAAGAAAGAGAGAGGGGAGCAGAAGGTATATTGGAGAGAATTATTGGAGAGAATTTCCCTAATATGGCAAAGGGAACAAGCATGAAAATCCAGGAGGTGCAGAGAACCCCCCTCAAAATCAAAAAGAATAGATCCACACTCCGTCTCCTAATAGTGAAATTTATAAGTCCTAGTGACAAAGAGAAAATCCTGAAAGCAGCCGGGAAGAGAAGTCTGTAACATACAATGGTAAAAATATTAGATTGACAGCAGACTTATCCACAGAGACCTGGCAGGCCAGAAAGAGCTGGCATGATATATTCAGAGCACTAAACAAGAAAAACATGCAGCCAAGAATACTATATCCAGCTAGGCTATCATTGAAAATAGAAGGAGAGATAAAAAGCTTCCAGGACAAACAAAAACTGAAAGAATTTGCAAACACCAAACCAGCTCTACAGGAAATATTGAATGGGGTCCTCTAAGCAAAGAGAGAGCCTAAAAGTAGTAGATCAGAAAGGAACTGAGACTATATACAGTAACAGTCACCTTACAGGCAATACAATGGCACTAAATTCATATCTCTCAATAGTTACCCTGAATGTTAATGGGCTAAATGCCCCAATCAAAAGACACAAGGTATCAGAATGGATAAAAGAACAAAACCCATCTATATGTTGCCTACAAGAAACTCAATTTAGACCCGAAGAAACCTCCAGATTTAAAGTGAGGGGGTGGAAAATAATTTACCATGGTAATGGACATCAGAAGAAAGCAGGAGTGGCAATCCTTATATCAGATCAATTAGAATTTAAGCCAAAGACTATAATAAGAAATGAGGAAGGACACTATATCATACTCAAAGGGTCTGTCCAACAAGAAGACCTAACAATTTTAAATATCTATGCCCCTAACGTGGGAGCAGCCAACTATATAAACCAATTAATAACAAAATCAAATAAACACATCAGCAATAATACAATAAATGTAGGGGACTTTAACACTTCCCTCACTGAAATGGACAGATCATCCAAGAAAAAGATCAACAAGGAAATAAAGGCCTTAAATGACACACTGGACCAGATGGGCATCACAGATATATTCAGAACATGTCATCCCAAAGCAACAGAATACACATTCTTCTCTAGTGCACATGAAACATTCTCCAGAATAGATCACATCCTGGGTCCTAAATCAGGTCTCAACCAGTATCAAATGATTGGGATCATTCCCTGCATATTTTCAGACCACAGTGCTCTGAAGCTAACTCAATCACAGGAGGAAATTTGGAAAGAACCCAAATATATGGATACTAAACAGCATCATTCTAAAGAATGGATGGATCAACCAGGAAATTAAAGAAGAATTGAAAAAATTCATGGAAACAAATAATAATGAAAACACAATGGTTCAAAATCTGTGGTACACAGTAAAGCCAGTCCTGAGAGGAAAATATATAGTGGTACAAGCCATTCTTAAGAAACAAGAAAGGTCTCAAGTACACAACCTAAACCTACACCTAAAGGAGCTGAAGAAAGAACAACAAAGAAAGCCTAAACCCAGAAGGAGAAGAGAAGTCATAAAGATCGGAGCAGAAATCAGTGAAATAGAAACCAAAAAAGCAATAGAGCAAATCAATGAAACTAGGAGCTGGTTCTTTGAAAGAATTAATAAGATTGATAAACCCCTGGCCAGACTTATCAAAAAGGAAAGATAAAGGACCCAAATAAATAAAATCATGAATGAAAGAGGAGAGATCACAACTAACACCAAAAGAAATACAAATAATTATAAGAACATACTATGAACAACTCTACACCAACAAATTTGACAATCTGGAAGAAATGAATGCATTCCTAGAGACATATAAACTACCACAACTGAACCAGGAAGAAATAGAAAACCTGAACAGACCCATAACCAGTAAGGAGATTGAAACAGTCATCAAAAATCTCTAAACAAGCAAAAGCCCAGGGCCTGATGGCTTCCCAGGGGAATTCTACCAAACATTTAAAGAAGAACTAATTCCTATTCTCCTGAAACTGTTCCAAAAAAT
Source organism: Mustela nigripes (assembly GCF_022355385.1). NCBI lineage: Eukaryota > Metazoa > Chordata > Mammalia > Carnivora > Mustelidae > Mustela > Mustela nigripes. The sequence goes on from NC_081568.1 coordinate 18,535,636, forward strand.
AGAAATGGAAGGAAAACTTCCAAACTCATTTTATGAGGCCAGCATCACCTTCATCCCAAAACCAGACAAGGATCCCATCAAAAAAGAGAACTACAGAACAATATCCTTGATGAACACAGATGCAAAAATTCTCACCAAAATACTAGCAAATAGGATTCAACAGTACATTAAAAGGATTATTCACCATGACCAAGTGGGATTTATTCCAGGGCTGTAAGGTTGGTTCATCATCCACAAATCAATCAATGTGATACAACACATCAATAAAAGAAAGAACAAGAATTATATGATACTCTCAATAGATGCAGAAAAAGCATTTGATAAAGTACAGCGTCCCTTCCTGATCAAAACTCTTCAAAGTGTAGGGATAGAGGGCACATTCCTCAATATTATCAAAGCCACCTATGAAAAACCCACTGCAAATATCATTCTCAATGGAGAAAAACTGAAAGCTTTTCCGCCAAGGTCAGGGACATGGCAGGGATGTCCATTATCACCACTGCTATTCAACATAGTACTAGAAGTCCTAGCCTCAGCAATCCGACAACAAAAGGAAATTAAAGACATCCAAATTGGCAAAGAAGAAGTCAAACTATCACTCTTCGCAGATGATATGATACTATACGTGAAAAACCCAAAAGCCTCCACTCCAAAACTGCTAGAAGTTGTACAGGAATTAAGTAAAGTGTCAGGATATAAAATCAATGCACACAAATCAGTTGTGATTTGTGTGCAACAAGACAGAAGAAAGAGAAATTAAGGAGCCAATTCTATTTACAATTGTACCCAAAATTATAAGATACCTAGGAATAAACCTAACCAAAGAGGCAAAGAATCTATACTCAGAAAACTATAAAGTACTCATGAAAGAAATTGAGGAAGTCACAAAGAAATGGAAAAATGTTCCATTCTCCTGGATTGGAAGAACAAATATTGTGAAAATGTCTATGTTACCTAAAGCAATCTACACATTCAATACCATTCCTATCAAAATACCATCCATTTTTTTCAAAGAAATGGAACAAATAATCCTAAAATTTATATGTAACCAGAAAAGACATTGAATAGCCAAAGGGATATTGAAAAAGAAAGCCAGAGTTGGTGGCATCACAATTTCGGACTTCAAACTCTTTTACAAAGCTGTCATCATCAAGACAGCATGGTACTGGCAAAAACACAGACACATAGATCCATGGAACAGAATAGAGAGCCCAGAAATAGTCCCTCAACTCTATGGTCAACTAACCTTTGACAAAGCAGGAAAGAATGTCCAATGGAAAAAAGACAGCCTCTTCAATAAATGGTGTTGGGAATTTTGGACAGTCACATGCAGAAAAATGAAATTGGACCATTTCCTTACACCACACATGAAAAACGACTCAAAATGGATGAAGTGTCTCAATGTGAGAAAGGAATCCATCAAAATCCTTGAGGAGAACACAGGCAGCAACCTCTTTGACCTTAGCCGCAGCAACATCTTCCTAGGAACATCAACAAAGGCAAGGGAAGTAAGGGCCAAAATGAACTAATGGGATTTCATCAAGATCAAAAGCTTGTGCACAGCAAAGGAAACAGTTAACAAAATCAAAAGACAACTGACAGAATGGGAGAAGATATTTGCAAAGGACATATGAGATAAAGGGCTAGTGTCCAAAATCTATAAAGAACTTAGCAAACTCAACACTCAAAGAACAAATAATCCAATCAAGAAATGGGCAGAGGACATGAACAGACATTTCTGCAAAGAAGAAATCCAGATGGCCAACAGACACATGAAAAAGTGCTCCAGATCACTCGGCATCAGGGAAATACAAATCAAAACCACAATGAGATATCACCTC